>NC_090266.1:963611629-963918698 GCF_040414725.1 Anabrus simplex | reverse complement strand
GAGTTGGTTAATACAGTATGAGATGCAGAGAATCTGGTCAAGAAAAACAAACATCATGGCTGAGGAAGTCATTACTCTGACCGTGTGACATTCCAATCCTATCAGCCATCTGGCTGTTATGTTGTCATCTTTACAGCCCAGATAGGTTGTATGTGTCACAGGAAGAGGGAGATCTGTACAAATGTGTTCAATACATAGCTTTTATGCAACTCATAAAATTGAAATTTAACTACCAACACAAATCTTTCAGAAATTTGGAAGATATCATTTTAAAAAACATGCATTTAAAGGTAAACACGGTTGGTGTCTTGCAAAGAAAATAGTCATTAACTTTGGTCGTAACGTCTGCAGCTCTCGATAAATGAAGGCCGTATTTCACGAGTGACAGCACCCCACTTCTCGAAAAATGCACTTTCCTGCTTATTGTTTATAATGATAATGTTATTTATTTTATGTCCCACTTACTATTTTTAAGGTATTTGGAGACGCCGAGGTGCCGGAATTTTGTCCCACAGGAGATCTTTTACGTGCCGGAATATCTACCGATACGGGAGGATGTTTTTGAGCTCTTTCAAATACCGCAGGACTGAGCCAGGATAGAACCTGCCAACTTGGGCTCAGAAAGCCAGCGCTGTAACCGTCTGAGACATGTTGGTCAGTGGTGATGGTGGTAGGCTAATGGCAATTTAAAAGCTTTAAGAGGCGAAACTAAAGGTTTAAAATCAAAAGAAGGAAACGAATTTCGAAATCATGATTGTGTAAATTTTGTCTGGTAAACTATGTTCATGTGAGACTGTCCGTTCGTCCCGGTATTTGCAATTAATCAGAACAAAAACAGCATGTAAGGAATGCGAACTAGCTAATGGTACCATCCTAGCATTCCCTAGAATTTGAAGAGAGGAAGCCATTTCACTAATGTTCGAGAGTGAGATTCAGGCTTAACTGTTGGACTATAAAAATTAGAAGTCACATTCCTGTCGATCATTGTCAAGGAATTGCTGCACATCTTGTGACGAAGTGCAATTCCCCAAGCGAGTTTGCCGTGGGGTTACGGTCGCGAAGCTGCGATCTTGCATTCGGTTCGAATCCCACCGTCGGCAGGCCAGAAGAAGGTTTTCCGTGGTTTCCTCTTTTCGCACCACGCAAATGCTGGGGCTATGTCTCAGTTAAGGCAACGACCACTGTCTTCGCATTCCTAGCCATTTGCCATCCTTGCGTCGCCGAAAACCTTGGACGTGTTAATTAAACTTAAAAGCATTAGCAACAAAAAAATTTTAAAAAAATAATAAATGTGAATACCATTGTGAAGTCACGTGATACTAACATCTTACTCACAGCTGATTTCATTACGACCAGTCGCCTAGTGTAATTTATTCGTCTCTTATGCTGAAGGTTTGGCACATTCGGTTTTAAATATTAGATATTTCTGCCAGTAGATTAACGTCAAAATTCCACTTTTTCATTTTATTCTGTACAATGCAGTATTTTATTGTACATGTCGTACATTTACTGTTCAATTTATTTCAACATTGAAACATAAGATTAACTTGTTACAGATGTAAACAAACACCCTTCTCTCATAACACAAATAAATCCAAAGAAGAATTAATAGGGGATAAAGTAACGTCATGAAGCTTCCGTGGCTCGGGCGCTTCTCATCGCTGGATTTTCATTTTCAGAGTAACATGACAGGACCATTGCGGTACAGCACTGCGCGGTTCGTAAACTACGCCTGAGCGAGGTACTGGTCCTCTTCCCTAGTTGTACCAATGACCAAATGCCTCACCCTCCAGGGTACCGCCCTATGGCGGTAGAGGTGGGATCCCTCACTAAGTCTTTGAGGGTAGGGGGAATCCATGCTGGAGGGTAAACGGATTAAATAAATAAATAAATAAATAAATAAATAAATAAATAAATAAATAAATAAATAAATAAATAAATAAATATCCGGTATATAAATTAATTGATTAATTAATTAATTAATTAAATAAATAAATAAGTCTGGGTTCCAAATCGGCTGACATTTGACTAACGGCTTACCTCATACCCCATCGACGTAACCGTAGCGAAATAGTGGATCCCGTGAAATCTCCCAAGTTAACCAATATCGGGCATGGTATCCATGGATGGGTAGCCCACGTGTTGATGGCGTGAGGACGGGCGAAAGTAACTGGAAAATCGACAACAACTACGTATAAATCCCAGCTGAAAATACCTGATCGTTGCCTACCTCACCTAGCTGTGGACAATAACTTGGTTTGGATAAGGCACTAACTTCATTTTTTGAATATATTTTATGCGTAAATTACCTCTCTACCCTACGTTCGAAATCCTCTCTAGCCATTATTTCTAAAAGTAACTTCTGACATAGTGCCCATACGTTTTGTAAAATTGCAAGTAAAATTGAACCAAATCCTAGAAAGTGTGCCTTTCCTGAAGTACAGCAATGTCTCTTGGTGCTTCTTGGGTCACTCTAGCCGTCAGAAATGAATGTAAAACCCCACACGACGGCACTTTGAATGTTAGCCATAATTACTACCCTGCCATTGTTACACCTCGTGTTGTAGTTTGAACGCCTCATATATTTATAAGCCATGTAAATGATGGAATAAGCAAATAAATTATGTGGATAAGCAACGGTCTTGTTCCATATTCAGTGTTTGCTTGGATAATGTCTCGCCAAACACAATTTGAATACGTAACCACTGGCCCCGAGTGAACAAGTTTTTGTGGGCCCCCTTGCTAATTGCTGCCTTCTGCTCTCTGCCTGCAGCCCCAACATAACCGAATCACAAATTTAGAATATTTAGGAGTAAAATGAATATAGGTTTCCTAACAGATTTTATTAAGTTATCTTTCAATTAATTTTCCATAAAGGAGCCACGTAATGATGGCATGTACTTTTGAGTGCTTTACTTCCATAAATTATCAACTTGGTAACTTGAGTGCCGGATTCCTGCATAATGTCGCGGCAAGGCTGGTCTCCACCTTACAGCAATCATACCGTTATTGTGTAAAATGTTTTAAATGTGAAGGAAGAGCTCACTTTCATCAAGGATGAGCTCCAGATGTTCCTCCTAGAGCACGAGGTATAAATTAAGTGAACTTGTGCTATTACAGACATAAAGACGTTATTTGCATGCCATGGATATTCTGATGACCGGTAGCCCCATTATTCAGAGAGACAATTTCCTCCTTAGCTGAGTCCCTTGTATATATTTGTTCTGAGGCTTCAATATTGATGTGGGGGTACAGTCTACGACGAAGAATAAAATCACTCCAACGCTGAAGGTGAGGAAGCTGCTTAGGCGAGGCGGCTAAAGACCTGCTTAGTTCACTGGTCATGATATGGATTTAATTTCAGTCACGAAGGTAGAAAAGTTTAAACCGAAATTTCTATTTCTAGGTAGGGTGAGGGGTAAAGGTGCCGGGCATAGAACATAGTAATTATATTATTGGTTTTACGTTCCGTTAGAGACGCGAAGGTGTCGGAATTTCTCCCCACAGGATGTCTTTAATGTGCCAGGAAATACATACTCTCACAACGCTAACTTATTTTCAGCACGTTCAAATACCACCGAATTTAGCCAGGATCGAACCTGCCAACCTGGGCGTAGAAATTCAACGTTTTAACAGTCTGAGCCACTCAGCTCGGCCAGGATATACTGCAGAGGTAACCATTCATTTTCATTTAGTGCCGAGGTTACGAGTAATGGAAGCCTTTACCTTCGACTCCTCCAAGGCCCTTCGTTGTTTATAACTGAAGTAGCATTCTGACACTGAAGATATTACCACTGTCAATACTGGGCTTAGTGGCTCAGAGTGCTGGCTTTCTCAGCTAACTCGGCGAGTTCGATCCCTGCTGTGTCAAGTTGACTTTGCAAGTGTAAACCGTTATTTGGACATACATCTGAAGACTGTGCTAGCCATTTTATATAGGTAGCGCTTTTGTCGAGTGATGTGAAAATATACCTCATACGTCTAAAAGCAAGACGCACAGCATATAAACTGGGGGGAAAAATTAGTACACCTGGAAAGACGACACCGATTTTGATTTGATGATGGCAGATGCTACCTGGGGGATAGTAGATGTACTGATAATGGTTTCAATGTCATCCGCCAACAGATAGCGTAGTGACATAGCTGCCAAGGCGCCATCTGCGTGCACCCTTTAGTAGATAATGTTTACAGTCATAAGGCTCAGTGTGATGTAAACGTGTGAAGCAAATAGGCGCCATGCAACGGAGATGCACTCGTGCTTCCTACAGCCAACTGAGCGAGTTCGACAGGAGTCAAATTGTGGCCTTCCGAGTGGCGGAATGGTCCTTTCGGAGAACTGCCAAACAAGTTGGACGTGCTGCGTATGTTGTGCAACGATGCTGTTTGCAATGGTCACGTGAAGAATCTCACACCCGTAGACGAGTTTCTGGACGTCCACGCAGCAGAGACGTCCGCCAAGATCGTTGTATTGTAAGGGCAACAGAGGCAGATCGTGCAGCTATCACAGCACAGATAAGAGGGTTTGTAAGCCCAGAAGTGTCAATACGAACTGTTGCCAACCGGTTACTAGCAGTGGGACTACGGGCACGCACACCTCTAGCCCGTCTTCCACTTACGCCACAGCATCGCTGTGTACGGCTCGACTAGTGCCGTCAGAGGATCACTTGGAAGATGGAATGGCGGGCCGTGGTCTTCAGTGATGAAAGCAGATTCTGACTGCACGCAAGTGGTGGTCGTTTGCGCGTACAACGTAGACCTGGCGAGCGCTGTCTCGTATAGTGCATTCGTCCAAGACATACTAGCCCCACCGGAGGCCTTATGGTCTGGGGTGCGATAAGCTACAACTCTCGTTCATCTTTGGTGTTTGTGGAGGGAACGCTGACCAGTGCTCGGTACCTGCAGAATGTAGTAAGACCCGTTGTTTTGCCATTCTTGCAACAAGAAGATGATGTGTTGTTCCAGCAAGATAATGATCACCCACACACTGTGCGTGAAATTCAACGTGCTCTGCAAGACGTGTAGCAAATTCCCTGGCCAGCACGATCTCCGGACCTGTCTCCCATCGAGCACGTGTAGGATATGATGGGACGACAACTGACACGTGCGACTCGTCAACCTACAACTCTTGCAGAACTACGTGAATAAGTCGAACAGGCGTGGAATAATGTATCCCCAGACAGTATTCGCCATCTGTGTGATTGAATGGATGCCAGAATCAGCGCCCTCATTGCCGCCCGTTGAGGATACACCACGTACTAATGTAGGTGTTTCAGCATGGATCGACACCTGGTACCTCAGTACTGCTTGAGCTATGGAATAGTAAAATGCAATCATGTCATGTATACTCCGTATGCAGTGTTTCAACAATAAATCTTGAGTGAACTGCAAAACTCTAAGAGGGTGTACTTTTTTCCGGCAGTGTGTATATATATTTCATTTTTGCAATCGTCACCGACACATATAGGTCTTATGGCGACTATAGGACAGGAAAGGTATAGGAGTGGGAATTAAGCAGCCGTGGCCTTCATTAAGGTACAGCACCATCATTTGCCTAGTGTGAAAATGGGAAACCAGGGGGAAACATCTTCAGGGCTGTCGATAGTGGGGTTCGAACCCACTACCTCCCGAATGCAAGCTCACAACTGCGTGCTCCTAAGCGCACGGCCAACTTGCTCGTTGCACAGGTATATCAGTTAAATATCACTAGTCACCGGGCGTAACCGCATCCGAATACAATAACCTCAGAGAGATGCATCAAAGTCGACAGCAGTCTCACATGGGACGTGTGTTGGTACCAACACGGCCGTGGTTCGAACTTTGGCCAAGCCAGAATCTTTAAAATGAAAGATCACGTCCTGTTGTTTGGATTTCACGTAAACCTCGAAGTCTTCTGACATCGTTACCGATATCAACAGTCACATAAATCTAAAAGCTTTCTTGTTATTATTATTATTATTATTAATAATATTATTATTATTATTATTATCTATATATATAAAATAACTTGTCCTGACTGACTGACTGATTCATCATCGCCGAGCCAAAACTACTGGACATAAAGAAATGAAATTTTGGGGATATATTCATATTAAGATGTAGGTGCTCGCTAAGAGAGGATTTTTTGATATTCCGTCGCTAAGGGGGTGAAAAGGGGGGTGAAATTTTAAAAAGAGTGTATCCATATCTCAAAACTTTAAAAGTTTACAGATGTAAAAATTGGTATTTAGAATCTTCTTTTAAAATAAGGATACACGTATTTTTTTGTTTTCTGAAAACCCCAATAGGGGGGGTGAAAAAGGGTGAAAATGAGGAAAAATGGGTTGAATGCCTTCAATCAGGATACCGGTACTTATATCTCAGAAACTGAAGATATTACAGACCTCAAAATTGGTACTTTTGATCTCTTTTAAAAATAAAGAAACACGTATTTTTTTTGTTTTTGGAAAATACAATTAATGGGAGGGTGATAAGGGGGTGAATTTTTAAAATGAGTGAATCTCTATCTCCAAACTTTTAAAGTTTGCAGATGTAAAAACTGGTATTTAGAATCTTCATTAAAAATAAAGAAACACGTATTTTTTTGTTTTCGGAAAATCGCAATAGGAGGAATGAAAAGGGGTGGAAAAAGGGTTGAATGCCTTTAATGAGGCTACTTATATCTCAGAAACTGAAGATACTACAGACCTGAAAATCGGTTTTTGGGATCACCTTTAAAAATAAAGAAACACGTATTTTTTTGTTTCTGGAAAATCCAATTAAGGGAGGGGGTGAAAGGGGGTAATATTTTAAAATGAGTGTATCTATATCTCAAAACTCTTAAAGGTTATAGATGTGAAAATTGGTATTTAGAATCTCCTTTAACAATAAAGAAACACGTATATTTTGTTTTCGGAAAATCCAATTAATGGCGGTTAAACAGGAGTGGGGTGAATTTTTGAAAGACTATATCTACAGAATATCTTGGAAACGTAAAATGTTACAGACGTAAAAAGTGGGTGTTTGGAATCTCCTGTAAATGTAAAGAAACATTTGTTTGTTATGGAAACTCCACTTAAGGGGAACTCAAAAAGGGTGAAATTTTGAAATGAGAATTTTTACAGTATATCTAAAAAACTTAACATGTTACAGAAGTGAAAAATGGTATTTTTTTATCTCTATTAAACATAAAGAAACGTGTATTTTTAGTTTTCGGAAATATCACCTGGGTGGAAGGGGGGTAAAAGTGACTGAAAATGGTGTTGAATTATTTTAATTAGGCTACTGATATATCAAAAATGAAGATTTTACAGACGTGAAATTTGATATTTTCAATCTGCTTTAAAAGTAAAAATACACGTATTCTCTTAAAATCCAATGAAGCGGGGGGAGGGGGGGGTTAGAATTGAAAAATTAATTGGCTTAATTGTATGAGAATACATGCATCTAATAAAAACTAAAGTTATTACAGATGTGAAAATTCGTATTTGGATCTCCTTTCAAAACAAAAAAAAACAAAAAAAAACCGTTTTGGCCGGGAAACCATCTTGGAGGGCGGGAGTGTAAAGGAGTTGAATTCCTTTCATGAGGACACATAAATAAAAAACTGAAGAAGTTAGAGTCGTAATAATTGGTATTTAGAAGATCCTTTACTATTAAAGAAACAAGTATTTTTTTCGGTAAAGTTCACTTAGGGGGGGGGGCAGTAGTGTGAAATGAAGTGAAAAAAGTAAATTACTTTTATGGGGATACTTATATCTCAAAACTGAAGGTAATAGACGTGAACATTGGTGTTTGGAATCTCCCTTAAACATAAAGAAACAAGCCTTCTTTTAATTTTTTTGCGGGGGGGGGGGGGGGTAGCGGTAAATAAACTTAACGGCGGTGGGGTGTAGAAGGAGGTGAGACCAATTGATTTTACTGTTATTAATGTACTTATAAGGATCCTCCGATGCTCAGGCGGCACCGCGCCGGCCTCTCAAAGCTGGGTTCCGTGGTTCAAATCCCGGTCACTCCATGTGACATTCGTGCTGGACGAAACGGAGGCGGGACAGGTTTTTCTCCAGATACTCCGGTTTTCCCTGTCATCAGCCATTCCAGCAACACATAATAATAATAATAATGTTCCAGACCGTCGTCAAATGTGCGGACCGCGCTGGCAACGGCTCCTGGACGGGTAATGACTATGAATGCAGTCCGGCCGCGGGTTCAGTGCCGCCAAATCACCCAATATGACACCACGCGGATCTCCTGAAGGATTTTATCCATATTAAAAATGATTAAAGGAAAAGATGGCAAAGATTTACGGACCCAACTGACCAGGAGGAATACCTGAGCCTAGCCCGGGAAGTACAAAATCGATTGCTGGAAAGGAATATTGAAAAATGGGAGGAAACGTGCTTTAAAATAATAGAAAACGAGTCAGATCGGGAATTTTGGAGGATTCTCGCAGAAAACGAATCAGATCGCGAATTTCGGCGGATTATATATCTAAAACAATAAGCATTCAATTATAAATTTCAGTATAATACCGTAGCGAAGCACGGGTATCTTGCTAGTTATACATAAATTATGATAGTGTATGGGTATAATCACAATATCAATATTCTAGTAATTCTGCAAACTCTCTTAATTATCTGTCTGATTTTGGCCGACTTATTTCTTAAATGGGTGATATTTCAAAATGCTGCAAAGGAAAAGCTTCTCGAACAGAATTAGGATTCCATTTGTGAACAAATAGGTGATTGATGGTATGTGCCAACTACTCTGCCTTCATATGCTACAGTGGAGAACGAGAATATGTGAGGCCATTTGGTTTTCTTTATGCCATTTGTTTTACGTCCAGCTAACTACTTTTGCGGTTTTCGGAGACGCCG
Organism: Anabrus simplex; assembly: GCF_040414725.1. Lineage (NCBI taxonomy): Eukaryota > Metazoa > Arthropoda > Insecta > Orthoptera > Tettigoniidae > Anabrus > Anabrus simplex. The sequence goes on along the minus strand of NC_090266.1, from coordinate 963,909,846 downwards.
TGGTGTAGGACATTCGTCCTGCAGGAGTTCATTAACATGCCAGTAAATCTAAAGACACGGAGCTGATTTATTTGAGCACCTTCAAATACTACCGGACTGAGCCGGGATCGAATCCTCCAACTTCAGCTCAGAAGGCCAGCGCTCTGCCACCTGAGCTACTCAGTCCGGCTCCCCTTAGTTAACTTCTCTCTTTAGCCACTAGACAAACGGAGCTTTGGAACGTGGTAGTCCAAATACTGATATATTTTTTGTTTGATTTTTGTTTGCTAGTGGTTTAAATTCGCACTAACACGTCGGAGGCTTTCCGCGACGCAAGGATGACAAAGGATGGTACAGACCGTGACCTTAATTAAGGTAAAGCTCAGCATTTCCCTGGTTTGAAAATGGGAAACAACGGGAAACCATCTTCAGGGCTGCCGACAATTGAATTCAAAACACGATATTCCGAATGCAGCCTCACAGCTACGTAACCCAAACCGCATGTCTAACTCGCTCGGTAGATTCCTATAGCAGGTAGTGTAACGAGTTATTCTTGTTTTCTTTCTCTTTCTTTTAAAAATAGTGTTCTGTAGTTATAAATTCCCAGCTACTGTCGGTTACATCTAAATTCTAGCCTGAGTCAATTAACGCTAGACATACCAGAGCAGCCACCAAAATAACACTGGTTATCAAATCGAATCCATTAGTGCAGTAATTACCTGATGTTGATGATCATCGAATTCCGGTGAAAGAGTAAACAAGAGAAGTCTGTCTACAGCTTCAGTTCCTCCGATTTGACAGTCACTAAACTCTAACCACCATTATTTATGTTATGAATCGGGGAATATCAGTTATCAATCATACATGCCAATCGCCAAGTTTTTATCGTATTCGTTTCATGACTTTCATTTTATCGCACCTATATCCACATTTTCAAAATGGAAATTCATCAGAACAGCCTACTGAAACATTTGTATAGCGTATATTTGACTACAGAGTGCACAATCAGCAGGACGTAACTCTGTTATTCTATTATTCTGATGAAGCCGAAAACAAACGTACTGGCAGGCAGCGGAAAAAGAAGCTCCTGTTGTGTAAACTACCGGCACCTCGGCGTCTCCAAAAATAGTAAAGTATTTAGCTCCCTTCATACTACCACATATAACTTCTTCTTTAAATGGGACGTACACCTTTATGGGTCAAAGTTAATTTTTCCGTTTTTCTTTAATCTGGTGATGAAATAATTATCTCCATTATTTCAAAAGGGATTGCAACAATAATCGCCAATTACATTGTGAACGGTAATAAAGCCAACGAGAGATAATCATTGTGGCGCGGCGGTGACAATGTGGGCGGGGAAAGCAGTGAGGAAAGCGGTAGCGCCGGCGAACTGTTGAGGTTCGCGATAAGGAAGCTTCTATAAGTGGTTAAAAATTGATTAACAACGGAATAGGCACCCGGAATGATCTGGAAGTGGGAACTACTAGGATCTTTTAGAAAAGCACAACTGGTGCACACCAGTCAGTCTGGAGTCAGTCTCGAGTGAGTCAACCTTGAGTGCATCATTCGCGAGCGAATGTAAGCAATCGCGATAGGTCACGAGTACGTGACGATCCCCTCTTCGAGAGTGAGACCATCAGACGGCTACGCGGAGTTCAACAAGGCTTGCTAGTTGTGAACTGTTCTGGAGCGACATTGCACCGTGGGAAGCAGTGTGGAGAAGAGGTGTTTGACTCAAACGCGAGTGACTTTGTGATTAACTGATTAACAATGGACCAGGCTCCCAAAATGATCTGGAAGTAGGAACCACTATCCTAAGATCGTTGTGAAAAGCACAACTGGTGCACACCAGTCAGTCTGGGGTCAGTCTCGAATTTGTCAATCGTGAGTCAATCGTAAGCAGTTACGAGACGGTCGTAGGCTAAGTTCATGACGACTCCTCCCTCGAGAAGAAATTGGGTTGTACTTTCCGAACATGTGCGAGCACGTAAAACCAGTGTAAAAGTTTGAAGAGTTATTTCGCACTCTATTGAGTACCACCGACAGATTACATTTGAGTGCACTGGATTCTAGTTAACAAAGCAAGGAAGTTAGTGTGCTACCGTCCGTGCATCAAGATGAATGTAAGGGAAGTTAAACAGCGATCGTACGTGAAAACTGCAGCTCTCCATGGAAGAAATTCTCGTCAGAATCATGTAGAACTAAGAGAAGTTTTGCGTGTTGGAGCTCTTCGTAATCAAAGCGGTGAAGCCTTCAAAAGTAGAGGCGTAACAATTAATCGTTAAACAGTCGCAGAGTTTGGGCGAAGTGGAAACAGGCGTTGGTCTGTGCAGGAGTTACCCACACATATGGGTACTGTTACTTCGACAGTGTTCGGATTTGTATAGCAGATCTTGCAGATGCGTAATATTTGTGTCAATTTTGCCCATAATAAAACACAGCATTGCATTTCATTACCTTTGAATTGCCCCTTGTCATTAGCTACGGAACCCGTACCCAATTTGGTGCGAACATTGAAAAAGCACATTCCAGTGGCCTACAAACGCATCAAGTGTATTTACTTTATTGCTGATTTATCGGAAAATATAACATAGTTACCTTGCATGAACAATTTTCACTAGCCACTTTCCGTTGACAGGAATAATTTAACTGCTGAAAAATATTTAGTTGTGCAAAAATTAGAACTGAGTTGAATGATAAAAATAAAGAAAAATCTAATGAAATAGCTAGAGATTGTTGATATAAATCATAAAATGATTTCAGTGGAAGGATAATGTAATTATTTTAATACGGTCTAGTATTTGTATATCAAAACCCAATTAACTAGATAGAAACAAAGAATTAATATGGAAATATGACAACATTTTACTAGGTTGTTTAAAAATCTAAACATTATTTTATGAATGGTAATGTAATGAATGCGTGTGAGCATACAATACTTTGTTTTCGTAGTGTACGTAGTTTCTGAGCTATACAAAAGTAATTGTTCTTAATTTAAGGTAGCCAAAGATGTAGGCCACCTTCCACCCTGAAGCTACCATCTGTAGTCATTTAAAAATTGATCGGTGTATAATAATGCCCTAAATGTTCTCAGGCGAATTCAAATATACGTCATAATATGTAGTTGTCAGCATTGACGGCCAGCGAAATATCATGGAGGTGAAATTGATGTACGTCGACCATCCTATTGCAAACTTTTAACGCATCCGTCTTGTAGACCAGTAGCGGCATTTAGGGGGGAGGAGGCATTTTCCTGCCCCCCCACCACCACACACACACTTTGCGGAGAAAAAAAAATGTTCATTCCCTTTTAGCCACCTGACTATTTTTCAGTTTCGATAGATTGAAGAACCTAAGAGTTATTTAAAAAATCGCCTGAAATTAGAAATGTTAAAAAAGCATTTTGTACAATCCATATTGCTTTTTCAGCTAATTCCTTTCTTTAATTTCTTTAATGACCTGTTAAGACAAACTTAACAGAAATACTCAGAAAATATCGTTCGTTGCGGCTAACCGATTCACCCTCTTGCAGCGCTCTTTCGTCATTCTGGCTGAGTAGTTCTATCTAGTGTCTGTCTGTTAATGTGTAGTCAAATACTAAATGACATATTAATTGTATAATCACGCCGAACATCTATTTAATTGTAATGCATGTGTAGTGTTGTAACCAAGGTTGAGATTTACAAAACACAACTTTATTATTCGCTTCAAATGCAAAATACACTATTTACACAAATAAAAATGAAATTTAACTTGAAGCAAATGAATTAGGAATCTTGAGAAAGAGTCTATCTTTTGTACACTATATACAAGTTTACAGTATTTACATCCACTTCTATCTCGAAAAGATAGTCCTTGATATGAAAAGTCGATAGTCGAAAACTATCAGAAGTACTGACATAAATGTTTTGGAAAGTCCTTCCTTGTTGAGTTCATAAAGGCAAGTTCAATGTTGGAAGAATTCTTACTTGGCGAAACCAAGGGAGCTTGCATTAATTAGGGAAATATAACGGTATGTAATAGTATGACTGGATATGGGCAGCGGAAGAGGAGCGGTGACCAGAGGTGAGACCTCGTACTGCCAGAAATTCAGTCCACCTGGTCGAAGCACATTTTCAAGAGGAGTAGCCTCCGTGCTCGACGTAGGGTGTATTCTGGAGCTGGACACCGGGGCAAGTGGGCATCTGGACAGGCTGGGAGTTCCTCTTTATAGTACACACACGACTGTTCAGGCACGCGCACTGAGGGCTGCGCGTCGAGGCTAGAAGAATGACACTTGGCGCGCGTGTAGCTGGCTGGCGGAGCGAGAAGGGAGCGCCGGACATACAACATGTAGGCCTAATTATTATCCCTTTGGTGAAATTTCTATTGTATAGTACTATTATTACGGCACTAAAGTTGGTAGACTCAACCTTTAAGTCTCTATCGAAATTTGCTCAGAGAGCATTAAAAACTTACCATTTAGTACCCATATTCGTTTCCAATTTTTATGTCCCCCCCCCACCACCACCCCTAGTTCTATAGCCCTTAAACCCGGGTACTTCGTGCTGTCTCATTTTTGTGCTCCTCCACTCCATCATTAAACTAATTCGTACTAATGTATTTTCACTCTTCCTTGAGAATATTTCTTATACACCGTATTTCACGAACTTAGTGGATTTTTCCAGAAATCTCATGTGGAGTCATATGAACTACAAGATGCACAAGAGGAATGTCTAAAACAATAATTGAGAAATTAATTTTTTTCACTAGTCGGGAGCTCTGTGCACTGTGCAGATAGGATATATATCCTTCCGCTCTAACATGGTGTTCTGTAACGGTTCAAATCCCGTTACAAGTATTCATCTATATTATTATTATTATTATTATTATTATTATTATTATTATTATTATTATTATTATTATTATTTTATTTATATTATTATTATCGTTATTTGTATTATAATTATTTGTATTATAATAATTATTGTTTGATTCAATTCTATAATCTGATTTCGCTATGTATTAATTAATTGTCGCTTGCTTCATTGTAGTTAATTTATTGTATGATATATATATATATATATATGTGTGTGTGTGTGTGTGTGTGTGTGTGTGTGTGTGTGTGTGTGTGTGTGTGTGTGTGTGTGTGTGTGTGTGTGTGTGTGTGTGTATTAGCATCACAATTATGTAGAGTGAGACTTAATGCCTAATATCAGATGTAGATATGTTTTGTGAAACCTTTTGACATTGCAACATATGGTGTAATACTGCTACCGTAACTGCCGAGTCATCGCTCTGTCATTGCATGCTTTTAGCGATGTGATCATATTTAGGGAGTTCCAAACTTCGCCTGAGGCTATTTCAACACAATATGTAACATTTGTAGCTGGGTAGGAGTGACATCATATCTATTTTGAGCTCTAACTTGGGTGTTATATCGTGTGTCAACTAATGGCTGTAAATAGGGACTGTATCCTATAGCGGCAGTCAGTTGGATAGTTCAGTTGATTGGAATCAGTTGGTCGGAAGGAGTTGAATGGAGAGACTTGCCGCGAAGACAATTGGAGTCAACTGGAAAGAAACGAATGGCGAACAGTGATATGGATACGTAATCGTCAATGACCAAATGAATTATATGTTCGGAGTGTGTTTTTGTGTATATCTTCGGTTGAGTTCTTGTGTCAGTTCAGTGACAGCCGAATATTGATTCGTCGTAATGCAGTCTAACAGTTATCAGTGAATTACTTGTAAAGTTGATTGTGAAGTATAAATATAATTTCAAGCCATACTATATCTCGTTTGTGAAACTGAAAGGATACATCACCAAATTAGGCTTGAGATACCTATAGCTGAAACCAATTCAAAGGAATACGTCGTAATAACACTCAAAGTGTTAAAGGTACTGTAGTGTGAACGAGTGAGGGATAAATTTCATGTACAACTTTTAAACGTCCGGTCAAGAGGATTTCAAATTTAATGCCTACAGTTTCCTTCAGTTACAATTTCATAGTTTTATATTATCTTTTTAATTATCGCAGTAAATCTCACTCGTTAAAATCAGCATTTAAAGAATATATTTTGTTTAGTAAGAAATAAATTAATTGATTCATTTCAATAGTAGATCATATAACCTCACATTTTAATGGGGAAACAGAAACCCAATCTCCTTATCCCAGAACCTGTATGTTATGCTAACTCCTATAGATATTCAAGACTCTCATTCTATTATCGTTACATCTATTTGTAGCTGGCGCCCATCAACAATTGTATGTGTAAGTAATCAGGTAAGTACAAAGTGTGAATACATAGTCTGACGATTGAGTACTTTATTTTATTACTATTTTAATATTGTTTCATTTAAATTCAGTTTCATATTTTTAAATTAATGAGTAATTACAGTTTATTTCTCGAAATATAGGGTGTATCTTGCATTGTTGTTCTCTTTTCGAAAGTGTAGAAAATACCCTAATAAATAATCCAGTCATGATAAGCTTCGTTTAAAGTTTGCGTCAGATGTTGGTATAACGTGCTTGTAAACATATTAACATGGGTAACCCCTATGAAAGCATTCTTAAGTACCAACCGACTGCAGTATGATTCGACCGTGCAACTTCGAGCGAAGGAGACTAGGAATACAACCTATGTAATTATGTGGTCATTAAATGAATGGCAAGAGACTGTTTAGTTATCTGAAGCTACTTCAATTGTTTTATTTCTATTTATCAAAGACTACAGTAATAATAATAATAATAATAATAATAATAATAATAATAATAATAATAAGAATAATAACAGTAATTCTTTTAAATGTCCGGTCAAAAGGATTTCAAATTTAATGCCTACAGTTTCCTTCAGTTACAAATTCATAGTTTTATATTATCTTTCTAATTATCGCAGTAAATCTCACTAGTTAAAATCAGCATTTAAAGAATATATTTTATATAATATATTATTATTATTATTATTATTATTATTATTATTATTATTATTATTATTATTATTATTATTATTATTACGTTTTCTGAATTCATACTGCGTGTCCTGCAGCCCTCTGCTCATTGTGATCTACGAAAATCACAAAAAGAATTAAAGAGAAAAATGAACAGTTTAGTTACTTACTTGAGGGTTAATAAATAAATTTCTTTACCTAAATTTAATGGAAATAGTTATGACGGTTTACGCTGTTGGTTCCAATTCCTTCTCTCAAATTCAATGCTCGAACAAGACAGACTTTGCCGGAAAGGTGCGCAGTATGAAACTTATAACAGCCTAAGAACAAAATTTACTAAGGTTCCTTACGAATTCCCTCTCTTAGATTTTTTCAGTTCTATTGGATTTCAAATTATATTTTTAAAACTTTAGCTAAGTCAAACATGGATATTTTGAAACAGAAACAATCTATGGAGTTCTTATCCCTCCTAAAAAGTGTAGATTGTTAGATATATCTTTTCTACATCTTGTAGTTCAAATATTCTTCTAGACTGAACTCCAAATATCTCGTCCTAATCAGATAAATTTAAAGGGATTTTGCTGAGAAAATGTGTAGTCACTAACTGCAATTGTCAACTGGTGAAATTGGAGTGTAACTAAATGAAGTAAAAAGTGCATCCGTCTTGATTCAACTGTGTATTTCAACTATTTCTTCTACTTCAGTAGTTCATAATTACCACTGCTTACAGCGAATACATCATTAAAGGTAATTGGTATAATTTGTTCCAGAAACACGCTGGTTAAGTGTAGGTAATACGCATGCTATCACTGGGAACTCGAGACCTGCTAACATGAGTATCAACATTATGGTTTCCTGCACCATCTTAAGGTGTATATATACACAAGTAGAATTATAAAAATGAGAATTTTACCTGCTTTCAACCTATGATTCAAAAATAACTTTGCTTTATAAAGAGAAACCTAACTTTAAAGCGCAATTTACCTTAAGGACAGCTGTAAGCGTCTTCTTTAACTCTACTGTATATTTACAGACTCTTTTGTCAGACCGTTTCTCTTCTCCTATAATAATAATAATAATAATAATAATAATAATAATAATAATAATAATATGGTCTTAGCTACGTTGTGCAGACATTTTGATTTGACGCCACTTAGGTTGTCTGCGTGTTATTTTTGACGTTCCGTTTTCTCTACTAGTTGGCGGAGAAACGGATCTCTATTGGGTGGTCTGTGGGTGAGTTTGAATTTATTTTGTAGGGCAAACACCAAATGTACACCCAGTGTCCTTCACATGCAGATACCGTACGATGTAGCGTGCTGAATGGACTTTTTCCCGTCCTTCAAATAATCCGACAACCTCTTCCGGGTTTGAACCCACAATCTTGGTATCCGGGGACCGACTTCTTGCCCTTGATCCACTGATCCACAGACGGAGCTATGTTCTCCTAGCATGTCCCCTGAGAATACAATATAGCGTATATTTTTCCTTGGGTTCAGTCATAACTTCAGGTTACGAATCCTTCCACACCGATGTGACATACGGTAATAAAAGAAACATAGCTGAAAATATGTGGAACCACTTATTTACTTTATAGTGATGTATGGTCAGACTTACGTATAAATGTGGGCTTCTATCCGTACAGAGAAATGTACTGTTTACTGATTATAACGATGCCTGCGTTTAAAATACCGGTACCATATAAGTGATATTTTAGATTATCCACTGCATCATGCTGAACGAAAGAAAGACTCATTTCGTTTATATCTTCAGTTTTTTTACATATATTCATACATACATAGATTATCATTATAGACTGTTATGCCTGTCGGCGTTCAGTCTGCAAGCCTCTGTGAATTTACTAAACGTCGCCACAATAATCGATTTGCAACTAGTGTTGTGGCCTCATTTAGTTCCATACCTCTTAAATCGTTAGAAATTGAGTCTAACCATCGTCATATTGGTCTCCCTATACTTCTCTTACCCTCCATAACAGAGTCCATTATTCTCCTAGGTAACCTATCCTCCTCCATTCGCCTCACATGACCCCACTACCGAAGCCGATTTTTGCGTACAGCTTCATCCATCGAGTTCATTCCTAAATTAGCCTTTATCTCCTCATTCCGAGTACCCTCCTACCATTGTTCCCACCTGTTTGTACCAGCAATCATTCTTGCTACTTTCAAGTCTGTTACTTCTAACTTATGAATAAGATATCCTGAATCCACACAGCTTTCGCTCCCGTAAAGCAAAGTTGGTCTGAAAACAGACCGATGTATAGATAGTTTTGTCTGGGAGCTGACTTCCTTCTTACAGAATACTGTTGATCGCAACTGCGAGCTCACTGCATTAGCTTTACGACACCTTGATTCAATCTCACTTATTATTTTACCATCCTGGAAGAACACACAACCTAAATACTTGAAATTATCGACCTGTTCTAGCTTTGTATCACCAATCTGACATTCAATTCTGTTGAATTTCTTACCTACTGACATCAATTTAGTCTTCGAGAGGCTAATTTTCATACCGTACTCATTGCACCTATTTTCAAGTTCCAAGATATTAGACTGCAGGCTTTCGGCACTATCTGCCATTAAGACCAAGTCGTCAAGTAAAAATAAATTCTTAGAGTTATTATTATTATTATTATTATTATTATTATTATTATTATTATTATTATTATTATTATTATTATTATTATTATTATTATTATTATTATTGGTTTTCTAATCTCCAATAAAGCCATCTACTTGGGCCGGATGCTACCCATGGTCTTCAGTATTTAATTCACATAGTACTTCGTTTCTTGTTGTGCTAGGCTGCTGGCAAATGTTAAATGCTTTGAGGAAACGTCGAAGCTTACTTTCTTATGTTAAGCCCTCAGTGATACGAAAAATCTTCTTATTCTTCTCTCCATTTTAAGCATTTCGATTATATTAAGCCATTAGAAAAATATTCCAGTAACAAACTTTAAATGGGTCTGTAGTAGTGACTATAATTGAAATTGTTGAGACCTGTGATATTTGATGCAGTGTGCTATCTTAGCATTTAGGTGGAGTATGAAAAATTTGAGCGACAGACTGGTTAGAAGTAATTAAATTTTGAGATCTGATGTGTTATACACGCCATATGGGAAAGAATGATGTAGTAATTAGCTGCCACTATAGTCTAATCTAGGATTTATGATGGTAGCTTCTCGTCTGGCTGGATTAGGTTCAGTTTATGGCTCCTGTTTAAAAGTAGGACTGGCTTGAAAGAAATCAGCGAGAAGAGAAGTGGGTTAGATTTCAGTTTCTGGCCATTTTAGAAGTGCTATTCTGCTTAACCCTTGAATTGCCAACTGACGATATATTATCAATCACTGCGCGACTGACAATATCACCAACGACTACACTAGCTAAAATGACTAGCTGGGAATATTTCCGCCATGGAATAAACGTAAAATGTGCTTAAAATTTTACTCAACATATAGGGCCTATTGTTTTTATGCATAATGTAAAAGTGGGTGGTTTTCTCAACATTTTCTACAAAAGAACTCATATCGAAAACTGAGTTACAAACAATGTTTTGGATTTATGAAACGAGAACTTCAAATACGCTTCGGTCGTTTCCACTACACCGCTTGGAATGTAGTTGGTCTCTTAAGCTCATCCTTCTTAAATATTTCTGGTACTAAAAGGGTCAAGCCCCTGGCGAACACTAAGGTGGAACACACGGTGACATCTTCAGTTGTTACGAATGAGGACCACAGTTTCCATCAGACAAATCTGCACAGGATTATTCGCCACGATGCCCCGATCCCTACGTGAAGTAACAACAACAACAACAACAACAATGTGCAAGTAATATCTTAGTTATACGAAGTGACATAGAACTTGGGTGACGGACAAATGTATACTGAAATGTCTCGGTCATCAACATCGATATTAGACTGTATGTAACACACTAAGGGATACTCTGTAACTTGGATTTCCTAACGTTTAACACTAAAAATCTGGTTATATAAACATGCCTACATTTTCGTCAAACATATTTTTTTTCCAAAGCTGTGTAGAATATAATATGACATCAAAATATTGTAAAATGTACCTTAGGACAAAAATTAGAGTTGACACTAAAGAAAAAGTGAAAACAAAAAATATGCATATCTTACTGCAATAATTTGTTCTTTTCGCAGACTGTACTAATAACTACCGCTCCGCTGATAAATGTGTAATGACTCTACGCTTACTTAAGATCCCAAATTCGATTTTAGACTTCTCCTAATATGTTAATTCTTGTCTGAGTTTCGAAACGAGGTTACTTCAGCTTCGTGAGATGGACTGAGAATTCTTCACGCGGATCAGGTGGCATTCAAATATCTAATAGTCATTTGGCTGAACAGCAATCGTCTTGGCAGGCTCAAAACCCTTTAACAGCTGTATTGAACAGGGATTTGTTATTTCGCATAAACAAATAATTAATAAGTAATAACAGGTCGTGCATTTTAATTTTCATTTCTCACATTAATGCCACTATAATTTTCTCGCTATAGATTTCACTAATGTTTTCAGCGACTGAACATATGCTACTATGATTCAAAAAGGTTATTTTGATGCTAGGGGGCAACGGTTAAATCTTTGGTGTTTATCCTTTAAGTAGTGTGTAAACATGATTTAACTAAACGTATTAAGTCCACATTAATTATTAATTTTTACTGGAGCTTTCGCTTCGATCATTTGTTGAACAAATTCCAATATAATTTGTTTTACACGTAGAATCGTTCAAGACAGCTAGATGGAGTTTTTTTACTTGGTTTTTCAGTATGTAAATTCTGAGAAATTCCGAACTTGCGTTAGAGTTCCATGATGAAATACTAAGGGTCGATTACAGAACTGCGCATCATGTGTTCGGTCAAAGGCCGTGGATAGACTCGTGCTTCAATCGTGGTAACGCTGTTTTCACTACCATAAAAAGGAGAGGGTAAGAGGTTGAAGTCTCCGTATATCCATGTTCTGAGAACGCTGAGTTCCGTACACAACGGCTACAGTAATCGTTCGCGTCATCACCTGCCGCGGACAACTTTATGCATCACTCTTTATTCTAAGGTCTTCTTCACGAACTACCGATAAGCACTCAATTTGCCCTAAGCTCCCACTACCCGCATTACAGCGAGTTATTCGCTCCGTATCCTGGCCCTGAGGTGGACCACCCTTCTTGGAAATGACGTCATGCTGACTGCGCTCTCTGTGGTTTGTTGCATAAGGTAATTTGGCAAAGAATTCCTGGGTAATGTCTGGCAGGTCAGCTACTGCTCTCTCTCTTTCACCAAGAAATGACGAAATAAGTGCTGTCTTCATCTCCGCCTGTGGAAAGGCACTTTAAAGCGCCCTTGTATTATCCGTCAACTAAATCAATGACTCAGGGTGACAGAGGATAACTACTTAACTTTCCGAATTTGAAAGAACTGTACAAGCTTGGGGGAGGGGCGAGGGTTATTGGCACTGAGGTCTGGACACTCGCCTCCATCTTGAGCATCACAGATTCAAACCCCGGTGACTTTAGGTGAGATGATCGATGGGACAAGCTCGTGCTGATAGGTAACGCATCTGGTCTTAACGGAGTACGTCCGGGATGTAGTGGGTTCGAACCCCACTGACGGCAGCCCTGAAGATGGTTTTTCCGTGGTTTCCCATATTTACACCTAGCAGTTAAGGCCACAACCACTTCCTTTCCACTCCTAGCCCTTTCCTGTCCCAACACCGCCATAAGCCCTATCAGTATCGGTGCAACATAAATCCAATTGTAAAAAAAAACACTTTCACCAATTTTAACGTATGAAAATGTAAATTTTTGAAGTTTTCAACTATACATGCTACTTAAACAAAGTATTGCACGAATAACAATCATTCATTGTGATTCACGAGATAACGTTCAGATATTGTTAAGCCTTGAGAATACCTGTAAAAGACCGAGCGCGTTGGCTACGCGGTTTGCCTTCTCGTAACTGTGAGCTTGCATTTAGGAAATGGTGGTTTCGGAATCCATTGACGGCAGCCCTGAAGATGAATTTCTGTGGTTTCACTTGCCAAATTCTAGGGAAGTACCTTAATTAAAGCCACGGTCGCTTCCTTCTCAGTCCTAGCCCATGGTTGCCATTCCCTCGCTCCAATCGAACACAGCGGAGAGGTTTGGAATCGAACCCAGGCTTTTGGCATGCACTCTAGTGATTAGAAATATTATACCATCGCCGCTCCCACCCTGCCGGACAGCATTGCGATGCTGAATTTCTTCCACCAACTGGACTCTTAACCAGTTAACCATGGTGTCAGACCATAAAGATTTGACGCCTTAACGATCATATAAACTAATTATTTTTAAAAGTTAAATTAGCTGTATCAAAGAAAATAATCTAAATCACGTTGTTCATATAAATAAAATACGCTACTATACAAGATTTGATACAAATATCTACAATAGTTTTTAAATTATGATTTTAAAATGTGTAAAACAATGACAGTAACAAAACACGACCAAAAGTGAAATGACAGACGTGCCCGCAGTAAGCGACAAACACATGGCTTTTAATTTAATGAAGGCGATCCTGCATTTTTCTTTACCAGATTAAAGGTGAAAGTAAGTTATATTCTGAAGATTAATATTTGACACTCTCCACCTCTCCACTTAAACAGCCGGCTGAGTCCTAAACTGAGCCGAGATGCTCTACTGACCCCATAAACATGCCAAATTGGAATTGAAAAATAAAATAGGAGTAGCAGTTCCTTGTTGGCAACTATGTAAAGAGCGTACTTTGATTGATAATAATGGAAGTGGAGATTCTTAGCCCTCAATGTTGTAGCTGAAACCAGCTAGTATTTGGTGTCGTACTGTTTTTTATTTATTTTATATTTTACTAGCTGTATTAACCGTCGTTGATCGGGCAAACGCTTAAAGTGTGCATGATGTCATTTTTATCCGTCCCTCGCATTGCTCCCCAGATTCTGAGGCACGTAAGTGGGCATGCCTCTTCCAGTCAGTGGCTCGTCGTGACGGACTCTTCCTTACAGCATCAAAGAAAGCAAAATATCGCATTAATATTTTTAAAAGACTGACTGTTTTACGAAGCTTTAAAACGCTGCCGGAACGATTTCCATAGCAACTGTCTTTACAGTCTATAGAGCTAGTTACCGGTTCTTGGATTTAACCCTTAAATGCACAGCATTGCATATGTGCAAAGGAGAATTTACTTGCTTGTTATATCTTCTCTACGATTTTGCAAGTGTGGATTTACTTTTACCTTGCAGACGAACTCGCTAGGGGTCACTAGTGTACGGTATTAAAAAGTGAACAATCTTATATTTTATGATTCATCTTGTTAATCAACTGGAGTGATGTGTGAAGTTCAAACAGTTGAGGTAAAACAAAGAAACTGTCATTTACCTCTGAGAATTCATGAGCAAAGACTTCCTCAAGATTAATGTGTAGCAGTAGCTGAAGTATCGTACAGCTTTGCATACACTGGTACGTTAAACATTCAAAACTCTTAACATTTTGACTGATCCAAATAAATAAAAAATATTTATTTTGAGAATTTAAAAAATATTTCTTCTGATATATAACATTTGAAATGAAAAACCATCATATTTAAAAGTAACAAGAAATTGCGCATTTAAGGGTTAAACTTTCACATGACTGCCACTGATATATCCCTTATTTTTCAATGCACCAGGAGAAGGTATAGAACAAAATGTTGCCATGAACTATGTTCGTGTAAAACAATAACAAGAATAATAATAATAATAATAATAATAATAATAATAATAATAATAATAATAATAATAATAATGTTATTTGCTTTACGTCCCACTAACTACTTTCTTAAGGTCTTTGGGGACGCCGAGGTGACGGAATTTAGTCCCGCAGTTCTTTTACGTGACAGTAAATCTACCGACACGGGGCTGTCGTATTTGAGCACCTTAAAATACCACCGGACTGAGCCAGGATCGAATCTGCCAAGTTGGGGTTAGAAGGCCAGCGCCTTAACCGTCTGAGCCACTCAGCCCGGAAGAGTTTTATACTTTAGGCCCCTTCTGACGCACCCCTCTTGATGGAATTTTCAGGACAACTGATAGCTAAGATCCTGCTGGACGTTATTCAAACTGCAATACTAAGTTCCATAAAAATCCTCCCATCTATTTTCCAGTGATGCTGTAACTGACACAGAAAAATATTAAACTGAACTCGACATAGATCATTACAATGGCGCTAGTATTCTTGTCAGAATACAATATTAACCGACTGGAGTGTCATAGTTAAAAGTAATGCTATCATATGAAATGCTCGATGAAATGAAAGACGGCACAGCGCAAAGTTCCAAAGCCTCAGACAGAGGTGAACACTGTTCTGCCATTTTTCGTTAGTTTTGTACTTTCCTCATTCCTATCAGTGCCTCAGAGCAGGGATCGAATAGCTGGAATACTACGATGAACCAGTGTGTCACGTAACAGTAGTTAGAGGAACATGTATAAACCAGAGGAATGGCACGCTAAAAAAGAAAGTTATCTTACTTCCCGGCCACTTGCCACCAATAATCAGGCAGGCTGTTCTACTCGGGAGCAGCTTTAACCCCATTTATTGGAGTTGAGTGACACTAGTAGAAACAAAGCACATCACAAAAAATAGTAGGCAAGGGTGTATTCTGCCCGAAGGCAGGTCCAAACCTCCGCAGAGGTGTGCCTGAGCCGAGTTTACGTACTGTAGAGTGGTCAGTTCCTTACCCCTCCTCCATTCACTTACCCCCACCAACAGCGCGTGGCAACCCATCCAAATCTTGACCACGCCCAATGTTGCTTAACTTTGGAGATCTTGCGGTATCCGGTAAAACAAATAGTAGTCAGTGTAATATTATTGTTGATAAATGTCATGGGCTTTCGATATTGTATGTCTTCACATTTAATTTTCTTCCGATTTTCTGATATTAGGACATCTAATGCAAAGGAAGACCTTCATCCTCCTTTCATATCTCCCTCTCGTCTTATTCTTCAAGCGATCGTTCCTTTCCGATTTCTCTCATTTTGATAATCATCTTCACAATTTTCCTTGTCGATATGGGATGAAAAACACTCGATTTTTTTTCACCTTAAGAAAATCACCACCATCACAGTTAATACGATTGAACAATACTCTGTTTCCATGTTAGCGAGGTTAGAGGCGCGCAGCTGTGAGCTTGCATCCGGGAGATAGTGGGTTAGAATCCCACTGTCGGCAGCCCTGAAGGTGGTTTTCCATTTTCACACCAGGCAAATGCTGGGGCTGTATCTTAATTAAGGCCATGGCCGTTTCCTTCCAATTCCTTGGCCTTTCCTATCCCAACGTCGCCATAAGACCTATCTGTGTCGGTGCGACGTAAAGCCACTAGCAAAGAATGTTAGCGATGCTCCGTGTTGATTTTTTCTTTTTTAACACCTTTTTATTACTGCATTAACCTTTTACAATAAACACGTATAATGTACACAACAAAACAGATGGCATACACTCTCTGAAGTTCATTGTCCTAGTTCCTTAATGCTAAACAAAATTACGTCAAACACTGATCACATTTTAACTTTGGTTGTTTTTGTCGGTTCCTTAAGTAGTCCGTGGCACATTAACACCTTATACTGATCTAATAATTAAAATATTCAAACACTGTTACGCCATGAATTAAAACTGATATAATAATGAACCAAAACCTGTTGACATCTTCTGATTGCACTTATATGTCCATCTTTCCATCCGTATGTATTGCTGAAACGATCGTAAGTTCAGTTGTCATGGATTCCGTCGGTGTTCCATAATGAAGTGAATGGTTGCTGCAGTGAGCCATAGAACTGCGTTATTGACCGTGGCCGGGAGGAAAGCATATTCTATGTTGAGAAGTCGATATTCTAAGATGGGATGTGGAGTCATGTGAAGTATGTTGCATACTTTTGCGAAAGACCACGCCCATATGTCCGCACTTACACGATGTATTAATGTATCCCTCTGTCGACAATGTTCACAGATATTGGAGTCAGACCGTCCATGTCAAAATAACTTATCCTTTGTTGGTATAGTTTCATTTATGGTTAAGTATAAGGCGTCTCCGACGACCGTAAAAGTAGTTAGTGGGACGTAAAGCAAACAACATTATTATTGTTAAGTACAAAGTTGTTTTCCACAATATGGACTAAGCAACAAACCGTAAATGATCGGAAATTGTATTGTCTGTAACATTTGTTATGCACTGAAGTATTTATCGATAAGACCACGAATAACACAGATATATACCGAGAGATTTAACCGTGCGGTTAGTGTCGCAAAGCTGTTTGAATTTTTTTTTTTTTTTTGCTAGTTGATTTACGTCGCACCGACACAAATAGGTCTTATGGAGACTATGGGAAAGGGCTAGGAGTGGGAATGAAGCGTCCGTGGCCTTAATTATGGTATAGCCTCAGCATTTGCCTGGTGTGAAATTGGGAAACCACTGAAAACCATCTTCGGGGCTGCCGACAGTGGGGTTCGAACCCACTATCTCCCGTATGCGAGCTCACAGCTGCGCGCCCCTAACCGCACGGCCAACTCGCCCTGTGCTATGAGCTTTCATTCTGGCGATAGTGGATTCGAGCCCCGCTGTCGGCAGCCCTGAAGATAGTTTTCCGTGTTTCCACATTTTCACACCATGCCACTATAGATATCTATATATATTTGAGAATTACATTTTAGGCCCTTCACTAAATTACCATTTCACTCAAATTCTTCTTCTTCTTCTTCTTCTTCTTCTTATTTTCCTACAGCTTTTTTCCACGCTTGTGGGGGTCGCAGGTGTGAACTACGTCGCACATGTGGATTTGTCCCTGTTTTACGGTCGGATGCCTTTCCTGACGCCAACCCTATATGGAGGGATTTAATCACTATCGCGTGTTTCTGTGGTGGTTGGTAGTGTGCTATGTTGTCTGAATATGAGGAGGAGAGTGTTTGAACGGACACAAATACACAGTCCCCAAGCCAGAAGCATTAAACAGAAGCGATTAAAATCCCCGACCCGGTCGAGAATCGAACCCGGGACCCTCGCAACCGAAGGCCAATATGCTGACCATTCCTCCAACGACTCGGAATAAATTACCATTTCACTCAACGTGAATAATAATTTGTGTAGCCTAAATTGTAGCGCCTTATTTCCCGACTTTACATATCGCTTTTCATTCAATTATGTTCAGTTATCTTCTGGTGATGCGCTTACAGACAGACAGACAGACAGACAGACAGACAGATAGAGAAGGCGGAAAATTAAAAATTACATTTCCTTCTTATTGTGGACACGACCAATGCAGAAATACCATACTTTTTAAAATTCTGAACAATACACAGAAAAAAATCTCATTTTTCATACAGATAGCTTCACGTCGCACCGACTTGGAGAGGTCCTATGGCGACGGTGGAACAGGACAGGCCTAGGACTTGGCGGACATGCTTTTATTCAGGTGCAGCCGTAGTATTTGCCTACTGTGATTATGGGAGACCTCGAAAAACGACTTTCAGGGCTGCCAACACGGAGCATGCAGGCTCACAACTACACGCCTCGAACCGCATAGCCGACTCGCTCGGTTACCATCCTGTTCTAAGATGGTGTCGACTTGAGAGCATGTTCATGCAATGATCCTTTACAATTTCAGTGGGGCTCTTTGGCTAAATGTTCAGCACAGTGGTCTTCCATTCAGAATTTCCTGGGTTCTATTCTCTTTCCTATAGGAACGTTTTGCATTATAGCCTTAATTAGGGTACGCCTCCGGCATTTGCTTTGTGTGAAAATGGGAAACTACAGACAATCACCTTCAGGGCTGTCTACAGTGGGGTTCGAAATCACTATCTCCCGAAGGCAAGCTTATAGCTAGGTGACCCAAACTGCACAGCCACTTGCTGGGTGTATGTGTACTAAGTGCCTGCATAGTCTTCTTGTTTGTATATCGCACATTTGTCCTTTCTATCTCTACAACTCTTACACTGGAACAGTTTAAAACTTAGTCGAACGATCCCCTACTAGCTTTACCTTCCATTTTCCTTACCGTCCATTCTCGTCATAAGTAACAGCGTGTACATCTTTGAAGCGAATATCTTCCCACTTGTTTCTGTCTGTACCTTTTCATGAAGTAATACATGGTGGAAGGCATTACATCGTAATAAGTATCATGTAGAAGCAAGCACCATCTGTGGATCAGTGGTAGAGCATCGTCATCTGTATCCCAAGCTCTGTAGAGTTTTCAGATTTTTCAAGGGCGGAAAGAAAACTTTCGGCACACGATGTCGGCATATAAACTATTTCTGGTGACACATTTAGCACTTACCCGACAAAATTAATTAATACCTCAGCCATAGATCTCCCTACAGGGTTCCGGCTCTACTGCCACCTGGTAGAGTAAACAAGAACGTAGAAAATGACACACAGGCAGCTTAAAAGGCCTCACATCGAAAATGTCTGCAACGTTGCTGAGACCATACGGTTATTATTATTATTATTATTATTATTATTATTATTATTATTATTATTATTATTATTATTATTATTATTACTTTTATTTGCTTTACGTCCCACTTACTACTGTTTCGCGGTTTTCGGAGACGCCGATGTGCCGGAATTTAGTCCCGCAAGAGTTCTTTCACGTGCCAGTAAATCTACCGACACGAGGCTGACGTATTTGAGCACCATCAAATACCACCGGACTGAGCCAGGATCGAACCTGCCAAGTTGGGGTCAGAAGGCCAGCGCCTCAACCGTCTGAGCCACTCAGCCCGGTAATTATTATTATTATTATTATTATTATTATTATTATTATTATTATTATTATTATTAACTGAGAAAGCATAACGCAAGGAAGTGTGGTTTTAATAACAAGGTACCGATAAAAATACAAGACAACGAGCATGCGTAATCTGGAAGTTGCAACTTGACAAATGCTGTTAGGATGAATATTAAGAAATGAGGGATACCTGTTTATGTGGGAGCTGGGCCCTAAGCTCTAGGTACAAGACGATGTGCAGTAGAATGCACTGTGATTACTGACTAAAGAAATCTGACGTTCACCAGTAGGCAGTGATGGACATGCGAAGCTGTCCGAAACTGGGAATTAAAGTTGCCAAGCAGTGCCCCGCGGAGAAACATTAGATGAGAGAGTAGCACGCGTCCAGACGCTTTGTACTTGACATGAGACAAGTGGTCTCCCTTCCGAACCAGTAACTCATTCATCCATTCATTCATTCGCTTTGTATTGTTACAAGTCCGCACAGAGTGTGAAGATTTATTGGCCACGATAGTGTATTCACTAAGAGAGTGGTTACGTGGTGTGCGTCACGTAGCTGTGAGCTTGCATTCGGGGGATAGTGGATTCGAACCCCACTGTTAGCAATCCACAAGATGTTTTTCCATGGTTTCCCATTTTCACACAAGGCAAATGCTGGAGTTGTACTTTAATTAAGGCCACGGTCACTTCCTTCCCGCTCCTAGCCCTTTCCTATCCCATCCTCGACATAATACCTGTCTGTGCCGGTGTGAAGTAAAGCAAATTGTAGGATAATGTGTTCAGGACTTCACTCGTCTTCATTACTCAAAGGTCCGACTCGTTGGCTGAATGGTCAGCGTACTGGTCTTCGGTTCAGAGGGTCCCGGGTTCGATTCCCGGCCGGGTCGGGGATTTTAACCTTAATTGGTTAATTCCAGTGGCCCGGGGGCTGGGTGTTTGTGCTGTCCCCAACATCCCTGCAACTCACACACCACACATAACACTATCCTCCACCACAATAACACGCAGTTACCTACACATGGCAGATGCCGCCCACCCTCGTCGGAGGGTCTCCCTTACAAGGGCTGCACTCGGCTAGTAATAGCCACACGAAATTAATTAATTATTACTCAAAGATGGATGGAAAACAATACGAAGCGATTAAAGGATGTTCCCATTTTGAGATGGCACGATATATTAGGCTCTACTTCATGTACGTGTATGTAGTTGTATATCTGTATGTTGCCATAAGTATTTTCTTTCAGTCGTCGCCATAAGACCTATCAGTGTCGGTGCGACGTAAAGCAAATAGCAAAAAAAAACTTTCATTGAGGATGCCTTGTATTATTTGGAAATTAGTCCCCGTTTTCATTGATTATAACCGCCTTTTACCGAGCAAGTGGCCGTGCGTTTGTGGTCACTTAGCTGTGAGCACGCATTCGGGAGATAGTGGGTTCGAATCCCAGTTTCGACAGCCCCGAAGATAGTTCCCCGTGGTTTCCCATTTTCATACAAGGAAAATGGTGGAGTTGTACCTTAATTAAGGCCAAGGGAGCTTCGCTTCCTTTCAACTCCTAGATCTTTCCTATCCCATCGTCGCCGTAAGAACTATCTGTTACCGGGTAAGTTGTGGACTTGCATCAGGGAGACAGTGGGTTCGAACCCCACAGTCGGGAGTCCTGAAGGTGGTTTTCCGTGCTTTCCCCATTTTCACACCAGGCAAATGCTGGGGCTGTACCTTAATTGAGGCCAAAGGCGCTTTGTTCCCACTCCTAGATCTATCCTATCCCATCGTCATAAGATCTTTCTGTGTAGGTGCGACCTAAAGCAAATAATTGTGTTGTATAACTCTCTGTGTCTTGTTACTATTTCATTATTCTCATTATGTTTTATCGAAGTCTGGGTTCGTTAATTTGTCTGTTGGCAGTACCTCGAAGACAAAGTTGAAGTTAGGATGATGAGATTGCTGAATTACTGCTTATACTTTCCACATGAGTAGGCTTTTCAGTATTTCTTGTTAAGTAAAATCAAGAAACGAAATTGATTCAACGGTTTATTCCTTATTAATAAATGTGTATTGCCAGAAAACAGAAAAAGCACATTCCTACGAAAAGTTCAAAACATGTTTTTTATACTGACGATGAGATCTTCCAAGACATCATAATAATAACTGCCGACACAAACTTTTCGCTCATATGAAGTTCTGTTCTAAAGTAAAAAAAAACACCGGGCGAGTTGGCCGTGCGGTTAGGAGCGCGCAGCTGTGAGCTTGCATCCGGGAGATAGTGGATTCGAATCCCACTGTCGGCAGCCCTGAAGATGGTTTTCCGTGGTTTCCCATTTTCACACCAGGCAAATGCTGGGGCTGTACCTTAAATAAGGCCACGGCCGCTTCCTTCCCATTCCTAGGCCTTGCCTGTCCCATCGTCGCCATAAGACCTATCTGTGTCGGTGCGACGTAAAGCAACTAGCAAAAAAAATGTAGAAAACAAAAATAATCTGCGTTTGATTAGCAAATGACGGTGAACACTGCCGAAATAAATGTTATTAGTCTTAGGAGTCATTTTACACACACACACAAATGTTTCTCTGCAGAGTCTATAAGTGAAAGGTAAAAAGTGTATACTTGGAACTTTTAGGCAAAATCGTACAAGTATGATCTCACTTATTAGCTAATAGCGCATTACTCACTCTGGACGTAGTGTTGGCTCGTCAAGACCGGGAGGGGAGGAAGAGGAGGGATGGAAATTCCATTTAATTCCATTTTTAAAAGGACCAGAAATGGTGTCGTCCCATTTGCGATCGGTCCCATTTGCGATCACTCTTATCAGTGAGAATGTAATGACTTACAAACACTAAGCTTGCTGTGAGGGAATTCCCTACTGAAGGAATAGTACAGGGACACAGCCTTCAAGTAACTACGTGCTAGGATTCTGATATTGAAACTCAATAAATTACTTACGTTTACCGTTTGAGTCTGATGTGTTAATATCTGAACAGACAGATAGACTAAATGGGACTCAAATACACCTTTTATTTACGATTACTGGATGGTTTTGTATGTAATGGCTTGTGGCTACTCTGACCACTACTCTTATACTTTCATATCTCCTTCACACAATATACATAACATTTGTTTGAGCGCCAGTTGCTTTTTTAAGAAAAACAACAAAATTCGGTAGAGCATACCTCTTATATCAATTATCTCAAGGCGTGAGGTGATAAACTCACATATCTGGCAATATACAGGGATATGGATCAGGACAATATTAAATTACTGTTGCATTTCCACAATTGAGGATTGTACATGGAACTGGAATCACTTATTATAATTAAAATAAAACTGAGTTTATGACTATAATTTACGTCACAATGAACAATCATTGACGTCTTTTAATTTAACTAAAGAAATATATTGTGAGATTTGCGGTACTAAGAAAAGGAAAATTTAATCTAAACAAAAAAAGCTATTGGCATGAACTTGAAGTGAGATGTGATATCGCCGCTGATTACACTCTTCTTCATGTTATGAATGCATAACATGTCTGATGCTTTAATTACCTGTTGTCTGCATACACCGCTGTTGAACTTGAAAATTCTTGGGAAAACCTGTGAGCTGAAGTCGGGAGCCGTCTGTTGTTATCTTCTTATATAACAAGGAGTTGGCCTACATACCATGTACGCGTGTAGGGAGCTCCAATGTAATTACGTCCACTCAATATATTATAAATAATTGGAACATATTATTGCCACATCTTGTGAAGTCCATCCTCACAAGAAGATGATGTTTCTTTATCAGCATAGTACCCGTCTCTGCTCGGATACAAGCACCACTTGTAGACTTCCTCGATGATTACCTCTTCAAACACAACTCTTAGCTCTGACCATCACACTAAGACCACTTCTTTTATTTGATACATCTGACTGTTACATATGATCTCCACGATATGAACTGCTTATGAACTGAGTACGAACAGAATACCTCTCCCCATCGAAGCATCACCTTATATCACCTCGCGATGACGACTCATCTCCCCACTCACTGTTCATCCCTTCCACTTCAACATACAGTAGCTGGCGAATACTGACACTTGGTCGCAATCACGTGTCCACGCACTGATGTCATCAGTCATGTGTCGTCTAAGCGTACCCAAGCGGTCCGAGAATGACTATGCCGAATGCGTCACCGGGAAATCTCCTTGCACAGTTAAACATAGCCTCGATTGCAAAATACTATGCCAGCTCATCTAGCCAAAGTTACAAGCCACAGCATGACAATATGAAACCAACAAATCTCACTTACTACAATACAGAATAATTACAAATTAATTTCACTTACCTATGATTAAATACAATAATATACGCGATACCTAATTATTACAGTCTAAATGATGAGAAACAGAATATATAAAATCTAATGAATCTGGTTAATAATAATAATAATAATAATAATAATAAATACAGAATGGAGTCTGTAACCCTGTTGTACGGTTACAGAACGCCTCCCTCATGAAATAATCGATGAAATGAATCGATTGATTCATGAAATATATACACAATCACCTGAAATCGAGTACAATGTATAAAAATGCCCTTTACAAAATTGGGTACATGTTATCATCCATCTGGATGTTCGTTGTTACACATCTAAAACATTGATCAATTATCATTTTCACTTTGATTATACAGTATTATTTACATATAGATTACATTTCTTTCTCACTTCTGTCGTTTCAAACGTTCATTGAGTGTTCAAAAGTAATTCTCGAAGACATTTCGTTATATACACTGTCTCCAAGCACTGGAGTTTATTGCACTGCCGTGCCTCACTTATTATCACAACACACGCTAATTTCACTGAAGTCCTGTTCGCAATGCCAGCTTCATAAAATATGGTGAATTAACATAATAATGAAAATTAATCAACAAACTCACATGATATATTTCTTAAGATTTCTTATATTGTATGTGCCTACGATATTTCCTTCCTTGTCTTCTAATGAATAAGCACATTTCCCAATCCGTTTCACTACGGTGAAGTATCCCTGATATAACAAGAAAAACTTAGAAAATTGACCAGCTTCTGCTGATGACGGGAGTGGCACTCCGAGTAAAACCTTGTCACCAAGCTCAAATTCATCCAATATAGTCTTACAAAAATTATCATGCACCATCTTACCGTGTTATCCTTCTTAGGTATAATAACAAGTGGATTTAAATTAGGACTACATGATGGTTCAATTATATTATAATCTAGCATAATGTCAATCTGCTCTTCCACAGCGCTAGCGTATTTTAACGGAATGGGATATTTCGGTCCTACAAAAGTTGAGTTATCAATAACATTAAATTTGTGTTCGTAAAGATGTGTTCTACCAGGCCGATCGCTAAAAACATCACTATGTGATATCAATAATTCCCACAATTCGTCCTTCTGACTTTCCGCTAAATTACATTTCTCCACTGTCTCATACAATTCATCTCTAGAATCTCTCTGTATGGACACATGGCAGACATCAATATTTTTCCTAATATTAGGAATTTCACAAGATCCTTCCGTACTAGAACACACTTTATTCGCACTAATTTCTGACAAAACATCATATGGTAAACTGACTTCCCTGCTACTCTTTCCCCAAATAAGATTGACATTACACAGATCAAAATTTAATTTAGCCTTGTGACACGTTAACCAGTCGGTACCTAAAATAACGGCATAAACTAAATTAGGCACAACTAAGCATGGTTGGAAAATACATTCTCCACTTATGCTAATGGGGACAGCTATTTGTTTATTCACTCTTTGAGACTTGTTTCCAACAGCTGTTACGATGAACGTATTCCTCACTGGAATTTCCGCTACCTCATACTTCTCTCTCAAAACTTCCTCATACAGCTTGGAATTAACACATGACTTCTCACTACCAGAGTCCAACAAAATCTGAACTTTTCTGCCCCATATCAGCAGTTCAATCGTCGGTGTAACAGTAACACTACTTAAATTATCCTCATTACATAATATAAGATCACTTAACAAATCTTGCCTTATATCTAAATTTAAATTACACTTATAAAATTTATTGTCTACGATTAAGTCGTCACTTAAAATATTTGAATTATTGCTACTTAGGTCACAATCATGTTCACTTACAACTATAGGCTGGTCGACATTAACATACTTATCTACCTTATACGTGAACTCGCCATTTACGGACTGTCTCAGTGACCTGTTTATACAGTCCGTTGCTCGTTTAAAGTACTTGGTTCGGTTACGACTTGTTGGTTACACACTTCAGTCGGCCTCCCCTGTTGCCTATTTCCTCTAGCGTCATTATTATTATTATTATGGCCTGTATTCTCTCGCCTCCCAGCTTCTGGTTGATTACCATAATCACGCCTCCCAGTCCTGAAATTTTCCGAACTATTTTGATAGTTTCTCTCCCTGTGGAAATTATTATTAGGTCTCTCCTGATATTCTCTTCTGTAGTTACGATTATTCATAGTCCTGTCCTGATTATTAGATTGGTTACCCCTTCCTTCTACATTCCTATTTAGTGTCCTACTATGATTCAAGCTACTACCTAAAGCATCAAAACTTTCCAACAAAATCTCCATTTCCTTAATAGTCTCCACTCTTTGCATACAAACAGCTTCTCTTATTCTATCGGGATAGTGCTTAGCCATAAGTCTAACTATATCAGCCTCAGATCCAATACATTCTAAATTTCTCCACACCAAAACATGAGCCAAAAAGTATTCAGTCATTCTAACACCCTCGTTAGAATTATACCTGCCAAACATTACTCTCTCTCTCTCTCTACTCTGAACACCTTCACTCCAAAATTTAGCCATGAATTTCTCCTTAAATTCAGTTAGACTAGACATCGAGCTTTTATATACTTGAAACCAAGACTTAGTCTCTCCTACGAAAGCATTAGATAAGATCTCCAATACAGTTTCCCAGCTAATAATATTGTCTCTTAATTGAACAGCAAATTTCTTCTCTACTACTCTCATAAATTCCATCGGGTTAAATTCTTTCCCAGAAAACTTAGGTAAGTCATGATCTCTAGTGATTAAACCATTATTTACAATTATTTCGCGTACATTTCTACTATCACGCACTTCTTTCTGGAGTACTCTCTGGCAACTCAGAAATTTTTCTTCCAATGTTTCCTCAGCCTTTTCTTCAATTTTTCTTAACTTCTCCTGTAATTTTTCTTCCGATTCTCTCACCTTCTGTGATAATGATTTTTGTTCACTCTCTAGATCACCTACTTCTCCAAGTTTTCTTTCCACCTGTTCTACCCTACTAATACATTTCCTAGTTTCTTGCCCCACTGTATTGGTTATCTTTTCAAACCTTTCTTCTACTAACTCATTGATTTCTCCTTTATTAGACTCGATCTTGGCGCCTAATTCATCAATCTGTTTGATGCATGTCTCACTAATTTGCTCTATTTCCGTATGGAGATTGCTCCGACCCAATTCCATCTCAGCTCTGATGTCACTACACTCCCTATTTACCTTACTTTCTAAATTATTAATTTGCTTACTTATTTCTAACACCTTATGATCTATCTTATTACTAACATCATCGATCTTCTTATTAATACTAATACCCTGAGCTTCAATTTTCTCACTAATGACCGCTTCAATTTTCTCACTCATAATATTATTTTGAGATTCAATTTTCTCACTAATAACCGTTTCAATTTTCTCACTCATAATATTATTCTGAGATTCAATTTTCTCACTAATAACCGTTTCAATTTTCTCACTCATAATATTATTCTGAGATTCAATTTTCTCACTAATAATATTATTCTGAGATTCAATTTTCTCACTAATGATATTATTCTGCTCAGCCATTTTGGACATCAGCAAATTAAATAAACCCAGGTCAATCACCCCTTTACTTTGATCTTGCGTGACAGCGTTTTCCTCAGTTTCTACTATTTTCTGACTTTCAGTAGGTCCCACCTTAGTCACCAACTTCCTATTTATGTTACCACCTTGGATTTCCTTGGACACAATAACCTCAGCCTCATCACCTGACTGCATATTGCTATCCTTGTCCATCTTCGGTTTCCTACTAATTTTTCGCGATCTCAAAGCTATTTCCCCTTGCACTTCCTCTGACATTACCCCTTAAATACAAACTTCAACAAAATGACCTTCCTAACATTACTCGGTGAATTTAACATGTGCGTACTCATTAAAAGAACTGATCCATGTATATTGCCATTCAGAAACACTTTTTCTGAACCTTTCGAGTCCCACGTTGCTGGCGACACTTTGTGGCTACTCTGACCACTACTCTTATACTTTCATATCTCCTTCACACAATATACATAACATTTGTTTGAGCGCCAGTTGCTTTTTTAAGAAAAACAACAAAATTCGGTAGAGCATACCTCTTATATCAATTATCTCAAGGCGTGAGGTGATAAACTCACATATCTGGCAATATACAGGGATATGGATCAGGACAATATTAAATTACTGTTGCATTTCCACAATTGAGGATTGTACATGGAACTGGAATCACTTATTATAATTAAAATAAAACTGAGTTTATGACTATAATTTACGTCACAATGAACAATCATTGACGTCTTTTAATTTAACTAAAGAAATATATTGTGAGATTTGCGGTACTAAGAAAAGGAAAATTTAATCTAAACAAAAAAAGCTATTGGCATGAACTTGAAGTGAGATGTGATATCGCCGCTGATTACACTCTTCTTCATGTTATGAATGCATAACATGTCTGATGCTTTAATTACCTGTTGTCTGCATACACCGCTGTTGAACTTGAAAATTCTTGGGAAAACCTGTGAGCTGAAGTCGGGAGCCGTCTGTTGTTATCTTCTTATATAACAAGGAGTTGGCCTACATACCATGTACGCGTGTAGGGAGCTCCAATGTAATTACGTCCACTCAATATATTATAAATAATTGGAACATATTATTGCCACATCTTGTGAAGTCCATCCTCACAAGAAGATGATGTTTCTTTATCAGCATAGTACCCGTCTCTGCTCGGATACAAGCACCACTTGTAGACTTCCTCGATGATTACCTCTTCAAACACAACTCTTAGCTCTGACCATCACACTAAGACCACTTCTTTTATTTGATACATCTGACTGTTACATATGATCTCCACGATATGAACTGCTTATGAACTGAGTACGAACAGAATACCTCTCCCCATCGAAGCATCACCTTATATCACCTCGCGATGACGACTCATCTCCCCACTCACTGTTCATCCCTTCCACTTCAACATACAGTAGCTGGCGAATACTGACACTTGGTCGCAATCACGTGTCCACGCACTGATGTCATCAGTCATGTGTCGTCTAAGCGTACCCAAGCGGTCCGAGAATGACTATGCCGAATGCGTCACCGGGAAATCTCCTTGCACAGTTAAACATAGCCTCGATTGCAAAATACTATGCCAGCTCATCTAGCCAAAGTTACAAGCCACAGCATGACAATATGAAACCAACAAATCTCACTTACTACAATACAGAATAATTACAAATTAATTTCACTTACCTATGATTAAATACAATAATATACGCGATACCTAATTATTACAGTCTAAATGATGAGAAACAGAATATATAAAATCTAATGAATCTGGTTAATAATAATAATAATAATAATAATAATAATAAATACAGAATGGAGTCTGTAACCCTGTTGTACGGTTACAGGCTTTCAAATGACTTTTTAAAAGCAGGGCAGGAGGGCGTATCGAAACTGTTGAATTTTACACTTTTATAATTCAGAACAAAGATATTTTGCTGTAACGTACTGCATCGTCGACAGTGCTACCCTTATTGAAGCAATTGTAGCTCATCTCCAACTTAACAGTAAATCTACACTTTCTTTTCTCCAGTATACGGCAGGTGACAATATTTAATTAATGCTTAGATAATGCTCAAACTGTTAAAATATTTAAACTGACACATTATCGTTGCTATTCTTCCATCCAACTCTCTATTCACCTTTTTTTCTTTTCACTCCTTCTAAATTCAAGTCCGTCCTCAGAATCTTATGATTAGATATCTCAGTTTCATATTTTAAGTACTTGATTAGGTTCGTTCACTCTGGGGTGTGGTCTTACAATCAGAATGTTCAGTTTACGATTTCAGTTTGTGATGTCACCCTTCTATTGAATAATTCGTCCTGTGACGTCGCCGGCAGCAGCTCCATAATTCAGCTGGTACTTTAGGATTTTGTAGCCGTTGGTCCACGATGTAGTTAAGGAATTCGACGAGCTTATCTTAATTCTGGTCCTTGCCCGCCGGTGGAGATAGTCAGAGTCTTCTTCAGCATTTTTCAGCTTGAGAAGGACAAGGGCAGCATACATTCGTACCCAGTCTGACATCTTCATTTCCCTTGTATAGTGTAGTCATACCAATATGCTGAACTCTCTTCGAGATACATTACGTAAAAAAAGAACACCCTTGGATATTAATTGAATATCTCCTTTAAGACTGAGATAGCCAACGTTTCAAAATAAGTATATACCATTTTCAGGTTGCTAATCAGGCAATTATCGTAGAAGCAATCGTAGCATTAGAAAATAAGATTCTTTCTGTCAGGAAGAAGAGCAAAGACGACTGATACATCGTTTGTTTCGTCTTCTGTGCTTCAAACGCCGACATTTATGGAATAGGTTTGATTAAACTAACTACTGCAGCTTTTGAATGACCCGTCCATGAAGAAAGACATCTCTTTCCTTTGCCTCCACCGAACACCAACAACCTATCTTTTACACCATCATCGGCCAGGAGAAAATTCTCCCCGTCAGACATTCTTAGGATTTCCTTATGAAGAACAACCTTCTGGGAACCCCTTGGCTCTTTTTATACTCCTTCAGTATGGCTTCTGTTACGATACAGCGTACTTTTTAAATTGCAGAACTGCGACATTCTTGTAACGAATTCGTAACCCTTGTTTAGTAAAATTTTTCGTCAAATTTCTTTGTCTGAATTTTTTCGTCAAATATCTGAGGAACTTCCACACTGTTGTCCACGCGTGATCGCTTCTTCGCTCGAAATATACCTTGACATTTATACCTTTCATTACATGTCAACTCTCCTCATCAGGAACGCACTGATGATCGATCATTCTCACCACTGTATCGTTTTGACATATAGTCTTTCTTTACACTGGGAGCTATTCTGTTTTAAACATACCCATGTCACCAATCATTCTTGACTTTCCCGTAAATTTCTGTACGAGTATCCATTATATAAAGCACAAGGCTTGCCTCTATTCGTCTCAATGGACTCTATGTCGTAAGTAAGAGCGCAGACAACAATAAAAGCTACATCAACGATGGAAGTCTACAGCTGGAATAAGTATGTTGAAAACTATAGACTAATATTACGTCAAAAAAAGTTCAAGAGAGAGGGAACGGGTTGGGAGAATAGCTGAGCCTAGCCGTCACACGGTTATCTGGAGTATGCCCTAATTAGCAGTCTCCCCTACCTGCGGCAAAAACGTCGAAAAACCCTGATAGACTGCTGATAATTTTACAGTTTTTACAGTGTTCGCAAATGGGACATGAACTGGTTTCTCTTCGCATTCTTTTTTTCCTCTGTAATGGGAGTGGTCGCAAATGGAACAAATTTTGCTGTGATCGAAAATGGGACTGATCGCAAACGGGTCACAACCCCAGAAATCCCTGTACTCCATAGAGGCGAGTGTGTTTTTCTTTATTCACGATTGTATAATTGAGAAGTGGTTCACTGACGCTGCATCTTTTGTTTGTGAAAGAACAACTGAAATAAATAAATAAAACTATATTCTAGGTACCGGTACCAATATTTCTACTTTGTGGAGCGGGTAGGCACAGTGGTCTAGCCCCTCGGCTACCAGCCTGAGTGTTCCGGATTCGGATCTCGTCGACGTGGCAGGATAAGCACGTAGCGACTAGAACCAACGACTAATTTCAAAAATGATCCAGGTTGCTCCACCAATCCCTCGCAAAACGTGGGAAGGCGACGTTGAAAGAAATCATCATTCTTCGTTAGAGAGGGTGTTAACGACATGTTTTGGAGTAAATTTGGAGACTCACCGCCTTTAGACTACCACTAAATCATGCCATCCGTCCACATTGCTGACCCACATAAATATTTTGATTGCTTAGTTGATTGAGAACATTTCTCTAGCCAGGAAGCTTTCGCCGGAAGTCCCATTGTGCGTTTAACAACTTGTTATCTAGCTTCAGATGACATTTGATAAGGGCTGTAATGTGATGTCCACAAGCGCATCATTGAAGAGTGGCCTGCCTTACCATGGTAGGATCATCTCAAAGAGACAGCATACGACCCATAGCGTCAAACATGTCAATTAGGGTGATGAGTAAATTGCTGCTGCATTCCGACCAATTTAGAGCTTATTCGCTCTACATATTACTCTTGCAACAAACATGTGATTTAAGGGCATTGTGCGGTCTGCCAGACGAAGAATTCTTCTTTTCATAAGATGATATCTTCTTAATTGTTCGGTCATTTAATGAGTTATTCATTCCTTTAATATTAGTTCTCTGTAACTTTAAAGTTTGATGTGTTCTTTTCATATTTTAGAATAATTGCTACCGTGTAAGAAGAGAGTATCACTTCTGCTGGTGCAACGACATTAGAAGAATTGCTGGAGTAACTCAAACCATGTCATTAGAAAGCTTTACTATCAGATCAGATTGGAACAGATTATAGTGTTATATAATCCAACAGCTGACCCAGGTAACTTAAGACATGACTTCGCGCTTTCGGAAGCTCATGTGTTCCATGAACTGGCTCGACTGCGTTAAGAAGCATTCGCTCAAACTAAATGCTAAACTTGTTGTGTTGCTACCAAGCGGACTTTATCCTTAAAACTGAATCCATACTTTGATTCAGCCGTCAGCACTAACTAATACAGACGATTGGAAAGAAACAAACGAAGGCAGCACCCACTTCATAAACGTATTCACAAACATTGCTTTACATTATCAGAATGGGTGGAAATTATGAGATCATTGAAATGATGGAACTACGCTATATCCAGTATCCGAGTTAATATGTATCTCCAAGGTGCGAAGCATTTAGAGCAGTTATACCTGGATTTTTCAATTCACAAAGGCAACGAATAAAACGTTAACTTCAAAACACATCTTAATAATCTCCCAGCGAGTTGAGTAAAGGGTCCTGTACTTATAAGATTGCATTCAGGAGATGGTGGGCTCGAACCCCACCCTCAGTAGCCTTGAAGAGGATCTTCCATGGTTCCTCGCATTCACACATGGAATTTCTAACCTTAATTGAGTCCAGGGTCCCTATCTTTCCAATTTTTTCCATTGCATCCTCCCTGAAAACCTGTAAATGTTACGTTAAACCGTTATAGTTTTTATGTCTGATGTGGCATAATCATTATTCCTCAAAATGAAGCTTAGATGTTTATACAAAATGAAAAATATTCACATTTGATTTGTTTACAATACCAACATTATTTGTATTTTAAATGTATGATACAATACAATATGAATCAATATGAAACAGTTCTATGGAGACAAATCTTAAAATTGCAAAGATACAATCGTATTCAGACTTTACTAGCTCAGAAAATTAATTTGAATCTGTATGCTTTGTTGCAGTCCGCCTCTGTGGTGTAATGATTAGTGTGATTAGCTGCCACTCCCGGAGGTTCGGGTTCGATTCCCGGCTCTGCCATAAAATTTGAAAAGTGGTACGAGGGTTGGAATGGGGTCCACTCAGCCTCGGGTGGTCAACTGAGTAGAGGTGGGTTCGATTCCCACCTCAGCCATCCTGGAAATTGTTTTCCGTGGTTTCGACTTCTTCT
The DNA here is from genome assembly GCF_040414725.1 of Anabrus simplex. Lineage (NCBI taxonomy): Eukaryota > Metazoa > Arthropoda > Insecta > Orthoptera > Tettigoniidae > Anabrus > Anabrus simplex. The sequence goes on along the minus strand of NC_090266.1, from coordinate 963,876,294 downwards.
CCAGGTAAATGCCGGGATGGTACCTAACTTAAGGCCATGGGCCGCTTGCTTCCTTCTTCCATGACTATCCCTTCCAATTTTCCCATCCCCCACAAGGCCCTGTTCAGCATAGCAGGTGAGGCCGCTTGGACGAGGTGCTGGTCATCCTTCCGAGTTGTATCACCCGACCCAATGTGCCACGCTCCAGGACACTGCCCTTGAGGCCGTATAGGTGGTATCCCTCGCTAAGTCCGAGGGGAAAACCAATCCTGGAGGGTAAACATATTAAGAAGAAGATTAAGATGCTTTGTTGCAGAGATAGCATGAGTCAAGAATAGTACGTCATCCAATTGTTTGTTTGTAGAAAAGAATAATCTTTTTTTACAACTTGCTTTACGTCGCACTGACACAGATAGGTCTTATAGCTAAGAAAATAATTACCTATACCGGTATATATCAAATAAGAGTTTTGCCTTTGCATTGTTCAGAATTTAAAAAATGAATTATATTTATGTATCGGTCGTGTCCACAGTAAAAAGGAAATGCATTTTTTATATTCCGTCATCTCTGTCTGTCTGTCTGTCTGTCTGTCTGTCTGTCTGTCTGTCTGTCTGTCTGTCTGTCTGTCTGTCTGTCTGTCTGTCTGTCTGCGCATCACGTGGGAATGACTGAATAGAATGTAATGAAAATCGGTATGTAAAGTCGGATAATGAGGCACTGCAATCTAGGTTATAAATATGTTTTATTCAGTCTGGGTGAAATGGTGGTTTCGGGGAAGCACTAAAATTTGATTTTAAAATATCTATGTTATTAGTGGTCCTATCGACAAATACTACATAACTAAAGTTATATTGACTTAAATTTTCGATCATTTATGTCATATACATGTATACAGTACCGGCTAAAATCACAAAGGTATTAATGAATTTCGATTTTTATTGCTAAGTACATATCAACGACGAATCACGAGAAAATGGGAGAACAGAATTTAATGAAAATCGGTATGTAAAGTCTGGGAATAATGTACGACAAGCCAGGCTATAAATAATTTTATTCACGCGAGATGAAATGGTAGTTTAGGGGAAGGCGCCTAACATGTAATTTTGAAATACCTATGTTATTGGTCCTATAGAAAAGTATTACATAAAAAGTTATAGAGAATAATATTTCCCATCATTTATGTCTTACACAGTTTTTCTAAACCGACTATGACAATAGAATTCATGAATTTAGATATTTGTTGATTAGTCCGTGTCAACGCCGAACTTCGCTAACATAAAAATATTGTTCAATCGTGTTAACTGGCGATCGTTTTTGTCATAAGGTGTCTTAAGGTAAAACCATGTGGTCATCGGTACATATCGACAAAGAAAATGGTGAAGTTGATTATAAAAAATGTGAAAAACCCGTAAAGGAACGATAAGGTAAGAGTGAGTCATGAAAGAAGGAAGGACTCTTTACATTAGATGGTCTAATATCCCAAAGACTGAAAACAATTAAATTTAAAGCCTTCAATATTTAAAGCTCATAAATCTGATCAACGGTAACATTACGTTAACCGTATTTTTATACGATTTGTCTTCTCAGCTGACACTCATTTCCGATAGATGGAAGTACTGCTGCATCCCGAAAAAATAACAGCATGCTTGAATATTGGGGGAAAGTAGCTGGGGAATTAAATAACCTTGCACTTCCTATATGATTGCCCCGTCAATTACGGGCACTAGAGTTAATGTAGTATATTCGCACGTTAGGAATAATAGGGCCTCTTCGTATTGAAGTTGCGTAGAAAGCAAGGTACTATTTTGTGCTTCGATAGGGCTCAGATAATAGTATACATTATCGTAATATTTTAACCATCTCGTGGTGTTGGCTGTCACTCAGTGGCGGCTCGTGACCAAGTTTTCAGGGGGTTCACATCAAAATTTGTGTTCATGTCTCAAATATACACAAGTAGAATGCAAATACGAACAAAATCATTTACTTAAATCATTTCACTAAAAGTTTCTTGTAGGTTGCTTCTCTACTCATAATATGGTAGGACCCTCACAACCGAGGATACATTTTTCCGAGACTAATTTGTGAGTGTACAAGAAGATTAAAATTACTACTGCCGGTGTTAGCCGCTCAGGCTTTGGCTGAGGTTGAGACTCTGGCTTTCTGATCCCGTGATTACGAACACCTGTTCAGAATTACCTACTGGCGAAATCTTCCGGCGATGTAATGCAATCGTAACTTCTGGGAGCTGTGACCAGCAGTAACAGAGGAGGTGGCGGACCCTTGTGGTCAACTGTAATACTATGTCTGGTTTGAGGGTGGTTGGAGGGAAAGGCACATTCCTCACCGTGCTCCCCGCTTGTGGAGAAATCTGTGCATAAACCACGACGTCATCTCCTTGCGCACGCGTATAGTCTTAAGGCTAGTAGCAAAATATCCAGTGTGCTACCTGGCGTTGTCAGCCGAAATGAACAGCTGTCTGTGTAACGGAGCTTCGATATAAGTCGAATGCTTTTGATCGATTGACGAAATCAGGTCGAAGAAAAGGAATTTTTTTTTTAATTACCGGTATCCATGAATGTGTGAATATGCGTTAGAACTGGGTGTTCACGTGCTCATGTGCTCTTGAGAGCCCACCGCCACTGCTGTCACTAATAGATTTGCTACAGAGTGATTAAAGGAGCTGCGTTAAACAAGGACTCGTACTGATTTCTGATCACCGGCAACACTTCGTAGTGTTGTAGTCGTGTTTCCTTCTACAAGCCAGTAAACTATCAACAGGGAAACGTACCAGTATGATGGCCATAACTCAGAGATATTCTGACATCTGATGAATATTCATATATTTACTGGCGAAAACAATGTTTCTCTGCATGATTGTGAATAGTTTAGTGTGATTTCTTTTTAGTATTTCTTAACCTATTATCCTCTTATCTATGTATGTTGGGTATTCAGCCCGAAAGCTGGTTTGATCCTCCACAGCTCCACCAAAAGCTACCATAGATAGCCTAGGAGTCACCGAAGAGGCATACTAGCGAAATGAGGAGTGAGGTAGTTTCCCGTTGCTTTCCTCACCGAGCCTGACGTTGCTATTACATATCAGTCTGCCAAGCCCACTGAAATGCATGCAGCAACCGACCGTATGAGTGATATTTTCACACCATTCATAACAGGGAATGGCTGCATAAGGAATGGTATTACTAGCATCACTCATACCTCGGTCACTTTCATATTGTCAAAGCTAAAGATCAGACTGAGACAGGTCAATGAAAGTAACAAATTGCTGTAGCCCATACCATAAGACATAGTGCACTGTAAACACACATCTCGCCAGCAAGGGCTATTTTTATCCAATAATGGTGCAACCAAAATGTAAGTGTGTTTGAAAGAACTGGTCATAAAGGATCTATTACCTCTGCCATGAGAGGAGTGTGGATTATATCTATCGGGGATGTAAGAAAAACTTAATAGCTTATCATCATTCTACACACTCTTCATTGACAAGAACGTGCACAAACTCAAGAATTTCGATAAAATCAATAAGGTCGATACACAGGAATACATGTTTGGTTCACCATGTGCCCTGAAGGCGTTTCATATCACCAAATTAGCACACTTCACTTGCTTTAGCGGTAGTTGCAATATCTAACCTCGACAATATCTACGTATTTTTGGGGAGGTGTGGGTGTAGGAATAAAACAATTATTGTTTGTCTTGAACCAAAGCAAGCAATACTTCATACTGCTAACATCACTATTGTTCTATCCCAATTGAGAACTAGCATCTCGTCTGCCCACGGTCAAGGCGCACGTGCTCCTGCTGGTACCAATTGAAGACACGAGCCCGCCTCCTCACTCGATTGCATTTACTAGCGTTATTTAGAAGCTGCATCTTCCAAACTTCGAATAGCAGAGCTGATAGCGGCTAACCTGCGAATGGCTTATCCCCGGGTGACTCTGCACTCGCTTCACGAATGTGTCAAGAGAACAATGAGAACTGTATCAATCGTAGGTTCAAATTACACCTCATACAAACAGTTCTTGGCACACAATACAGTAAACAAATAGCCCACAAATATTCCTGGGCTATTCAACAAATATGTCCAAATCCAAATCAATTAAGAAAGGGTAATGATATATTCAATCTCCACTTTACTCAAAATACATTCAAAATTTAGCTTCTTGAACTACACAGTTCAAAAGAATTAGGGTAACATGTTTTTGAACGTATGCCATGCTCCACAAAACAATATCTCACACTGGGTATATTACCAACTAAACCTTTATTCTTTACCGTTGAAGTATACAAAAGAAAATCGATGGATTCGCGTTCATTTTCAGAATGCAAATGGAAATGTCCATATAGGGGCGAAAGCAAAGTAATAACAGTCCTCCAGGGTGGATTTTTATCACAGTTGGAGAGCTTCAGTATGGTGTATGTCCTCCGCGAGCATTTATCACAGCTTGGCACCTACGTGGCATGCTCCGTATATATGTACTATAATAGTATAATATATAGCCTTTTTCCATGACAAAATTTCCAGCACTCTGACGTCTCCTTAGATGAAAATTGTTTTCTTAGTTCTCTTCATTGATATCGCACCAACATCTGAAGGTTTCTGACGACAGTGGGAAAGGAAAGGACTAAGAAGCTGGTGGTAGCAGTATTCATTAAAGTAACACCCCAGAATTTGCCTTTCTTTCTTTCTTTCTTTTTTTTTCTTCCTTTCTTAATCGGTTTACCCTCCAGGGTTGGTTTTTCCCTCGGACACAGCGGGAGATCCCACCTCTACCGCCTCAAGGGCAGTGTCCTGGAGCGTGAGACATTGGGGAAAGGGTTACAACAGGGGAGGAGGACCAGTACCTCGCCCAGGAGGCCTCACCTGCTATGCTGAACAGGGGCCTTGTGGTGGGGATGGGAAGATTGGAAGGGATAGAGAAGGAAGTGGGAAGGAAGCTGCCGTGGCCTTACGTTAGTTACCATCCCGGCATTTGCCTGGAGGAGAAGAGGGAAACCACGAAAAACCACTTCTAGGATGAATGAGGAGGGAATCGAACCCACCTCTACTCAGTTGACCTCCCGAGGTTGAGTGGACCCCGTTCCAGCCCTCGTACCACTTTTCTAATTTCGCGGTAGGGCCTGGAATCGAATCCGGGCCTCCGGGGATGGCAGCTAATCACGCTAACCAGTACACCGCAGAGGCGGACACCAGTGTGGAGTAAAAACTGGAAACGGATGAAAACCATCTTCCGGGATGCTAGCCGAGGCGGTAACAGCGTGCTCGTTTCACCGGGAAAGATTCCCCGGCAGGAAGTCAAAAAGTTAAGAAAGATTTCCATTTCTGGAAGTTCATATTATCCTGAGGTTCACTCAGCCTACACCAAAAATGATTAGCAGGTTAATTATTGGGAGCAACGACGGCCGGGCGTAGAGCTAACCACTCTACTCTAACAAATGCCGAGATTATGGATAGTGGAAGCCTTTACCTTCCACCCCTCCAGGGGCCTTCATGGCCTGTACAGATATGACTGATATCTACTTCATTGTGCCAAGAAAACATTTACATAGGGGAGAAGAAAGACGGGAAGTGAAACAAGCAGTTTTACGTCACTGAGACACAGATAGGTCTTAATGTCACGATGAGAAAGGCACGGGCTAGGACTGGGCAGGAAGCGACCTTGGCATTAATTAACGCACAGTCCTACCATTTGCTTGGTGTGAAAATAGAAAACCATGGAAATCCATCCACAGGGCTGCCGACAGGGGGTTCGTAAACACAACCACCCGAGTGCCAGTTGTCAGCTACGTGACTCAAACCGCGTAGACACTCGCTCATTAGTTGAAATTGATATTAGGAGGCAATGCTTATGTCCATCTCTCATGGAACGATATTTATTTATTTATTTATTTATTTATTTATTTATTTATTTATTTATTTATTTATTTATTTATTTATTTATTTATTTATTTATTTATTTATTTATTTATTTATTTATTTATTTGTGATATATTCCCAATTATTTCCGATCGGCACAACATGTGGATTAGGCACAGTTTTACAGTCGAATGTCTTCGCTAACGCCAACATTATGTGGATGATTGTGTTCCCACAACTTCCTGTGTAGTGGTTGGAAGTGTGGTGTGTTGTATGTAAATGAAGTTGTGTGCATTAACATAACACAAGTACCCTGTTCCCAATCCAGAAGAGTTAACCACTTGCGACTAAAGTACCTTGATTAGTCAGGAATCAAGCCCTTGAATCTCTGAACCGAAGGACGCTAGCTAACCATAAAAAAGGTGCCGGATTTATTTACTTATTTATTTATTTATTTATTTATTTATTTATTTATTTATTTATTTATTTATTTATTTATTTATTTATTTATTTAAGTCACGTCACTAAACACAGAATGCTGGAGGCTAAAGTAAATCTATAGAAATTTTTCGCGGCTTCTCACCGCATCCACAGGGAATGTTGGATTGGAACCAAACATAGAGTCCATAATAATTTCTTATTCCTGTTTAGAGTTCATCACAAGACAAGTATATAACCAGGGGTTATCACTCAGACATACTGAAACACACCTAAATAGCTATCCCTTAGCAGCTCCTATGTTAATCACAATGCCGAGAAAACTCAACACCAAACAACAAAAATGCTGTATTGGTTGATATTTCGTATGTTAGGCAGTGCATCTCATTTCACACTGTGTGCCAATGTTTATATATTTAAAGAAATGTTGTTTAAAATTTTGCATTATAAACACAGTTTTTAAATATTAGAAAAATCACTACATGCATCTTGATATTACACATTTATTCATTTATTTATTTATTTATTTATTTATTTATTTATTTATTTATTTATTTATATAATCATTCATTCATGCATTTATTTGCTCGAACCCCACTGTCGGCTGTACCTTAATTAAGGCCACGGCCGCTTCCTTTCCAATCCTAGCCCTCATCGTTGCTGTAAAACATATTTATGTCGATTTGTTCGAATCCCACTGTTGGAAGCCCTGAAGATGGTTTTCCGTGGTTTCCCATCTTCACACCAGGCAAATGCCGGGGCTGTACCTTAATTAAGACCACGGCCGCTTCCTTTCCTCTCCTAGCCCTTTCCTGTCCCATCGTCGCCATAAGAGCTATTTGTGTCGGTGCCACGTAAAGCCAACTGTAAAAATATTTATTTATTTATTTATTTATTTATTTGTTTATTTATTTATTTATTTATTTATTTATTTATTTATTTATTTATTTATTTATTTATTTATTTATTTATTTATTTATTTATTTATTTATTTATTTATTGTTCTTCAGACAAGTACAAACCTAATGATATGAATCACGTATAAATGAAGAGAAAGATCACCTTAAAGTAACAATAACTCATATGAAAGTCATGAAAGTCTTTTTAAAACAAAGAAATAAAAACAAAATCATATACGAAGTAATAATACACTTTTCTTCAGTAGCATAATATCTACAATCGAAAACAACATTACAGATATTCGGTTTTATATTGAACCCTTTAGGTCCATATTGAGGGATACCTACCTTCCTTACCTATCAGCAAAGTTCATGAGATCTGTCTCTTGGGTCGTATCGGGTTCTTCGTCACTTGCTGAGGTAAAGGTAGGGTTCAGTAATTCTAATCTATCTACTGGAATGAAAGGTCTGTTTAAAAGATTCCTATTTATTCAGGAAATTCTGAAGTAATTTACAATGTCAACGGTGTCATAGTCAATTGTGTCCACTGGACACCATAATCATTTTTACATAAATGTCAGAACACTGGTGTGAGACTTTAACGTGACTGCCTGATGGACATTCTTACTAGAAACCATTGACTCAATTATTAATCATTTAAGAAAGGAAAGTCTGGAAATCCTTAAATTCGGCTTCCATATGAGACCACATGTACCATCATAGTGATTCGTTATGGTCCAGCTCTCGTCACACGAACTCTGGACTCTGGTTATAATTAAGGCAGTCCAATTGGTGTGTGCCACACAGTGGTTCTACGGCATGGACCCTTAATTGAATCGATGTGACCTGCGTCTATGTCATGGACCGACATCTACTCTTCTAAGTTACTTTAAAGTCATTGTGGATGATGACCGCAAGGAAATGATGCTACAATGACATATGGCCCTAATCTAAGTCACTGAGGTTGATGACCCCTTGACCATCCAAGTTTCTAGGCTGAAGGCTAAACACAATTAAGTTACATCGGTTTATGACCAAAGTTCCACTTTACTATCCCAGCACATTCACTGCTCAATCAATCAAAGTTCAATAATTACAACAATAGCAATGCTCACAAACTTTGTGGCAGAAAAATCCATTTCCTTCGGATATGTCCCTTAATCGTTACTTTATTTTTTTTATATTCCCCAGAAACAAACTGAAATTTCCAGAATGCATCTCCAAGTTATTCGCTTGATTAAAGTTATTTCAAATGCGGTTTCACTGAATCTAATAATTAAATAAATTTAAATAATTTAACGAAATATTAACGAACAACAAATTTCATCTCCGCGGACTCTGGTTTCTTCACAAATTTCTACGCAGCTGTGATGTGAGTTCAATATTGCGATGTTTATCTGGCTGGAAAAGAATTTTACATAATTCATGTCCAGCTATATATATCCTGTCTCGTGATATCACGCTTAAAAATCTAATCTAGTCCTAACCGTTATTAACACTTGGATATCCTAATAATCTACGTACAAACCAAACAACTCGCCATATAATTACGATGTCATATCTCGTCATTACCATTATGAATTTTGCACACCCCTCACAGACAAACCGATCATCACGACCATCGCCCTATATTTTGGACAACCCTGAAATTGGGTTACTCTGTTCCTTATACTCAAAGTTCGTGATTTCAAATGTTCATTACGTCCCCAATTACAGTATTTCACAATACTTAGATCATTACCGGCTATGAATTTCAACTAAATCCAGCATTTTAACGTTTCCCCTGGCCGAGAATTACAGTACAATCTCAACTCCACACGGGTCCCGTTACATCCCCGCTCAGCCGAGGCCTCTCACCCCCAGTTCGCTTGGCAGTTACATGAAACACCTGTTTGTTCCAGTTGACTGGCTTCTCAAAATGCTCACCTTTTAAACTCTGCCGACATAATTAAACAGATACGATATTCTAACCAACAAAATGCACAGATTATGCTTCAAGATGCCCACACTAATTATACGCGTCGCCAATTATTACCGCTATGGATTTCTATGAATTTCTTTCCATTCTCAACATTATAAAATATTCCTCGGGCTATCATGTCCCGGCTTCAAATGACAGGACTCTAACCTGATTCGCACATCTCATCTCAACTCATATAAAACATTCCTCGGGCTTCCGTGTCCCGGCTTCAATGACAGGTCCAACCTGATTCACGAAACTAACCTCTGTTCCCAGCTCCACAATTATCATCGACAAAGAACTGGAATAAAATCCTTACTAGAAATCCCGACGTCTAATATCGCACAATGCGTTAATCATGAATAACTTCGCATAAATGATATCGTATTTAATAACTTGATTTTTACGAGAAATGACTGAAACATTCTACTAGATCTTTATTGTCAGTCAGACACAGTTTAAAATGAGCCTAGAAAAACGTTTCTCTCCGTGACCAAATTCATCACCCTAGGTTCTCACCCGACAGCGCGCTTCCACTCGATTGAAAATGAGTGACCATGGATTATTATTATTAACGTCAAATTGCAGACAGAAGAATTTTACGTCGAATGAACATCTTAATTTGACATCACAAAATATAGGCAGTACACTCACACGGATGACGATCTACATTGGACGTGATATCACTTCGGAACCCTATTCAATAACTTTTACAACATTATACGGCCCTCCCAAATTTCAAAATTTTATCCAAGTGGAAAATAAAACAAATGACTCTTTTAGTCGTACTCTCACATTTACAAAACTTAGTGGGGGTGACCACTGCGTCGTATATCCCCACTCAAATACAAGAAATCACGAGACAAGATATAAGAGGTAGTAAGATGAAAGTCACCTACCTCATGTCACGCCAGTATTCGTCTTAGGGCTCACCTGTGACCCTGGCATTTTATTTAGCCATTTTTACATTCATGGCTTCACAGTTCATTATTAATTTTCTTCAGGTTTCCTGGAATAAAGCATTAAAAAAAGAAAATACCCTTCACTTGTTTGTTGAGTGCACACGATGGACTATAGTTATTTACGCACACGAATTACTTAATCACATTTGAATTTATTCAGTACTTTGACCGTCCTATCTGGTACAATTATTTCACTCAAGAAAACTATCTCCTCATGGAGTCAAGACTTAGCCGTAATGGCTAAAATCTGCAGTTGAACTCAGTCTACTTTCGTTGGTTTGATTTCGCAGAGCAGCTCAACAATTTTTCGTCCGCTTTGTATCACAAATGCCGGAGAAGGAGAGTTCGTCATGGCGTCCCTTCATATTTATAGCAGTTAGCCCCTCTCTTCGGATATCTCCCTTTGCCGCCAAGAAAATTTGTATAAATTTTCTGACTTACCTAAACTGCTATTTCAAGAGTTTTGAAAGTGACTACATGCTTGCTACATTTCTGGCGGTAGTGTTCACGGACATTTTAAATTTTTACGGGTTCGATTTGTGAGATGATTGACCTCCTTTGATAGGCACTATATTTTTTTGACCTGGCGTGGTCACGCCATGTACACGCGCTTTGAAATAGTTCATAAAAATGACTTCAGATTCTTCCGCCGTCGACACGTGTGGTTGACGTCACGTACCCCAGAGCGTGGGACCGAAGGTAATCACCCCCTCGTCACGTGTCAAATCCATGCTATCAAGAATCCAACTTTTAGTTTAATTGTTACATTATGCATAATGTTCTTAGGGCACAAATGTCATGGGTTCAATATGTACATAATTTAACAAGATATTTACTAGCAATCGTGAACCTGTATTATTACTATAATTACAAATGATGATGGTAGTGATGTTATCGAAGATGACAATGATGATGTAGATGTTGACGAGGTAGATGTTAACAATAGAAATATCGAAGTGAACCAGAACTTTGAGCTTAGCAATAAGAGTCAATAAAGTGGGATTTTAATTTAGAGTAGAAACACAATTAAGTTATATATAAGTCACGCATTTTACTGTTTCATTTGCTGAAATGTGTAGTGTCTTGTGTCCTTAGATACTTGAGTAACGTAAAAGGGAAAATATCATCCTATTAAGCATGTTTACACACATTAACCAGTTGCTATGCTCGTAGATACGACAACTTTACTGCAATATATTTCCACGTGAGCTGAAGTTTCAAAGATATTTTACGTTTCGCCATATAATTAACCAATTATTGAGTGGTCAACTTAAGCTTTCGATGGTGTGTTAAAATTATCTGTACCGGGCGAGTTGGCCGTGCGCGTAGAGGCGCGCGGCTGTGAGCTTGCATCCGGGAGATAGTAGGTTCGAATCCCACTATCGGCAGCCCTGAAGATGGTTTTCCGTGGTTTCCCATTTTCACACCAGGCAAATGCTGGGGCTGTACCTTAATTAAGGCCACGGCCGCTTCCTTCCAACTCCTAGGCCTTTCCTATCCCATCGTCGCCATAAGACCTATCTGTGTCGGTGCGACGTAAAGCCCCTAGCAAAAAAAAAAATTATCTGTGATTCATACTCGTATATTACTTGTATGGTTAATAGACATACTTCATAACCTAGCATTCATCATGCTTTTTTTTTGCTAGTTGCTTTACGTCGCACCGACACAGATAGGTCTTATGGCGACGATGGGACGGGAAAGGGCTAGGAGTGGGAAGGAATCGGCCGTGGCCTTAATTAAGGTACAGGCCCAGCATTTGCCTGGTGTGAAAATGGGAAACCACGGAAAACCATTTTCAGGGATGCCGAGAGTGGGGTTCGAACCTACTATCTCCCGAACGACTGCAGCTATCGAGCTCGGTCATAAATTTGTTAAGAATCATTAAGATTATATGACCTAGCCCAATTATAATATTTCTGAATAACATTAATAATAAATATATTCCACTGCAATATGATTAAAATAATCAAATATGAATAAAATAAAATAAAATACATAATCTCCTCACGCTCGGGCTTAAATTGTAATCTTATTCAAAATATATGAATACATATCTGAATAACTTACTAAAATAAATTAAATTAATAAAAATAATAAATCGAAATGTCCGTAGTATGGGCGCCAGAATTCAGCAGAATGGATCTCTCGAATTTTGATAGAGCATGATCATTCTTTCTCTTCCAGCGCGTGTACATGTAGCTGCGTAGTGGTACGTTTGCTTCAGGCCTTACCTAACCTCCTGAAAACGACTAAATAGGTAGGAACTGCACCTAGGTTCATCATTAACTCCGCTGATTCGAAAATAACTATATTCTAAATAACATCCGTGCATGAGCACCTCAACACACAAAAATATACATAAATACACTCACAAACTATCGGTGAAAAACTCCATATTTACAACAAAACAAAAAGAGTGGGAAACCAAAAGCGAGGACCAAGCTACCATTTGTAGTACTTCCGTTGAAAATTAATTACAAAGCCTATATGTATGTAGATGAATACTCTGTGTATCAACACAACTTGCATATTCTCATAATTGGCACTTATTATATCACACATACACTGTACCTTTATAATACTATGTTGACTGACCTCTAACACTTGGTTTAAAGATACATTCACTTGAGTAACACACGTTTGCTGTTCCAGAACATAAATGGTGGAAATCCTGAAATACAGCACTCTATAGCTCTCACTAACATATAATACCAAGCCGCCACAAGCGATACAATATCAAGTGCCTAAGCACTCCACAGTTGTAGGTTACACTAGTTAACAAACTTAAACTTTTTTTTGCATCTGGTTTGTAAATGGGTGGATTTACCTAATTTTGGGGTGCTGAATACACTGGTAAAATCAGTTTTCTCTATGACGTCACATTTCCTAGATATACAGCAGAATAAAAAACGGCAATAGCGAAAATTGACACAATTAAGTCAAACAAAAATACACATTCAGAACGTTTGAAATCAATACTGTTTTGTATGTATATATGGGCATGATGCCAATAAATGGTCCAAATTAGTTCAGAAGATATTTTCACCTTTAATCGTCTTTGGTTTTTGAAAAATGCGACGACGGAGCTCTTCTTTGGTTTGTCGTTTCATCACTCTCCTTAACAATACCCCAGCAGTAGTCACCCATCATCGAAGGGTTCCAATGGCCTTGGTAACAGTGTTCCATGGTAAGAATGTCTTGATGAAAGCGTTCACCATGCTCATCGCTTACGGCTCCCAAATTTTCCGGGAAGAAATCAAGGTGAGAGTGTAAAAAGTGAATTTTAAGCGACATTCTACACCCCATGTTCTTATAGTTGTCCAACAGATCATTCACAATGGTAACATAGTTTTTGCCTTTCCTGTTACCCAAAAAGCCCTTCACAATTGCTTTAAAAGAAGACCAAGCAGCTAATTGGATATCTGTGAGTTTGGTATCAAAGGTTGGGTCTTTCAGCAATTTTCTTATTTGTGGTCCAACAAATATACCCTCTTTCAGCTTTGCCTCACTTAATTTGGTAAACTTTTCTTTTAAGTGATTGAAGGCCTCACCTTCTTTATCCAGAGCTTTTACAAAGTTCTTGATAAGGCCCAACTTGATATGAAGGGGAGGCAAAATGATTTTATCGGGCTCAACCAATGGGGTATTGTTCACATTTACGTTTCCAGAAACATATGACTTCCTTATAGGCCATTCCTTGACTGTATAATGGTTCTTGGTGTCACGGCTGTCCCAAAGGCACAAAAAGCAGCAGTGTTTCGTGAATCCAGCCTGTAAACCTGTAAGGAGTGCAACAACTTTTAAATCACAGCAAAGCTGCCATTCATGACCCTTATATTTGATTGCCTCTAGCACCAAAGCCATTGCTTCATAAGTTTCTTTCATGTCTACTGCGTAAGCCAAAGGTACCGACGGAAATGCATTGCCATTATGCAGTAGTACTGCTTTCAAGCTGGTTTTACTGGAGTCAATAAATAGTCGCCACTCCTGTGGATTATGTTGTACACCTAGCTGGATCATCAGACCATTGACATCTCTACATACACACATTGAATTCTGCATATCGAAATATTGAGCGAAGGAAGCACCTCTTGATCTGAAACAGGAAATTTTTGTCCCTGGAGCTATAAGGTTCCGTTGCTGCAGTCTCGACCCCAAGAGTTCAGCTTGCTGTTTCGAAAGTTTTAGATCGCGAACCAAATCGTTCAATTCCTCTTGATTAAAGAGCTGAGGTGAAGTGTCATGATATTGAGGGCAGTACTCTTCTATACATTCAATACTTTCTGATTCACTTGACATGGTGTCTGGTTACGTGGCTTTCAAGTTACAGACAGGAACAGGCAACCCCTCATCATGGGGCACAGGCAAATGCACTGAAGATACATTTGGATACTTTATTTTATGTCTAGTTTTGCTTGAATGTCCCGAAATATTTGTAAGACGGAAGTAACAGTCTGAATAATGGTCTTTAGGCTCACACCACACCATCGGAACAGCGAATGGCATGGCTCGGCGTTTTCCTTTCAACCACTCGGTTAAGGTTGTAGTACAGGTTATGCAGGCAATATGAGGTGCAAAATTTTTATCTTGATCACCAACAGGACAATAAAAATTCAATTTCTATGCCTTCTTAACCAAATCAGTGATTGGTTTTCTTTGGACTTTTGGAGTGAATTTCCCACACACGTAACAAAAGTTGTCGGGGTGGTTTAGACAGCAACGAGATTTGCTAGTTGCCATTTCTCTTAGTGTAAGTTTTAAACACAAAAAGTTTGCACTATCTTTCACAGGAAACACTCACTGAGGATCTCTTTCACACCACAGGATTACCACACCAACCATTTACTGACGATTTGTAGATCTTCTAGCTCTCCTCTGCAAATCAATAAGAAACAATTAGACATCAAAACAGAAGAACAGCAAAAAGCGAAATACTGAATACAAAAATAGAAAACCTTTAAAAACTCAAAAATGGTACGTGCTAGAACATTTTGAAAGGTATATTCGGATTCTACACACCAAAATACATACTAGTTGATGTATCACATTCCAGATGCAAAATGGCTGTTGACTAGTGTTATTACCGCACTTCACAAACATAAGACCACGTTCTACAAAAGTTACATCTCCTTTCCTCTGCTGTTTTAAGTCAAGTCCAGTATGCTTCGCGCCGTTTGATCACATGCCTATATAGAACTCAGCTTTCCCTTTCTCCCACATGATACGTCAAGATTGATCCTGGCCATCCAATCACGAGTAGATCCTCTTGTCAAGAACACGCCCTAAACCTTTTCCGTGCCACAAGACAATAACAAGGCCATCTCATCGGACTCTGGGATGTTTCACATGACTCATACGAACTTTCTAAGTCGAAAATAAGACTGTTTCTCATCCGTTTGTACAAAACAACTTACTCATATCACATATGGAGACCTTCCAGTCTAAAATATTATTAACAATATATACAACTGAAGTGCCGATAATAATAATAATAATAATAGGAATAATGACAATAATATATTTCACTTCTGAATACAGTGCGAGGGTGTGATATATGTTCTATCATACAATCATGCCCAATATATCAGAGAAAGATGCAGGTACACTAAATCAAGACAATTATTCTGAAGGGGAAGTAAGACAGTATGTGAATTCTCTGATAAAACTTACAAAGAGATTAAAGTAAGGTACACTCTACTGTACATGGTCAGTTAATTGTCTCCAGAAAAAGCTATATGTTCAATAACTCTTCTCCAAAAAATCAGACTGATTCGTGGAATAGTACACCTGTTCTAGATGTTATTGGAGAACAGGGCAACTCTTCAACAATCAAACAGGGACAAAACACCTCAGAAACTGTATCTTCTATCAAAGTATGGGAGAGAAATAGCAAATATTCTAGTTAACGGTAACTCGAATGAACTAGACGTCTTGACATCCGAAGCTATCACATTCATGGTGGTTTCTATATATACACTTCCGGGACCACAGCATCCAGCTGTTAAGTTCTATAACCTTCGCCGTCAATGTAGGATAAATAATCGATGTACCTTTTCGAACACTTCAAATCCACGAAGACGGTCGAATCGAGAAAGGAAACAGAGAAAAGAAAAAATACGAGCATGATTTAGCGCAATATAATGTTTACAACAGTAACAAGAAGGTAGTAAGGCAGGTTATGAATAGTGGAGCTCAGATTTCTTGTTCAGTCCAAAAAGATGTACTAGAGAAGTACTTCAGTAACAACCTAGGCACTGAAAATGACTGTACGTCTATTGATATACTCGTAGTAGTATATCTCACAGATGATAAATCAGATATACCAGTTATGTTAGAAATCATCGGGAAGGATGTTAATACAATATTGTCTAAAATTAGAACTGATACTACACCAGGCCCTGATAAAATATCTTTAATTGTCCTCAAACACTTTAAAGCATCCAAATTCTTAGCATTTCTTGGTACGGCGATGCTTACTTTTGGATTTGTTCCTCACGAATTAAAAAAGGCAAGGACAATTCTACTTCATAAAGGAGGAGATCCAAAAGTTTAAATATCTGGAGACCAATTAAGGAGTGTCTGTTCAAAAGATGCTCTTCCTACTTCCAAAAATATATTTTTAAAATCAGTATTTCGTCCACATGTATTACAGTAGTAGAATATTATCGATTGCCATGAACAATCCAGAGGAGGAAGACGTAATTATATAAAAATTGTGCCAAACCCGATCATGGTTACGTTCAATGTACCTTTTATTTTACGTTTCTAGCGCAATTGTCACAAATTTCTTAAGGTGGAAGTAACACCTTTTCAACAGGCACTCCTCAATTGCAATATTTTCAGTCATCGGAAGGATAATTGAGCGTGTTCTTGTTCTGCATTTACGGCATTGTATAAATCCATCTTGTCATTAGAGAGGTTTCGTCTCCACATCAGGAATCCCCATAAATACTTCACTAAACGGCGATTGTCTAAATTGTGCTAAATCGATGAAATCAGACTGCTTGGTACCATTTCTCGATGTGAGTAAACATTTTGATTCTGTTGGTCATGAGCATATACAATGGACGCTGGATAAGACTGTGATGCCCCGTGACATAAGTAAGTAGGTAGTAAACGTGTTGCTAAATACTCAGATTCATAACGAGGTCTCTATGACCAAAACCAAAGTAATACTAGTAAGAATAGGTGTCCATCACGTCAGTCAACTTTCGCGACTCTCTTTAACTCGGTTATTGATGAATTCATTAAAGACTTATCAGATACCGAACTCTCTGAGTAATCATTCAGCTATGGCATTTGCAGATCATATTGCTCTCACAACCAGTAATGAGGCTGGTATTCAACATATTATCAGTCTAGCTGAGAAATACCTTTCACTTCTTGGTCTAGCCATTAACCCTCGTAAATGCAAATTGATCTGCATTAAAGATGGTAATCTAACACCAATGACTCTATCATAAAATATATAACAAATTCACAAGTAGTCTATGCATCAGATACTTGCGAAATAATTTTCATGTTGAAATTGTTTTTAATGAATGAATGTGACACCATCAAAAACTTAACAAAGAATCTTTCCAAACTATGTTCCTCCCCACCACTAAAATCAGATCGGAAGATTTCAATCATGAACCAATATATGTATAGGCCTATGCATATATGCATCGTGTATCCGCTTCAATGTACACAATTAACAAAAATCAAGCATGGATTTTAGAGGACTAGAACTGTGAAAGGATCAGCTAAGGAACTCCTTGGACTTCAGCATGATTGTCCTGATGGAATGTGATGCAATCCCAAAGAATTATCGAGGATTAGCGCTGATGAGGGCCACGTGAGAAGCCTCGTCTCAGCATATTCATAACTTTTCATGCGTCAATGACGTTCATTTGCACTTCCTCAGAAATCTTCAAGCGGAAAAGGCTTCAGCCCTATCTAAACTAAACAATTTGTCAAATGAAGTCATATTTGGACTGGTAGACGCGTACGGGAAGAACTTCAAGACGATGCCTTTAACACCTGAGAGGCTATGGAGTCGTTCTGTAGTGAGATGTCCTTCAAACTAATTCATGGGTGAGCAATAGAAACGGGATTTTATGCTCCGGATGGGCCAAAGCTCTGAAGATGCCACACACATTACAGCGGTTCGCGCAGTACCGTGTCGATGTTCCAGCACAACCCGCTGCCGTTTTCCAAACTGCAATGAAATTGAAACTCATGGACATGTGCTGCGCTCATGCCCCAAAGGTGAATTGCTGGTGAACGCAAGACATCACGAAATGAGAAGTGCTTTAGCCTCATTCCTGAGATCGTAAGGATGGGTAACCATGAAAAAGGACACTGAAGAAGGATCCTCTAAAGGATATTGTAGACGAGCTGATATTGTCGCGGTAAGCCGGCGCAGGGGAAAAGCTGTTGTATTAGATCCAAAAATTCGCTTTGAAGGGGATTAGAATCAGGCGTCTAAAGTAAACCAGGAGAAGTAGTACATTTACAAACCCTGTCTACCATACCTTTCACATCACTACCATGTTCCACTGAAAAACTGTTTGGCAGCGGGGGTGCTGTGTCGCTGTTTACCTGGCAACATATGAAAGGCCTCGGATTGTCTTTGACCTGTTGAAATGACATCACCTTAAACATTATTAAGGATTCATTAAACATTCTCCAACACCATTTGTATTTCACATGATAGGGAGGCAATCCTATTACTAAACGATGCGTACTGTTACTCAACAATGCAAACAATTGTGTTATTTCAGGTCCCCCTTGGTCACTTATTATTTATAAGCAGATATATCTCCTGGAGAATAAATAAATGTGGAAGTGCATGTAGCTGCAAATATATCTAGACTGTATGCATTGATGCATTTATTAAATATTTTCATTGACTTTAACACTGATGAATTACTATGTCACTGGGTTCTTGATCTTGATCAATAGAAGGTAATATATTTAGGACGTGTAGATGTATTGGGGAGAAACAAGCTGAACAGATAGAGCAAGCTAGGGCTACGAATAAGATTGTTCCATAATTTATAGGTAATTATAAGAAATTCTATTACTCGTCCTTTTACCACGGTCTTATAACCAAGCTGTTTCATAAAATCATCATAAGAATCAAGTTTAGGGTAATTATTAGTTACTTTGTACGTAAGGTACCTAAGAAATTTGTTTTGCACCATTTCAACTTTGTTTTCATATAGTTTATAGCCGGAAATCCAAATGAACGATGCATATTCTGGACGACTTCTTACAAAGAAGTCGTATAACAACATTATTGCTTCGGAATTAGTGAAGTCACGTGTGCATCTCTTAATAAATCCTAACACTCTGTACCTGCAACTACTTGTTTATGTGAAACAGAGAACATCAATTTAGCGTCAAAATGCACACCAAGATCCCTGATAGACTTCACTAATTACAAGCTAGTATTCAAAATATTATGAGTGACTAATGTTATTTTCATTTATTTAAAATACCATGACATGACATTTGTTTATGATAACGAACTGAATATTAAATAATAATAATAATAATAATAATAATAATAATAATAATAATAATAATAATAATAATAATAATAATAATAATAATAATAATAATAATAATAATAATAATAATACATGTTGCTATATCTCGAAGATACAGTCCGGAAATCATGAACGTTACCGTAAAAAAGGGAATAAACATAGACTCAGATCACTATATATCAGTAATCAAGTTTCGGCCAATCCCTCTCAACAAAAATAAGAACGAACCTACCATAATTCGCTTTGACACAAAAAAGCTCAGAGAAAGAGAGAATGAATTCAAAGAACTTGCCCAACCAGTGGAAAAAGACTTCAACAGCACAAGAAAGCAGATGATACAAGCTGCAAAAGGAGTGGCGTAAATCAAGAAGAGGAAGAAGCACACGTGGTGGAACGATAACTGCGAGAAGACCTTAGGGGATCGTCTGAATGCCTGGAAAAAGTATTACACCTCGAAAAAAGAAGAAGATTGGAAGATGTACAAAACACAACAAGCACAAACAGCAAAAATAATACGCAGTGAGAAACGCAAGTATGAAAAGGAACTACTGGACAAGATTGAGCAAGACTTTCATAGAGGTGAGACCCGTGTATACTTCAGAAATTTTAAAAAGAAGGTACAAGGATACAAGGCACCTTCCCTTTGCTTTCTAAGGAAAGATAGAACTCTTGCAACATCAAATGAAGAAAACTGCAAAATCTTAGCTAAGTATTTTAACGACCTTCTAAACTGTGAAAAACCAGCCAACCCCATCAAAACAAACAAACCAGTGAGCCAAAACCTGCCATCTTCTCCACCAAATCGCGATGAAATCAAACGCCACATAAAGAGACTGAAAAATAACAAGGCTCCTGGTGAAGACTCCATGATTGCGGAACTGTGGAAACATGCCCCGGAAGAAGCAATTGACATCCTACACCAAACCGTTGTAGATATATGGAAAAAAGAACAACTACCAGAGGACTGGAACCTAGCCTTGACCCATCCTTTACACAAGGGAATATAAGAGATGTGAACAATTACCGTGGAATTTCTCTTCTGCCAGTAGCCTACAAGATCCTGTCACTATCCATCCTTGAAAGACTAGAACAGCAAATTGAGCACAAACTCGGGGAATACCAAGCAGGTTTTCGGAAAGGCCGATCAAGTGCAGAACAAATACTTAACCTAAAAACCATAATAAGATACCATATGCTGAGAGGTCGAACCTATGTATCTACATTTGTAGACTTCAGGAAAGCATACGACTCCATCGACCGTGATGTGTTGCTTAACATCCTTGCAGAAATGGGAGTCGATGAAAAACTGCTGGCGATAGTAAGGGCAACACTAACTAATACCAAATCCAAAGTAAAATTCCAAGGATGTCTCTCTGAACCCTTTGAGATCAAGACAGGCGTTCGAGAGGGAGATGGGCTGTCACCTCTTTTGTTCAACTGCGTACTTGAGAAGGTAATAAAGGGAGTGGCGAAAGACGTTAAAAGAAAGAAACCTTTACAAACTCGTAAGGATTAGGACAAAGAAAAATGGAGTGGAAGTAGATTGCTTAGCTTTCGATGATGATATAGCCCTTATGGCAGAAAATTTCGAAAGTGCAACGGAAGTAGCAGAACAAACAGGTTTACAAATTTCCTTTCAAAAGACAGAAGTAATGTCAAATATCAAAGATGATACGGCACAACTAAACACCAAATACGGAACGATAAACCGTGTTAGTAAATTTAAATACCTTGGGGAATGGATTCAGCAAAATGGACTTGACAAAGAGGCCATAGCAGCAAGAATCAAGAAAATGGAAGTCACTTTCCAAACCACCCGCAACATTTACAACAAAAAGTGCTTTTCCCTGAACACAAAAATTCGTCACTACAACACTGTCATCAAACCAGTATCACTGTATGCATCTGAATGCCTTATCCTGTCCGAGAAATGTTTGCTTGCGGATTTAGAGAGGAAAGAAAGAAAGATCCTACACACCATACTTGGTCCAAACTACAAAAATGGCATCTACATTAGAAAATCCAGGCAAGAAGTATACTCTAAGATAGAAATGATCACGGACAAAATGCGTAAAGGCAGAGTTCGCTTCTACGGTCATATACGACGGATGATCGACTCTCGATGGACGAAACGTATCTTCAGTATATTTGACGCAAAACCAAAAACGACAATGCCATGGTACGTTAATGTCAAGAAAGATCTTAAAGAACAGGGCCTACAAGCAGAAGATGCACAAGACCGAAATCTTTTCAGAGCAGCCATCAAGCCATCAACGTGTCCTAATACTCCCGAAATGAGTTTGGAGAGCATATCCTAGAAACCCCTACACATTCATTACCGTCAGAATTTACAGATCAAAAAAATTGGCAATTCTGAAGGCTTGTGAAAGTCGTTTTCCAAGACCAATTCAAAAACATGTTTTTTAAAAAATTGTTTATCCCTTGTGTACTTCCACACTTATCCACCACAATGTGGTCATACAAAAAATTTACAGAATTCTTATAAGTGGAAAATTATGATAGGATATCTACTCCATTTAAACACATATATTACAGTAATACAGCTAGTCATATATAAAGAAATGTAAGGAAGATCCTGACAAGTTGGAATGACACTTCAAAGCAAAATTGCACTTTTATTTAAACGATTCTTACTGTTAAAATCATAGAAGTCTTGTCACTATCCATTATGTAAAAGGCGTTGTAAACGATTGTATCTAGTAAGAACACTCGCACTTTCTCTCGTGGTAAATTATTTGCTTCACGCTGGAACTAAAGAAGGGTGGATTAAAAAGAAACCAGTAAAATCTTCTCCGTAGGCGGGAGCTTTAATAGAAATTAGAGTTACACAAACGATGACGAAAGGAAATTAGCACAAAAGAAAATAAACAGAACTTGTAAATGAAAGGTTCTGAAGGAAGACAAGGGGCTGTCT
The DNA here is from genome assembly GCF_040414725.1 of Anabrus simplex. NCBI lineage: Eukaryota > Metazoa > Arthropoda > Insecta > Orthoptera > Tettigoniidae > Anabrus > Anabrus simplex. The sequence goes on along the minus strand of NC_090266.1, from coordinate 963,853,710 downwards.
GAGATTATTCTGCAGCTAAAAGAGAAGAAGTGTTTTCACGCGCTCAACAGTGGCCTTATGGAAATGAGGCTTTCCTTTTAACAGACAACAGTTCATCACTGGAAGGGCTATTAAACAGTCATCCTTTCATGGTGAGAACTAAAGGGCATACACACATGATTGTGATGCAGCTGATTTCTACTGATACACTTACTCGGGTATGGTTTAAATCCGACTCATTCTATGAATTAGCTGAAATTGGTTTATATTTGTTAGGCCCTCGAGAAGATGAGAATGGCACAGGTATGGCTATGGGGGAAGGGGGAGGCGAAGGGAGTCTAACGGCCTAACACAGCAGATATTTGGTGGCCGACAATTAATAATAATAACAAGGCACTTTGCTTTGTGCGGGAGGCCAGGCTAAGTGGATGCTCCCAGACGGCGGGGCTGTAATTACAGGGAGGAGATGAACTGGCGCCATTCTCCAGCTCTCCAATTCTTCGAAAGACGCAAGCAAGAGAAAATGCATTACGTGCTAGAACTCCAGTGTTCTTCAAGGGTGTGATAGTAGTGCAAAGTGCGCACTGAGCAGAGTATGCTATGAGACTTGTCACAGGAGGTATGTTCCTGGCCTTGAAAGTGCGGGGAAAATATAATAATGTTATATATGAACCGTTTCTTAAACTATCAGTTTTAGTGGGTGCCGAGGTTTTTGATTTTTCCTCGAATAAGGTTCTTCAAGGTGCCAGTATATTTCTTTCACTTTATAATGAAATGCACGGTCTTAATAAAAATTTGGCCCTGTTTTACTGTCAGATTCTCTTCCATTCGTAAACCCCATGTAGAGAGATGTAGTTTAGTGTGTGCATGAAGAGGCATATGTTGAGACAAACACCCTGTCCCAGAGTTAACAGAATTAATCAGACGTGGCTAAAGTCACCGACTTGGTTGGTAATCGAAACCAGGTCACTCTGAATCGAAGGTTGCAACTTTGAACGCTCAGCCAAAGAGCCGGACATTATTATTATTATTATTATTATTATTATTATTATTATTATTATTATTATTATTATTATTATTATTATTATTTTATATATCGAGTTGAGCCTCTGTGGACTGCGTGGTAACAACCAACTTCATTTTAGTGTCTAGGTCATGTTCTTGCTCCGGCTTTGACTTCCTGCCAGTATCTTCTGAGCCCAGCGACGAGTGCCTGTTTATGCTCTTTAGCAAATGCGTTATAATTTTTGAGACATCTCATTGGAAATGCCTGCTTACAGTATCATAACAATGAAATTGAATTAAAATATGAATTAAACAACATCAATTTTTTACGATTGGCTTTACGTCGCACCGACACAAATAATTCTTATGGCGATGATGGGATAGGAAAGGGCTAGGAGTGGGAAGGAACCGACCGTGGCCTTAATTAGGGTGTGAAAGTGGGAAACTACTGAAAACCATCTTCAGGGCTGCCGACAGTGGGGTTCGAACCCACTATCTCCCCATTGGAAGCTCACAGCTGCGCGCCCATAACCAAATGGCCAACTTGCTTGGTAACAAGTAATTATATTCTTCTTCTTCTTGGCCATTTTCCTAATCTACTGGGGTCGGCATCTGATGAGGATGTTACTCATTTTACAGTTGGATGCCCTTCCTGATGTCAACCCTACGTGGAAGGATGTATTCACTATTGCGTATTCGTGTAGTGTTTTTCTTTTTTGTTTTGTTCTTTTTTTGCTAGTTGCTTTAGATCGCACCGACACAGATAGGTCTTATGGTGACGACGTGTAGTGGTTGGTAGCACAATGTGTTGTATGTAGGTTAGGTAAGTACATTAAGACGAACACAAATACCCAGTCCCCGATCCAGGGGAATTAGTTTTTGCTACTGGTTTAACGTCGCACTAACACATTGAAGGTTTTCGGCTACGCAAAGATGGGAAAGGATTGGGAAGGAAGCGGCCGCGGCCTAAATTAAGCTTCATCGCCAGCATTTTCCTGGTGTGAAAATGAAAAACCACAGAAAACCATTTTCTGGGCTGCCGATGGTGGGATTCGAACCCGCCATCTCTTGAATGCAAGCTCACAGGTACGTGAGCCTAAAGCACGTATAAAATACTGTGCGTATTGGTTCAGGAAGTTATTTTTAGGGACGCACAAATTAATTTTAGCCTGTTACGAGTATGTGACATCATGTATCCAAACGTTAAGCAATCTTAAATGCCGACCGACTGTCTTTGGATTCAGTCTCAATACTCTGAGCATAAGAAGCAAGGTTCAACAAACTACAGAACATAACACTCTAGGAGAAAATATAATATTACCTTGGGTCGCTCCACGCCCAGCAAGTGCGAACAAAACTGAGTCGGTCTTCTACTTCCCATTCAATGAAAGTTAATGATTCAAACAACAAACAGCAACAACCAAATCAAACAACATGGTGTTACAGCCGTGTTGGGCCTTAGCCTTCAGTGACCGCTGCTCAGCTCGAAAGCCTGTAGATTACAAGGTGAAGCGTGGTCAGCTCGACGGATCCTCTCCTTTAGTCATGGCTTTCTAGACTATGGCCGCTAACTCACCGTCAGATAGCTCCTTAGCTGTTCTAACGAAGGCTGAGTTGACCTCTAGTTAGCCCTCAGACCCAGTTAAATATCTCTCATCTAGCCGGAAATCGAACCTGGGTCCTCCGGTTGGAGGCAGGCTCACTACCTCCAGACCACGGGACCGGCTATCTAACGATTTAGCACTCTGAATAGCCAATCGACTGTTAACAGGTTTCGATCTCGAAACTCTGGGTCGAGTTTCATCCTACAACGATAAACACTTGAGAGGAAAATGTAATATTATCTGGGGTAATATCACGACCAGCACGTGGGAACAGACGTAAATCAGTCTTCTACTCCTCGATCTAACGAAATGACTGTGTCAACATTGAATTAAACAGTGTCTATTTCAAATAATGGATCAGTTGGTTAATAATTTATTCTGAATCTCTCTATCAGCAGAAACTACCCTTGTTTGACACCTGCTTTCATAGCAGTGCACATTAAGACTTTGCATGATTAAAAGGGTATATATCCATCTGAATAGCCGGCCCCGTGGTGTAGGGGTAGCGTGCCTGACTCTCACCCGGAGGCCCCGGGTTCGATTCCCGGCCAGGTCAGGGATTTTTACCTGGACCTGAGGGCTGGTTCGAGGTCCACTCAGCCTACGTGATTAGAATTGAGGAGCTATCTGACGGTGAGATAGCGGCCCCGGTCTAGAAAACCAAGAATAACGGCCGAGAGGATTCGTCGTGCTGACCCCACGACACCTCGTAATCTGCAGGCCTTCGGGCTGAGCAGCGGTCGCTTGGTCGGTCATGGCCCTTCAAGGGCTGTAGTGCCATGGGGTTTGGTTTGGTATATCCATCTGAATGGACCATGATGGTTATTATTATTATTATTATTATTATTATTATTATTATTATTATTACGTCCGCCTCCGTAGCGTAACGGTTAGTGTTATTAGCTGCCGTCCTCGGGGGCCCGGGTGCGATTCACGGTACTGCCAGAAATTTAAGAATGGCAGGATGGCTGGTATGCGGTTGAAATGGTATATGCAGCTCACCTCCAATGGGGGTGTGCCTGAAAAGAGCTGCACCACCTCAGGATGAGGACACGAGTTTACTTTTATTATTATTATTGGCCTTTTCCTAATTACTTTGTAGTCAGCACAAAATTTTGCCAAGTTAAGACTACGTGAACAATAAATAGGGGAATCTGCCACCTGGGCGACTGCCCTAAATGCAGATCAGTGGTGACTGGTGAGTAAGGTGTCCTTCTTAACTCCAACCCCATGTAAGGATAAGTATTCGCTAATGAGTGTCTTTATGGTTGTTGGGTGTGTAATGTATTGTGTGTATAAGAGGGCTTGTGTGCTGAGGCGAATATAAACACCTAGTCCGCAAGCCTGAGAAATTAACCAGACGCGGCAAATATCCCCAGCCTGACTGGGAATGGAAACCAAGACACTCTGACCCGAACGCCGCTACGCGTATCGTTCGACCAATGAGTGGACCTTATCCAAACCTCACCGTCGACAAACCTAAATATGGCTTCCCATGGTTCCCTATTTTTTCACGAGACAAGTGCTGAGACTGAATCGTTTTAAAGGTCATGACCACTTCCTTCCCAGTCCTAGTCTCTTCCTACCCCGATCATCACTGACATTCTGCGTGTTATTTTGACGTTAAACCACTAGGAAAAGAAAAGAAATGACAGTCTATGGGAGTATCATTAAGCACATAACATAGAATAACATTGGCTAATGATCTTAGAAGAAGATGAAGTGCCGGAGTTTTACCCTGAAAGGATGTCCTTAATGTGCTAGTTTATCAACTAACAAGGACCTCTTGCATGTAAGTACTCTTGGTGGCCGACGGAAGGCGCTGGATATCGATCCCACAACCTTCCAAGCGGTTTTCAAGTTGAATTTGAGGCAGTGAAATTCTTATTTCTTCTAATTATATGTTTCATCCCTTCAAACACATCCAGTAGCATATCAGGACCGAGGGATAACTACAATGTGTGCGGCCTGAAACCATACAGTTGTTACTGAGCAATGTGACCTTTTGCTTTGGATCGTTAAAAACCATTAGAGTTATGGTTTGCATTCTCTAAATTTTGAAATGTATGGACATTCAACTTTAAATATGCAAAAGTATGCACCATAAACGTACAATTGGTGGTTCTTATAGCGAAGGAAATAGCTGTAAATTAGTGGCTCTGTGTTCTTTTCCCCAAATTGAATATCATCCTTTGACTAAATATGAGGACAATTCAACAAGTTACCTACGGTGTAATGCATAATCTAGGATGTACTGTGTGTGAGAGGTCCAGTTCTGTACTGGGTGATTGTGTTCGTCTATAACACTTACCTATTTCTATACACACAATACACCACATCACCAACCACCACGTAAAACATGCAATAGTGAATACATCATTCCTCACAGCGTAGCCATCGGGGAGGACATCTAGCCGTAAAACTGGGCCAAATGCACATGAATTGTTGACCCCAAATAATTATCAAAAATGCCAGAAGTAGAAGACGAATAAATACTCTAGCAGGAAGGTATACCATAACTGACAGACAGCAACGGGCGTGGTATAGTAACTAACTTGTATTATTTCCCAACACTAAATTGGAGAAGTTTCTCGTCTCGTATCTTTCAGGCGTAATAATTATTGTTGTTGTTGTTGTTGTTGTTGTTGACTGGTAACAGGCATTTACGAGGGCGAAACGAAAAGTAAGTTACACTAGCTCGCTGACAGTGGCCAATGCGGAGCAAGCTACAGTAACTGCTGACATGTGCGATACGAAGGCTGGTGTGGTATCCCGCCGTGCTATGTGTGCAGAGTGGGCTAGGTTTAATGGCGCGTCAACTGGATGTTGCGTGCAACGATCTGATTTCTGTGGGCTAAACGGCTCGATTGCACGGACATTCATCGTGAAATCATTGCTGTAAATGGTGAGCGTGCAATTTCTCGCCTAGGTATTGTAAAGTGGTGTAAGCAATTTGACGCCAGATCTCACGGACGAATATCGCAAATGCAGACCCGCAACATCCAGTACCGTTGCAAATGTTGACCACGTGGATGGGATCATTAGAGAGAATCGGCGCATAACACTGCAGGAAATTGCCAGCATGCTGAACATTTCGTATGGCAGTGTGTTCTCCATTGTTCGCCAGCACCTTGGATTTCGTAAATTGTGTTAAAGATGGGCCTCACGTCTGCTCGCCGATGTTCACAAGGGACAACGTTTCCAGTCGTCACTGGCATTTTTGCAACGGTATTCTGTGGAGGGCTATGAGTTTCTTCGGCGAATAATCACAGGGGATGAAAAGTGAGTCCACCAATTCACTCCCGAAACAAAGAGAACATCGATGGAATGGGTGCACACCACATCACCACGACGAAAGGAGACCAAGGTCCAACCTTCAGCGGCAAAGGTAATGGCGACAGTGCTCTTTGACATAGAGGGTGTGGTGCACGTAGAATTTATGCCGAAAGGCACGAAAATCAACTCGTATTTGTATTGTCAAACGTGGAACCGGTTGCGTAAGGCAATTAAAGAAAAGTGGCGGGGTAAATAGAGCGCCAGTGTGATTTTCTGGCACGATAACGCAACATCTCACATGGCCCGCCAGACGTCCGAACTACCGAGCTCGATAGCTGGAGTCGCTAAATTGCGGCCAGTATCCGGTAATCGGGAGATAGTGGGTTCGAATCCCACTGTCGGCAGCCCTGAAGATGGTTTTCCGTGGTTCACACCGGGCAAGTGCTGGGACTGAACATTAATTAAGGCCACGGACGCTTCCTTCCCACTCCTAGCTCCCTCCTATCCCATCGTCGCCATGAGACCTATCTGAGTCGGAGTGACGTAAAGCAACTTGCAAAAAAAAAAAAATCCGAACTGCTGCAGCAATGCAATTGGGAGGTACGGCAATATCCTCCGTATATTTCAGAGTTAGTGCAATGCGATTATCATGTGTTCAGTAAGCTGAAAAAGTATCTCGGTGGACGACGTTTCCGAAACGATGAGGAGATGAAAACAGCTGTCTCCAGGTGGTTACATAGCGCTGGAGGTGATTTCTACGCATCCGGAATCATAAAGTTGGTTGACCGTTCCGAGAAATGTTTACAGTCTCTTGGGGACTATGTGGAAAAGTGAACGTAACATTGTATGTTGTCATAGTAATGTCGCCTATATGTAGGTGGTTTCATAAATGGCCATAACTTGGAAGTGTAATTCACTTTTTGATTCGCCCTCGTGTTATATAGATATATGGTTTATATTAACTGGCAAAGTTAGAGACACGTGCCCCTGTCTTATACTTAACCATTGAATACATAAGCAACATAAAATAAAAATGTTAAAATAATTTTAAAAAGACTGAAACAAATTACTAATCTCCTATGCTGTCCTACTGCACATAAAATATAATACTCGTATAACGCAATATAAAATAAATCATGATGCATCCTATGTACATCTCCGTACAGGTCACAAAGGCCTCCACAGGAGAGGACTATCCGTAAAATCGGCACTAGGTGGGATAGAGTGGATAGCTCTACGCACGTCCGTAAACTCAGGACCATATGTACTTCCAGATGTGAAAAACTCGTATCTTAAATTGTTCGACTTCGACAGGGAAGCGAACCCAGTTCGTTCAGGCTGAACCAAGCATGCTTTTACTGTCTCGACTAGGCATCTCCTGTATGTGAAGAAACCTTGTGATAAAATGAAAACGATTGCAATGCTAAGTCATCTTCTCGTAGGTTATGAAAGATTTCACTGTATGTAACCTCAGCACCAAGTGGGATAGGGCGGTTACGCCTTTGCCCACCACCTTTGCTGCTAGAAATTAACCTCGTATAGTTGGGGACAAAACACGAAGGCCTCATTTCCTGGAAGCGAGCTGGAAGCCAGTAGTCAATCACAACCTGCACCCTGCTCAGTTAACGAGTTCTAAGTGATCCTTGTTTGTTTTGGAGAGGCTGCCAAACCACCTTCTTTCCACTCTCTGTAGTATTTACCCTTTCTTCGTGTAGAGTGCAGTAGCCGATTTGGCAACTCTGGCTGCAGTAGAGGTGGTAAATCCTATAAGTCGCTCATAGACACCGAGCTGCCTCTGGAAGTAGTGGTGTGAGGCGAGATCGTCATGATTTGTCCCCAACTATACTTCATTCTGGTGTATGTTTACTAAACCTCAGGGCAATGCATCCCTCCAGAAGTGGAAGTTTCGTTTCTAAATCTCACGATTTTCTGATCGGTAATCGAATTGATCAGAGCAATCCTATATCATTATCTATTCTGTGATCAGTGATGGTGTGCGCCAACATGGATTTGGGTCTAATACTCAGACATGTAACACAGAACATAAATACTGTAAAGGCTAATAGTCTACTAATAACACCTTTTTGTTTTTTTCCTTACAAGTTGCTTTACGTTGCACCGACAGAGATAGGTCTTATGGCGACGATGGCATAGGAAAGGTCTAGGAGTGGGAAGAAAGCGGCCGTGGCCGTAAGTAAGGTACAGCCCCAGCATTTACCTGGTGTGAAAATGGGAAATTGCAGAAAACCGTCTTCAGGGCTGCCGACAGTGGGGTTCGAACCCACCATGTACCGAATGCAAGCTCAGGCACGCGCCCCTAACCACGCGGACAACTCGCTAGGTCCTCCTTAGTTTCAGTATTGCATCTTCCACAGTATGGCCACAGTTAGCGTCAGAAATTGAATGCCAAATCCTGGAATGGTAGAAAGAAATGGCGTATGGCTTTTAGTGCCGGGAGTGTCCGAGGACATTTTCGGCTCGCCAAGTACACGTTTTTGATTTGACTCACGTAGGCGACCAGCGCGTCGTGATGAGGAGGAAATGGTGATGAAGACGGAACACCCACCCAGTCCCCCAGCCATCGGAATTAACCGATGAAAGTCAAAATCCCGGACCAGGCCGTCAGTCGAACCCAGGACTCATTAGCCCAAAGACCAGCACCCTAACCATTCTGCCACGGAGCCGGACGCTGTCAAGGTGGCCACGCAGAAACTCCGCTAAAGGCAGAGAGACAAAGAAATTCGACGGGATTCTGTAACGGCGTCCTGTCTCTGATATTAGAATGTTCTCTTAAATAAATAAGGTTGTTGGGTTTAAGTCCGCTCTTCTTCTTCTTCTTCTACTTCTTCCTATTCTCCTTCTTAATCTCATTACCCTCCAGGATTGGTTTTCCCCTCAGACTCAGCGAGGGATCCCACCTCTACCACCTCAAGGGTGGACAATATTAATATTAATAATAAAAAAATAACTTTCACATACCGGTACCTTGAAATGGTTCCGAGTTCAGTCGAGATCGAATATATCGAATATATTGCCGTGAAAACGTAATAATGGTAATGTTATTGGTTTTTTGGCACCAAGGGTTTTCAAAGACTCCGAGGTGTCGGAATGTTGTCCAGCAGGAGTTCGTGTACGTGCTGATAAATCTATCGGGACAAGGCTGACGTACTTTAGCACCCTCAAGTACCACCGGACTTAGCCAGGATCTAAGGGGTTCAGAAAGCCAGCACATTAAATGTCTGTACCACTAAGTCCAGCAAATCGTGGAAACAGGTGTACAACGCACTCTTGAACACACGTAATTTGTCAAATAATGCTATGATGGCAGGTGGATATTTATCGTGTCACGTTAACACAGGTAGACTAGACTAGATTTTCTGGGCCCCTAGGATATGAGCAATCTAGATCACGGAAGGTAGCAACACACTATAATGATTTTGTTTTTACGTCCCACGAACTACAGTACTTCTGCTGGTTTCGGAAATGGCAAAGCGCTGGAATTTTGTCTGGCAGTAGTTCCTTTCAAGTCATCTCCGTAGTGGCCATGAAGGCCCTTAGAGGGGTGGAAGGTAAAGGCTTCCACAATCCGTAACCTCGGCAGTTGATGGGGTAGAGTGGTTAGCTCTACGCCCAGCCGCCTTTGCCCTCAGGAATTAACCTGGTACTTATTTTTGGTGTAGGCTGAGTGAACCTCAGGGCCATGTGCACCTCCGGAAGTGGAAATCTCGTTTCTTAAATTTTACGACTTCCTGACGGGGATTCAAACTCACGTCCTTCCGGGCGAACCGAGCGCGCCTTTACCTCCTCGGCCAGGCAGGAGTTCTTTTGCGAACCGATAATTCTACCGATTAGTCTGGCGTATTTGAGCGCCGTCGAACACCGCTAGATCAGACACACCAAGGTGGACTTTGAAGACCTGTGCTTCTATCGTCTGAACCACTCAGCCCGATTTGATATCATTTAGTACCACTCATTTTGTAACATTAATGTTATAATTTTAAACAAATTTATTCTATGAAATAATTAGACTAATATAAAAATACTGACACAAGCTACTTCCTTTAGTACCAACGAGGAAATAAATCTGGAGTCTGCAAGTACGGTGCTCGGAATTCTGCAGAGTCAATGTTCGAACACAACACCTCAACTCTTCTTCATACTTACTCATGACAGTTTACTTAACATGCACAACTTTTTTTTTAGTTGGGTTTGGAAATAAAATCCGCTTATTAGAATAATCGCTCTTAGTAGCTTTTCTCATGATATTGCTCGGATAGTTATCCCGGCACTTACATTAATATTTCATATGTGCTATTGTAAGCTTTTTTGTAGATATTCATAAAATCCTCTCCCAGTTTCTTCTCTGGTCTTTTATACCGTAATGTGATCCCTATTACACATTTTACTACTCGTCAATGGTGCTCACAAGCCTTCCTGATGGATGTGAATTTAATGACCGCCTGCTTCAACTGTTTCGTAACCACAAATCGTGTTCCGTTAACATGTAAACAATTATCTCCTCTTCTTGAATGGCTACCACTCCCAGTCCGTAGTTTTATACCAGTAAATCTTCAGTGGGGTCTTAGAATGTTCTTATTCTTCTTTCTCTTCACTTCAAGAATACGACAGTGATGTGGTCATCATTCTTTTTGTATTCTAATACTCTGTATACTTACTAATTATTTATACCACCTTCTTAGACTGAACGTTTCCTGGCAATGGATTACTGGATGCTGTTGTTGGGGTCTACAACTTGATTACGATTCGTCCCTTAATTCGAGAAGTTATAACTAGCTCAAAATTCGAAGTCTTCGATTTGTGAACATCGAGGTGTGAGAATACAGATCGTATTTTCGGAGGGAAGTGATTATTTGGTACAGTTTCGAAGAGGAATGTGGCCTTTTTCAGTCTGATTCTCATGTATCTACGGATTCATACCGATGGTTTAAGGATGACCTTCCTACCGTCACACTCTGCTTCTATTGGAAATCCTACACGAAATCACTCTGATTCGAATCCGGGATACAGTACTTGTGTGGCATTACTACTACACCATCATTAAGACAAGAGGCCATACCAAAACAAAAGTAATTACTACAATACACTAAAGAATGGAAAAGGTAGAATTTACTGTGGATATTAGGTCTGTAGAAGTTCTTGCGAACTTTTGTAGTTGATTTTACCAAAGAAAACATTATTCAGCAGTTACTGAGATAGGCTTCATTCATTCGTTATTTTTTAAATTGATGAACTTCGAGTTTTAGGCGATCTTTAACCTTAATTTTTAAGCCGTAAGATGTATAGTTTAACGTGGAATTCGGTCCACTCGAACCTGACTCTCCATTTTGGAAATTTGTTTTTCATTGATCGAGATTAAAACTAGGGCTAAATTAATCCGAAGCCAGACGAAGCCACTGAGCTATCACGCCCGCTGTAATAAAGCTACCTACATGATAATTAACAACTAGTTAATATTTCCTTGTCGAGTTAAGAACATCGATTCTTTAAAATTTTCATCAAGTTTTAGAAATTATGGGAAAGCTTTCGGTAAAATACATGATTTTGACTGGAACATATTTTGAAATTACTGTATGACATATAGTTAATTACGCATAACAGGAATAACGAAATTTCCAGTCAAACCCTGCCTTTTACAACATGTCATAATTAAAAATAATGGCATTAGGATTGAAATAGCATCAGTAAGCTTAACCAGCAAAGACTGCTGAATGCGTTCAATCGCTTGTCTAGATGACCAGAGAACACAGTTATGAAAGATGAGTGGATTGAAATTTGAACTATCGGCCATCTTTCAAGTGATTTTAAGAGTTTTTTTCCTCTTCATCACTTGACGGTCCGACTCGTTGGCCGAACGGTCGGCGTACTGGCCTTCGGTTCAGAGGGTCGCGGGTTCGATTCCTGGTCGGGTCGGGGATTTTAACCTTAATTGGTAAACTCCATTGGCACGGGGGCTGGGTGTATGTGTTGTCTTCATCATCATTTCATCCTCATCACGACGCACAGGTAGCCTACGGGAGTCAAATCAAAATACCTGCACCTGGCGAGCCGAATCCGTCCTGGGATATCCCGGCACTAAAAGCCATACGACATTTCATTTCATCACTTGACGTACATAAGGACGGTGTCATTCTGACAAGACCTAACCAATACCTTTTTTCCTATTCACACAGTTCAACTTCTGTCCGACTCGTTGGCTGAACGGTCAGCGTACTGGCCTTCGGTTCAGAGGGTCTCGGGTTCGATTCCAGGCCGGGTCGGGGATTTTAACCTTAATTGGTTAACTCCAATGGCCCGGGGGCTGGGTGTATGTGTTGTCTTCATCATCATTTCATCCTCATCACGACACGTAGGTCGCCTACAGGCGTCAAATAGAAAGACCTGCACCTGGCGAGCCGAACCCGTCCTGGGATATCCCGGCACTAAAAGCCATACGACATTTCATTTTCAGTTCAACTTCTAGCTCTGACACGAATTTATGAGACTGATTTGAAGGACTGAATGGGGATGTACTCGGACGCCATTGTGAACACAACCGGGAAGAGAGATGAGTTAAAATCCCTCTCCTGGCTAGCCTAGAAATTGTTTCACCGAGCTAGTGGTTGCACCCACGGTTGACTAGACTGATGACGTCATTTGGTCTCCACTGCTGGGCTTGCAGTGAACGCGACCCATTGTAATTGTGCGTTTCTGTTAATGATTTGCTTGTTTTTATTTAGCCACTTGCTTAATATTTTTCAATTTTGTCAAATATAATTGAAATGTCGTATGGCTTTTAGTGCCGGGATATCCCAGGACGGGTTCGGCTCGCCAGGTGCAGGTCTTTCTATTTGACGCCTGTAGGCGACCTACGTGTCGTGATGAGGATGAAATGATGATGTGTAGATAATTTTGTTGTAATTTATTTGAGTATTTTTCAGAATATTACAAGTAATATAATAACACTGTGCTTAACGAACTATTCCAGTAGCTTTCTCAGTACTACCTGTAAATTATCTTTCGCCTCGCAAATAAAGTATTTCCGGTTCGGTTTTCGTATTTTCTATCCATCCACTGATTTTAGAACGATTTTATACATAGATTTATTTCTAAAACTAGTTACTAAAATTAAAGAAATACGGCCAATCGCACGGGATGCCTTTTACCGTTATTTTGGCGGATTTTTGATGTTAACTAGTATTGTAAACACCTAATATTGTAATTATGTATAAGTAATTATTTATAAATGTGTATTGGCCGGTAGAATGTTGGTTAAAAAGCTCCTGAAGAAACGTCAACCTCTTCCACCATATCAGGGGTCACTCTCCTTTGGGCGAAAGAAGCTTCCACAGGCTTAGGCCATATAGACCTGCGGTACGGAGAAAACCCTCACAGTCAGAAAATGCGATCAAAATTCAATATTTAAAAACACCTAATCAATACACCTAATTATTATTATGGTGGTAAAACAGTATAGCCTACATATTTACATTATACAGGTACCATGCAAAATATTTACATCTAGATGTTATTTGGTTGTTTTACATTACTTTAAAATCAGTCTATCCAACAACTTTCTTAATTTTTTCACACTTTTCCTTTTTTCATTAGGAGTTCATTTACACCTCTTGTAAGAATTCATGTGCCTAAGTTTGTTCATGTTTGTTTATGCTTTATATGATATAGACCGTAAGGTTACCGCCTTAGTAATGTCCTCAGATGACCAGCTTGAGCATCTGCCTTTGGCTAAAGCTTGCTGTTGACTTTTAGGAAAAGGACCCTCAAAAACTTGAACATTATTTTTTAATTTTATTATCTCGGTATTAGCTGCTCTAAGACCGTCCTGAAGATCCTTATTTTGCTGTTTTAAGACACAATTTTCTAGTCTAATTAACTCCAATTCTACAGTCACTTTAGCAATTTGCTCATTACAGAAACACTGATGTTTATTTTTGTCATCTAATTCCTTCTTCAAGATTGCATTATTAATATTTTCTGCTTCAATTGGCGCCAGCGATTGTAAAATTTGCCGTATCTCCTTACGATGATTTCGCTTTTGTGCTCTTATTTCACGATCTTTACGGGACTGACTCGCTAAATCATTACTACTCAGTGGCAAATTTAAATGTGGTACTGCGCCAGGCCTTAAATCACGTCTAATTTGAAGGTTTAACAGCTCATCCTTCAAGTACCTTATGTAGTCCGAGTTGTCGAAGTGTTCAGAGCACACACGAGCATTCTCAATAATAAACGAGTCAGCCCGTTTACAGGCATTAATCCACTTTAATTTAATGTCACTGTTCTTTGGAAAACGATGAAATTTAATGTCTAAATCCTTCTGATGTCTATCGTGGTTAGAGCAACCGGCGACAGCACAACACACCATGGCACAGCAGAGCATAGTACAGAAAAATTAAACTCTTACACTGTTGACAAGGTAAACACCATCACTAGACTAATGGCGCTCTGCTTCGTTTAGCGAACATGGGGACCGTATGACGTCGGGAGGCGTGGCTTGCTACTGCGCACCCAACTGATGACCCCTACCGTCTAGTCTAGTAACCGTGGTTGCACCGTTTAGTTCACGTAGCTGTCAGCTTACATTCGGGAAATAGTGGGTTCGAACCTCACTATCGGCAGCTCAAATCCTGTTTTCAGTGGTTTCCCATTGGCAGGCAAATGCTGGAGCTGTACCTTAATTAAGGCCACGGTCGATTCATTCACCCTCCTATACCTTTCCTATCCCATCGTCACCATAAAAACCTATCTTTGTCAGTGCGACGTAAAGCAAATTGTAAAAAAAAAGTTTCTCTGATTTACCCACTTCAAAAAGAAAAATCCGTAGTGCTACAACCCTGAAGGGGCCTGGCCTACCAAGCGACCGCTATTCCTCTTGTAAGCCTGCAGATTACGAGGATAGAAACGGCCAGTATTACTCTCAGGTCCACGTAAAATCTCCTTCATTCGCCTGGAATCGAACGTGGGGCCTCCGGGTAAGACGCAGTCACGCTACCCATCAACCGCACGGCCCTCAGTTACTAACTTCAGCTCCATGTAAATGCCGGGACAGCGTATAGCATTACAGCCCTCGACAGCTTCCTTCCTTCCTTCCTTCCTTCCTTCCTTCCTTCCTTCCTTCCTTCCTTCCTTCCTTCCGTTATGTATAGTATACTGGTTCTTTCATATAAACCCAGACCGAACGTAAGGCGGCTGTACTCTGGGCTACGACAGCTGCAGTACGGGAGGCGCGCGCATATTTCTTGACCTTGCAAGCTGCTTGCACGTGTTCGACCTGGCAAGCATGAGTTCCCAGTCTGAATCTCAGCTGTTAACATGGTGAGACTGTTATGACTGCAACACCGGATTTTCGTATGTAAAAGTTCTGATTTCATCTTAAAGGGCGTGTGAACATTCATAACTTTCACTGTTGGTGTGCAGAAAATCCTTATGGTGTTTATGAAGTCCCTCATTATGATAGGATGATTGGTGTTTGGTGTGCTGTTAGTACAAGACGAATAATAGGGCCTAATTTTTCGAGACGACAGTAAATGCAGAGAGATACCAAGATGACATTTTTACGCCGTTCTTCCATCACTTAACGGAAGAAGAAAAATCGCGTGGGTGGTTCTAACAAGATTCAGCCACAGCTCACACAGCAGAAGATTCCCTTCGTACAATCTCGGAAGTTTTTGTAGGCAGAGTGATCAGAGTGCTGGTCTATTTCCCCCTCGTTCTCCAGATCTAACAGTGTGTGATTTTTACTTGTGGGGTAGACTGAAAGAAAAAGTGTATCGAACAAATCCTCACACATTGGAGGAACTGAAAGGAAGTATATTGAATGAAATCAGAAACATTACAGTGGCAGAACTCACAATCGTCAGCCAGAATGGGGTTGCCACATTCAATTCCTGTATACCCCAGGATGGATGACACTTCCAGCATCTTTTATAAGGTAAAATTTCAAATAAGACTGTATAAACGATTAAAGCAGGACGGTTGCATGAGACGTAAGTTCGGCTGAGGCAGCTGCCGTAGCGGAGAGTACAAACACCGTGCGTTATATGAGAGACCCAGATCACGACATTTCGAACTCTTGGCTAACAATTAGCTGACATGTTTTCGTCTCTAGTTCACGTCAATTAATAACCAGTGACACTGCCTACTATGCGACTTGGTTTAACAGCTCAGACTTTCACAAGTGCCGTCATTACACACAATCCTATAGAAGACAATTTTCAGGTTTGTAGGCCGTGGTTATGAGCTAGAAGCCCAATTGGACTACGACCTGCAAGTCCAGAAAATGTCTTATTTATTCATCACACAGTGTTCTGTTGGGTATAGCTTGTGTATTTCCAAAATCAATGTAGAATGAATATTCAGTTTAACACGAATGTTGAGAAGATGCCATAGTCCCAATCTTCGAGAAGTATCCTTTGTTGTTACTCTTTAGATTTTGGAGGCCTAAACTTAACCTTGTCGTTAAGTTCAGCCCATAGGTGTTCGATAGCGTTTATACTGTATCTGGGCTTTGAGGTGGAGGATGGAGCACTTATCCTAGAATTCTTTTATCTTCATTCTTATACCTATGTATTTCCAAAATCAATGTAGAATGAATATTCAGTTTAACACGAATGTTGAGAAGATGCCATAGTCCCAATCTTCGAGAAGTATCCTTTGTTGTTACTCTTTAGATTTTGGAAGACTTGTTATCCAGCTGAATGACCTGCAGGTGTTGGAGTGCCATGATGTCATGGCAACGACTTCCTTAATCGTACTACTTGACCTTCAAGACCAATTTCGCTGCTTCCCTTTTCACACAGTTGCTCAGTTGGCTTCATGAAATTGAGTGAATCCCGTTCTAATCACTACATTACATCAGGAATGAAATCCATGAACGAGCAGAGAATCGTATCGAGGCCTCTGGATAAGAGGCAGAGATATATAAGCTACTACAGCCCTACACCAGAGGTCCGTCTTCTCATTTCGAATACTATCTACTTAACATGTTTCCAGCGAAATGCTGGATTGGGTGAAGAAGCGCCATCGACCGACGATGTATTAAAACGTGCCACACATCTCCGAGGCGATGATAAATTAATGATTCTGGAGAACTGATGGAATGAAATTTAAGAAACTGATGCTGGAGAAAAAACTGCCCGTTTTCTGCTTTGTCTAGCACAAAATTTCACATGAAGCCACCGAGACACAACGGAGAAAGGTTGAGTTTAAAGATTGAGCCATGGAGAAACCTTCTTACTCCTAACCTTAGGTAATTATAAATATACCCTCACTGGTACTGACACCATAATAACATAGGCTATCACCAAGATTTAATACACACAGGACTAGTAAGTGAATTGCCGGAAGGTGCCGTCATGAAACTTCCAATGGATTGCAGAATTCGAATTCAGTGATAGATAAAAATGCCTGTCTTGACTTCTTTCTCTAGAACATTTCAACTTACTGTTGGATTCTGCATACTTAATGGTTAAATAATTGCAAGCTATGTCTTTGGGAACCTCAGTTTATCTGATATGGAGCAGTGGTAGTGTGTTTGCCTTCCGATCACTATATCATGAGTATAAAGGCGGAAGTAGTGGGATTTATGAAGGCCGGAAAAAAAATTTCGGTAATTTACGTGTATAATGTTGGTATGTAAAATATCGACGGTGTCACATTTTGTGTTTACCAGGCACAACTAATTAAAATTCAGCCCTACAGAGTTTTGATATCTCTGCCATCTCGAGGCCTTATTATTATTATTATTATTATTATTATTATTATTATTATTATTATTATTATTATTATTATTATTATTACAGGTTAACTCGAATGGTTACATCGAATAATATAGTAAGCCTATTTTTACAACACAGTATGCTGCTGTCTTTTCGTGTAATGTCCGTCTAGAAAAATCAAAATAAGCATCTGGTACGGACTTCGTTTTTCCCTGTAAAAATCAAGAACTTCCAAAGTTCAATAACATTAATGAAAAGGAAAAGGCAAGGTTTGTAGGTACTGTTGGAGGATGGCCTGATCAGAAAGGTAATATCCACCTGTATCACTGTATAATTTAAACATATTTAAAAATAAGTAATTCCACGGGATTAAAATAATCCGTTGAGTACGCATACAAAACAGCTGAACAGATTCTCAAAGAAATTAACTCCTAAACTCCAAAAATAATTAATGACTTAATGCACTTCACTGGGGTGAGTTCATCGAATTTAAAATTAAATATAGGATATGCCTAAAGGCAACTTAAGAAAACTTAATTTTTAGAGGTTCCAATTTCGTGGTGAAATTACGTACTAAAATTGAGTCCAACAACCTCGTAGACAGGTCGTACTGATCTCCCACAAGCTTAATTCTTAAATGACATTGACAACGTCTTGTTTCAAAGTGATTGCTGGGCTTGACCATGTGGCTCAAACGTTTTCTACCGCGAATAAGTATGGCTACCATAAAAAAGGTACATCTCTTCGACACCGTCGTTAATACACCCCCCAAATTCTTCTTCTGTTTGTTCAAATTTTTGCCCTATACTGTACAAAAAACGAATGTAGGTTAAAGTTCAATTTTTGTATATTTGTCTGTTGTTTACTCCTTTCATTGATTGATTGATTGATTGATTGATTGATTGATTGATTGGTTGGTTGGTTGGTTGGTTGGTTGGTTGGTTGGTTGGTTGGTTGGTTGGTTGGTTGGTTGGTTAGTTGGTTGGTTGGTTGGTTGGTTGGTTGGTTGGTTATGTTGGTTACAACATCGTGGAAAACGGTTTTACTGAATTTCTGGAAATTCGAAGTTCAAGGATAGCCGATCTGTAAATTAGACTGTGTATTATTTGTTTAATATACAATGGCGTAACGACATTAAGCGGGCAAGAACATTAAATGTCAAATTTCTCCCTTAGTCTTAGCAAAATCGAAACAATTTGTGTAACAAACGTTGTGCAAAACCATTTACAATCTTTTTTTATATTCAGTATGTTTTGCTGTGCAAGGAACAATAACGGGTAGTCAAGATTATTACTTTTTTCACAAACGTCCGCTTATCTCAGCAAAGATCAATTCTATCTAACATCTGTATAGGGTGCATAACAATGGTTGTAGATAATGTAATTTTCAATATTTTATATTCCTTTTATTTTTATATAACGGAGGTGTTAGTGAATTTAGATTAATACTAAATCAATCAATGAATGAATCAATCAATGAAACGAGTAAACAACAGACAAATAAACAATCAATAACCCGTCAGCGATTAGGAGTGCAGGTAGTAACCCAATAGGCCTAAGAATGCTTTTAGGTAATGAGAGCAGAACCGAGTGGATTGACCATGTGATAATGTAGGCCCTACGTATTTTACACTTCGAAATTAGCATTTGGAAGGTGTCGGGTTCTGACTTAACAGTCGGCAGCCCTGGAAATGGTTTTCCGTAGTTTCCTGTATTAACATCAGGCAAAAACCGGAGCTGTACCTTGACTGAGGTGTCAGGCGTTAACACTTCCGTCCTACAATCACCGAAAACCTATCCATGACAAACAACTCACAAAATGAAGTCATATCTGCAGGATTCAGATGCCGATAGCGTGTATCAAACCTTTCCTCGATTTAAAACAATGCCTAGTGACATGGTGTGCTATACACGTCATCATGGCTGCCTGCGTGTCATTTTCAACGTTCTGTTTGACTCTACACCGAGCTCTACACCGAGCTCGATAACTGCAGTCGCGTAAGTGCGGCCAGTATCCAGTATTCGGTAGATAGTGGGTTCGAATCCCACTGTCGGCAGCACTGAAGATATTTTTCCGTGGTTTCCCATGTTCACACCAGGTAAATGATGGGGCTGTATCTTAATTAAGGATAAGGTCGCTTCCTTCCCACTCCTTGTCTCTCCCTGTCCCATCGTCGCCATAAGACCTATCTGTGTCGGTGCGACGTAAAGCAACATGTAAAAAAAAAATGTTTTACTCTACGAGATGGCAGGGAAACCAGAACTCTATTTGGGTGATCTATGGCTGAATTGTAATTAATTTTGTTGGATGAACAATAAACGTGTCACCACAGATCCTTTACATGCCGACACCGTACGACATGGGGTGACGAATATATTTATTTCCGCCCTTGAAAAATCCGACTCCCTTTGCCGCGTTTGAACTCGCTATCTTGGAATCCGGAGGCCGAGGCACTGCCACTGATCTACACAGCGAGTTGTTAATAATAATAATAATAATAATAATAATAATAATAATAATAATAATAATAATAATAATAATAAATCTCACGGTGCAAAGAGTCCGTTAGGGCCTCGGCTGCCAACAAGGCTGTTGCTCAATCACTTGGCCTTCAGATACTGTATTCCCAAGTGGTGAACATGACGATATCCTCAGCCATATTGCTTGGCTTTCGAGACTTAGTCCACAATCATTCGTTATCAGACAGCTCCTCAGCTGGCCTTACGGGTCGGAAGGCAACCCATTTCAGCCCTCAGTCCAGAATTAAAATCCTTGTACATAGTGGGAATTGAATCTGGAACCTCCAGGTAAGAGGCTAGCAGGCTACCCCTATACGAGCGCTCTGGCATTAATAATAATAAAATATTGCTATTATTATTATTATTATTATTATTATTATTATTATTATTATTATTATTACCCAGCGGAGTGGCCACGTGTGTTTAAGCGCTACGACTATAGGACGAAGATCTGTATTCGGGAGGTGAGTCGGCTCGAACCCCACCGTGGAAAACCCTGAGAAGGGTTTTCTGTGGTTTCTCATTTTCACTTCCAGGCAAATGCCGGGATAGTTTCTAATCTTAGGCCACAGCCATTCCTTCCATCTCCTTACCCTATTTCACTCACCGTCATCCATTTAATCTTTATTATTTCCTCAATTGTGGTTGCGTCAGGAAGGGCATCCAGTCATAAAAATATGCCATATAATTTCATTTTATCTCATCTTCAACCCAGTATCAGGAAACGGGACTAAGACATATAATAATAATAATAATAATAATAATAATAATAATAATAATAATAATACTCACATCTCTATCGTCTGCTCCTAAGCCACCCCATGGTTTCACTTAACTTGCTGTTGGTTGACCATTTCATGCAGTCAGATCCATCTTAATTGCTCCATGACGGACCTGAGAAGCTTCACAATT
Source organism: Anabrus simplex (assembly GCF_040414725.1). Taxonomy (NCBI): domain Eukaryota; kingdom Metazoa; phylum Arthropoda; class Insecta; order Orthoptera; family Tettigoniidae; genus Anabrus; species Anabrus simplex. The sequence continues at coordinate 963,832,680 of NC_090266.1, read as the reverse complement.
TGGGACTGGGAGGTATGTATCCAAACGCTGAATATTTACTGTAGTCACTTGATATTTACATTTTTATGGTCACTAATCAATCCAACGACAGATTGACCGGTATGGAAAACAATTTTCAGGGCTGCCGACGGTGGGGGTTCGAACCCACTTTCTCCCGAATGAAGGCTGATAGATACGTGACCCAAACCACACAGCCACTACTCGGTAGCAATAATAATAATAATAATAATAATAATAATAATAATAATAATAATAATAATAATAATAATAATAATAATAATAATAATAATAATAATAATAATTTCAATTGCATTTTGGTCCCACAGGAATTCTCTAACATGTCGGAAGCCCATGACTTTTGCATTTTAGAATCCTCATATACCTATGACAGCAGCTGGTCTCGAACTTGTTGCCATAGGTACAGGAGTTAAACAACTAACCGACTGTGCCACTGAGGTCGACATTCCTCCCTCACCTGCATATCAGTCTGCCAAATTCATATAGAAAGTGGCCTTTCGATTAGGGAAGATGGCCACGGTTCGAACTTCGGCCAATTGAAACGTAGAGTCACGTCCCTATCGGTCGAATGAGACGCAAACCAGGATGTCCCGTGGCTACGATCATGATAACGACAATCACCGCTGCAAGCTTGCTTGTTTACTTGCTTTGGCCCTTCAATTAACAGTTTCACACTATCCAACACAACGACAGACTGATAAAGGGATATTGTAACTAGTGTCGTTCACACCACTGCTACTATCTTTGTTTGTTTGTTACGACTTCAATGGAAAATGATTCCACAAATATTCTTGAAACTCGGTAGGCCCCTACTTAAGTTCTTATTTTCTTTTTCTTTTTTTTTTTTTTTTTTTTTTGCAATTTGCTTTACGTCGCACCCACAAAGATATGTCTTACGGCGACGATGGGATATGAAAGGACTAGGAATTGGAAGGAAGCGGCCGTGGCCTTAATTAAGGTACAGCCCCGGCATTTGTCTGGTGTGAAAATGGGAAACCGCGGAAAACCATCTTCAGGGCTGCCGACAGTAGGGCTCGAACCCACTATCTCCCGATTACTGGATACTGGCCGCACTTATGCGACTGCAGCTATCGAGCTCGGTATTATTTAAGTTCAGTGATAGCCTTGATGTTCACTATATTTGGTTAGTATACAATGGTGCAGAAATATCAAGGGGGTCACGACAAGAAATGTCAAATTTCCTTGTTAATATTAGCTGCGTCGAAAAACTATAATTACAGTTTTATGCAAATTATAATTCCCGATATTCTTTGTTTGATGAGGTTTTACCGTGCAAGAAAAAATAAGGGAGAAATTTGCCATTTTTATATTTTTCACAAACTTACCACTACTGTATATCCAAAAGTATTAGTTCTGTATGAAGAGTAGCCTTTATATAACATAGATATATAGAAAATTCAGTTTACAATCGTCGCATAAGAATGGAGACCTCGAATATGCAAATTTTCCGAAATAATGCTTTATTAATTCGTTCAGGCTGTACGAGGTTTCAGATCGTTCTATGGACACAACGTAGCAAAATATCCAATAGAATTGTTTAAAATGAACCAGCACTGCCATGTAGTAGGCTACTTCGTTTCTGGTTACACTTGTGTACAGGTATTTCGTAAGTGTAAAATGAAAATCTTAAAAGAACAACGTTAAGTTTTGTAATAATCAAAATTAATAGCATCAAATTTGTAAGTGGCACTTTTTAAATTTCCAACCATATAGGGCAGTTTTTCCGTTCTCCTGTAAAATCAGGTTTTGTTGCAAGTGAGGTCTCCATCCACAACCGACGTTATCTAACATTTTTACAGTACGAGCTATAATAATGTAGATATGAACAAATTTAGATTCTTGTGCCAAGGCTCTCAGCGGTGATCGTCACTGACATTGTTGAATAACCCATCAGCGGCGACTACTACAGCTTGTAAATAATGTTAGAATGTCGGTTATTTCTAAAATTATAATAAATAATTTTCACGGATTTTCTTTCTAATTAAATTGACTGTGATCCACCGACTTTCTGGATTTGACATCTTGAAGAAACATAGGGTTACTTGCAAATTCAAAAGTCCTACTTTAGCGAAGTGACTGTGCAGCGCCTTTCTCTTCGTGAGAGAGGTGAAGTAAAATCCCTGGCGACTAAGAGATGTCATCCCTCAGTTCCTGAAACATTCACCAAGAAACCTGTAGTCCTCAATTATCCACTGAAAATTTGAGAGACTTCCACCATCATACGGTGACCGCCTCAGAAAGAAGATTCACATCCCCTATTACCTGGATGGAGAGCCAGACCAATCAACTTCTACCATTATATCTGGTCGGGTCGCTTTGATACTCGAGTCCTCAACCTCTAAACCTTTGTATCCTACATGTGAACACTTCTCAAATTCTTGTTCATTCTTTTGTTTATGGTATGCAGTGATAGAGCAATTTCATGTCCTTACAATTCCCACCTTGAGGTCTGGATGTTCGTTATCATCACCTTTCATTAAAAATCTTTCTTTAAAAAGTCTTTCAGCTTCATCGACATCTATTTATAAGAATACTTTTAATAGACCATGATCCTATTTCTGCTTCATATGAGGAGTTCAATACACTGGACGTCGTGGCCAACAGCTATGTGTACTTATGACATGAAATCTCCCTGTTAGCCTTCGTAACTGTGATGTATGAGTACTGGAATATTCATTAGTAATTAATTAGGGCATGATGATGGGATAGGAAAGGACTATCAGTGGGAAGGAAGTGGCCGTGACCTTAATTAAGGTACAGCACCAGCATTTGCCTGGTGTGGAAATGGGAAACCATGGAAAACCACCTTTAGGGCTGCCGACAGTAGGGTTCGAAACCACTGTCTCACGAATGCAAGCTCACAGCTGGGTGCCCCTAACTGCATGTCCAACTCGCTCGGTATTATTATTATTATTTATTATTATTATTATTATTATTATTATTATTATTATTATTATTATTATTATTATTATTATTATTATTATTATTATTATTATTATTATTATTATTATTATATACCACCTGTCTCCATTCACAGTATTTCTGGAACATTAACATTAGGTTTTTCTACTGCAGTGTACCTGATATTCCACATACTAATTCTGCTGAATTATATTTCATGGTATTGTAGCTTATCAGACAATTTTCTTATTTTGTAGCAAACGACTTTTTTTAAAATTATCGTTATTCACAGGGCAACTGGGGACTTGGATAAATCGTGTTCCTCTTCACTCCGGGGTTTACTTACGACGAAGGAGTAAATAATTAATTATGTGACTGTTACAATGATGAAATTATAAATTTTCTTATTTAAAAGTACATTTGTTTTTCTTTGAAAAGAAAATCCACAGCCTGTTTCAAGTCATTCGACCGGGTCAGGAAATGATTGATTGATTGATTGATTGATTGATTGATTGATTGATTGATTGATTGATTGATTGATTGATTGATTGATTGATTGATTGATTGATTGATTGATTGATTGATTGATTGATTGATTGATTGATTGATTGATTGATTGATTGATTGATTGATTGATTGATTGATTGATTGATTCTTGTTGTTTAAAGGAGCCTAACATTTAAGGTCATCGGCCCAGGAATGGAATGAAAGGAGCCCCCAAGTAGTGGCGAGGATAAGAAATGTGCCGTCTGCCGAAGCCTGTGGCATTCCTCTGGGGCAAGGATTAATGGCTGATAGATGAAATGAAATTTTATCGGAGAGTATTGCTGGAATGAAAGATGACAGGGAAAATTGGAGTACCCAGTCCCATGACCGTTCGAACCGCGGAAGCCAGCGGTGAGTGGCCGGTGTGATGCCGCCTCAGCCAAGGAGGCTTCAGTTCTTTTTCTTTCTAATTGAAGTTATACCTGTTTATCGTCTATGATGAATAATCTAGAAAAAACATGTACTTATACGAGGAACGTGGCATTCAATTGGGCTACTTCAATACCTCGCAGCATTTCAACAAGGCACGGGTCGTGAGTATACAGATCCAGTTTTCCAAAACTCACAGGAATGTTGGAGATAATGCGAGATAAATTTGTGTAGGAAAATCTTCGGAGACGCCGAGGTGCCGGAATTTAGTCCCGCAGGAGTTCTTTTACGTGCCAGTAAATCTACCGACACGAGGCTGGCGTATTTGAGCACCTTCAAATACCACCGGACTGAGCCAGGATCGAACCTGCCAAGTTGGGGTCAGAAGTCCAGCGCCTCAACCGTCTGAGCCACTCAGCCCGGCAGGTTCCAGGGTTCACGAGAAAGCTATTTATGGGATTTGTTGCTCAGAGCATCAATCGAAAAAAAAAAAAAAAAGTTTACAAAGTTATAATGGTCCACAATGATCTAGACTTAATCTGATAGTCCACAATTTGTTCTTTTCTTCCCAGATATTCATTGCGTGAACTCTAAACCAAATCTTGAGATACATGCAGACTGGTCATCAGCTCTGTGTACTTGTAGGTTGTATTAAACCTAAACTGAAACTTATATTTTGTTAGTTAGAGCACATAAAGATAATAATAATAATAATAATAATAATAATAATAATAATAATAATAAAAATAATAATAATAATAATAATCATCATCATCATCATCAATCATAATAATAATAATGATGAAAATTAAATGGCGTATGGCTTTTAGTACCGGAATGTGACCGAGGACTTCGGCTCGCCAGGTGCAGTTCTTTTTATTTAACGCTCGTAGGCGACCTGCGCGTCTTGATGAAGATGAGACGATGATGAAGACGACACAGGCACCCAGTCCCCGTGCCAGGAGAATTAACCAATTATGGTTAAAATTCCCGACCCTGCCAGGAATCAAACCCGGGACCCCTGTGGCCAAAGGCCAGCACGCTAACCATTTAGCAATGGAGCCGGATATAATAATAATAATAATAATAATAATAATAATAATAATAATAATAATGTCCGCCTCTGTGGTGTAATGGTTAGCGTGATTAGCTGCCACCCCCGAAGATCCGGGTTCGATTCCCGGCTCTGCCACGAAATTTGAAAAGTGGTACGAGGGCTGGAACGGGATCCACTCAGCCTCGAGAGGTCAACTGAGTAGAGGCGGGTTCGATTCCCATATCAGCCATCCCGGAAGTGGTTTTCCGTGTGGTTTCCCACTTCTCCTCCAGGCAAATGCCGGGATGGTACCTAACTTAAGGCCACGGCCGTTTCCTTCCCTCTTCCTCGTCTTTCCCATCCATCTTCCCTTCCCTCCACAAGGCCCCTGCTCAGCATAGCAGGTGAGGCTGCCTGGGCGAGGTACTGGTCATTCTCCCCAGTTGTATCCCCCGACCCAAAGTCTTAAACTCCAGGACACTGCCCTTGAGGCGGTAGAGGTGGGATCCCTCTCTGAGTCAGAGGGAAAAGCCGACCCTGGAGGGTAAACAGATTAATAATAATAATAATAATAATAATAATAATAATAATAATAATAATAATAATAATAATAATAGCCTAATAATAATAATAATTTGTCAAGATCCTTCCGATTGCTACATATTTTAAGAGACGTCAGGTTGTCGGAGGTTAACAACACAGAGTTGTCACCTCACATTCCACCGACTTCCGTCAAAAATGACCCCACTATCTTGGGAACAAAAATACAACGAGTATTCGATTGTGCCTATGAGATCGGTCCGAGCTCAATCTCTTATGGATAACATCGTTCCCTTTCCCCCCTTCTTAGGTGCCGTTTGGTCTTATGGGGAGTCGTAAAGCCCTATGTTACCAATGTTAAAATGGGGATAGGGCCTATACTGTACATGTCCCACTTTCTCAGGATCTGTTGGGTATTGACATCTGATTTTTACAAGATGTTTATTCATTTTTTCTTCAATACACTGATCTTCAATCACTTAAAAGTATTTGTTAGAGAAAAGATTGTGAATTTTTAATAAGAGTTCCAACTTTTTCAAGAAAGTCGGATATTTTCTGCTTGTTTTAAATCACTGAAGGAAATCTACTGAAGGAAATTTGTTTTCAGACGATCCACAGCATTAGAGTGATATTCTGTACATATGGTAAAAATGTATTGAAGATATAACCAACGGTTTCTTATATAAAGGGGGATTTATGCACAAAAATATATTTTCGAGTAAATTGTGTTTAAAGTAAAAAAACTGCCACCCAAACTCACTTTATGCAGAATAAATATCTACAACCCTCCTGGTTTCTCTATCTTGCTGAACAAATTCTGCCCTTCTTCTATTGGATTGAGTTTTTTTTTTTTTTGGGTCATTTTTTGATGCTGCTACCTCCGCCTTCAAAATTTGCACTTTGCCCAACACCTTCGCTCTCGTTACAGTACTGAATCCTAGCAGTACTCCAAGGTCCCCTAAGCCCCTTAGTCTTACATGTAGGCGTTGTTAAATGCAATTTTTTTTTGCTTTACGTCGCACCGACACAGATAGGTCTTATAGCGACGACGGGACGGGAAAGTCCTATGATTGGGAACGAAGCTGCCGTGGCTTTGATTAAGGTACAGCCCCAGCATTTGCCTGGTGTGAAGATGGGAAACCACGGAAAACCATCTTCAGGGCTGCCCACAGTGGGATTCGAACCCACTATCTCCTGGAAGTGTGCTCACAGCTGCGCGCTCCTAATCGCACGGCCAACTCGCCCGGTATTGTCAAACACACCAAACTGTAACGGTGACTTATCAACGAGCAAATTTTTGGAAACTCTCGACCACACAAAGTGGTTGAAGCATTCATTGCAGTTTTGCGTTTTTCCTTTCAAACAGTTTTTCATCAATTCTGGATGGGCGAAGATCCCTAAACATAGGTTTTACGGCGAGTATGATGGCTTTTGGTATGTCATTCTTGCAAGTGAACGCCTCTAGGGTACCATCTTCCGCTGCCTTCAGACATTTACCCCAAGGCTTAGAACAAATATTTTGTACCTGTTCAGAATTTTCCGTCACACTAACATCGCACTAATATCGTTTTTAAATAGTAAATATTGGACAGTATTAATAAAACAACCAACAAATTAAGCAGAATGATCCATATATTCACGAAATGTGGAAAAGGGAAAATGTCCCAAGTTGTCTGTTTGGATCTTTGTAACTCCCCATAATGCCCAACGAGGTTGGTTGTATTTTTTAAGTTTGTTTTACGTCCCACCGACACAGATAGGTCTTATTGTGACGTTGGGACAGGAAAGAACTAGGAGTGGGAAGGACGCGGCCTTGGCCTTAATATTTTTTACAATTTTGCTTAACGTCGCACCGACACATAATCCTATAGGTCTTACGGCGACGATGCGGACGTGGCCCTAATTAAGGTGTGAGAATGAGAAACCACAGAAAACCATCTGCCAACAGTGGGATTCGAACCCACTACTTCCTAGTGCAAGCTGACAACTATATGACCCAAACCACGCAGCCATTCGCTCTGTATTTGTAAATTTTAAATCTGCTTTTATATCCTTGAGCGATAAGACGAGTAGGCCTACTAGGCTACGAGAAAACAATACAGCCGAGGTTGTGGTGTTCGATTTTGAGCTATTGCATCTTTCTGTTATTGTACTTCTCACTTGGGTCCCTCAGTACTAAATCCAGGCAAATTCGAGCCGCTAGTAGGCTATCCTCCGTGTACCCTACGAACCCCTTTCTCGAACAGAGGAAAGACCATAGTAATACAGATTCACTAACTAGTTATACACAAACAAGTACACAAGGATTATGAACATTTACTCCCTAGTCTAGGTCCCTTCAATAAATCATGAACCGCAGTATTACTATAACGGCCATGGAGGATATAACCAACTTCCTTGCATTCTGCACCTGTCATTGCTTTCAGTAGGTAGTGGCAGTTGGCACTGCTAATTGAGGGGGCTAGAATGAAAGTGAAGTTAGTCATAATTTCCTACGTAGTTGTTCAGAATAAGTTGTTTTCCAATAATATCAGTAACACACTAAAATGTTCTTAAAATATTCTATACTTTGGCACTAGGAGACCTAAAATATGAATTCTATACCTCCGAAATTATAGAAATAAAACGTGTTTTTAACCCTTAATAGGGAGAGGGAGTGATCTTGAGTTACATCGCTATCATTCTAGGCAAACGTTGCCCGTGGGTTTGAAAGAATACGTGAACCACATTTTCATCATTTAAATGCACATTTGTCATTCATTTCAGGAAAATTCATGAAACAGTTAATTCTTTTTATTTACTGGTCATGAACAATGGTGCGTTCATCCGTCTTGATCGTCTTATGAGGCAGGGACTGCATCATTCACCTCCTCTGATGCCTTCATATTTTCCAAGTACCAGTGATGTGCGAGCCACAATTCTCATCGGCGCCGGAAGGTCCCGGAACCAGTGAGTAATTATAGCCTATCGACCCAATTTGGGCCTTGAGTGCTATTTCCTATTAGAATACTAGCTAAAATCTGCATTTTTGTTGGAATGGTTATGGGCATTGAAATTTTAAATCACGCTGGAGCATGTCCAGTGTCATAGTTGCCTATGTTCCTGATCAGCGGATTTTTGCTCTCAATGGGCGTGTCATAAAATTTCGCAGCTGTGTTGCGAATCCCGCTATGAATGGTGGAGAGCTGGTACCGTTCATGCAGGTCTTCGTTTGTTTCGTACCAATAGGCACCTGTCAAACGGCGCAGCGCACAGTTCTGCACGCGCTGTACCTTTAACAGATGTGTCTTGGCTGCAGTGCCACAAATAGTGCTAGCATGCTCTAGTATCGGTCTTATAGTCGATTTGTAGAGCAGGAGTCGGTTTACTATTGTTACCCCATTGCCTGCGTATTTGGTAACTGTAACTTTTTGCATGTTCTCATCTTCAGTATAAATAATATTGCTTAGTTATTAGTACTTTTTTTTTGCTTGTTGCTTTACGTCGCACCGACACAGATAGGTCTTATGGCGACGATGGGACAGGGAAGGGCTAGGAGTGGGAAGGAAGCGGCCGTGGCCTTAATTAAGGTACAGCCCCAGCATTTGCCTGGTGTGAAAATGGGAAACCACGGAAAACCATTTTCAGGGCTGCCGACAGTGGGGTTCGAACCTACTATCTCCCGAATACTGGATACTGGCCGCACTTAAGCGACTGCAGCTATCGAGCTCGGTATCAATACTTTTTTTTTTTTTTGCTAGGGGCTTTACGTCGCACCGACACAGATAGGTCTTATGGCGACGATGGGATGGGAAAGGCCTAGGAGTTGGAAGGAAGCGGCCGTGGCCTTAATTAAGGTACAGCCCCAGCATTTGCCTGGTGTGAAAATGGGAAACCACGGAAAACCATCTTCAGGGCTGCCGATAGTGGGATTCGAACCTACTATCTCCCGGATGCAAGCTCACAGCCGCGCGCCTCTACGCGCACGGCCAACTCGCCCGGTATCAATACTTTTAGTAGTAGTAATTGTTGTTAGTATTGTTATTATTTGAATTCATTTATCATCTGTAACTGGAGAAGTAACTATTCCGTTGATGATAAATAAACAAATCAAATCGAAACATGTCCACCGAAAAGGACACAAAATAGAACAAATGCTATGTTATTTTCCTTCCAATGTTCTTATCCTCCCAATATCTTGATTTGCACTTGGTTCTTCATTTCCATAAATTAGAGTGCCTAAAATATGTTTTTAACGCCCATTCGACTTCTGGTCGTCTTAAAACACGCCCAAGAGATACATATTGCTCTGAAGGGCGTCCTTTAACATGTCACTAAGTCCACGGGCACGTGTCTATCGCATGAACGTTGGATACGAGTAATTAACTGCAGCTTATAGCGGATTATGAGGTAAAGTTTGATCCTTTATTTTAAATAACACTCCAGATGAAATAAACATGGCATATCACCCTTTTTTCACACTGATACGGACCATACAAGACAAGATAAGAGTTATAAATCGTGACTCATCCCATCCTTAGGATATTATCTCTAACAATTAGCAGCAAAAACGACATGGGTTGTTGAAATCTTATAACATTTGAAAAGTAGTATTAACTTGAAATAGGAGACTGCCTAGCCGAGCCAATAAAGCATGCCCGTTTCACACGGAAGTATATCGCTTCGATTCCCCGTCAGAAAGTTGACAACTTGAAAAAGGAATCTTCTTCTGGAGAAGGTCACGACCCTGTGGTTACTTTAGACTGCATTAGAAATAACCAGTATTCTAATTACTGCGGGCATTAGTGGCCGGCTAGAGAGCTAATCAGTCCATCACAACAAGTGTCGGGAAAACAAGTAGTGGAATAGTGCACGAGGTCTTAATGAGCTGTACCGAGGTGATATTTATTTTTCTTTCTAGTCTCTTTTTTCAATTGGAGATTGGAGGTAGGGGTGGGGGTTAGAAATGGCGTTACACATCCGTTTCGCCCAGATTTTCGGCTGGTTCCCTTCTTGACGCCAACTTTATGTGGAGGAATGCTTTCATTATGATTTGTGTGTTTTGTGGTGGTTTGTAGTGTGATGCATTGTGTGTATGAAGATGAACACAAATACTGAGTCTCCAAGCCAGAAGAATTACCCAGTAGCTCGGCCCGCTCTCTCGATGGAGATTACTGCGAGAGCCATTCAGGAAAGGAGTCGTACTCTACGAAGATGACTTTGGTTTGCATTAAATTAGTGTTCTCCTTTTAACACGAGAAGTCAAAGAGTATAGCATATATTACAATACCGAGAACGTGCGTGGATAACAATGATCAACAAAAAAACGTCGCCATAAGACCTATCTGTGTCAGTGCGACGTAAAACAAATAGCAGAAGAGAGATCAACTAAAACTGACTTCCGGTGGATATCTTGGTATCCAACACGCGTTCTAAGACAACTGGTATATGTTGATTCAAAATATTCAACCCACTTGTCTCTATCACCCACCATTCGTGATAGGGCCTATAGGATATCAACCATTTACATATGTTTAACATTGTATCTAGGAAAACAAAGCCTAGACAGAAGTTTCACAAGAGCATTGATTGCTACACATGGAGAACTAATCAAAATGAATTTAGCTAAGATTAGTTCAAATGCGTCCGCCTCTGTGGTGTAGTGGTTAGCGTGATTAGCTGCCACCCCCGGAGGCCCGGGTTGGATTCCCGGCTCTGCCACGAAATTTTAAAACTGGTATGAGGGCTGGAACGGGGTCCACTCAGCCTCGGGAGATCAACTGAGTAGAGGTGGGTTCGATTCCCACCTCAACCATCCTGGAAGTGGTTTTCCGTGGTTTCCAACTTCTCCTCCAGGCGAATGCCGGGATGGTACCTAACATAAGGCCACGGCCGCTTCCTTCCCTCTTCCTTGCCTATCCCTTCCAATCTTCCCATCCCTCCACAAGGCCCCTGTCCAGCATAGCAGGTGAGGCCGCCTGGGCGAGGTACTGGTCATTCTCCCCAGTTGTATCCCCTACCAAGAGTCTGAAGCTCCAGGACACTGCCATTGAGGCGGTAGAGGTGGGATCCCTCGCTGTGTCCGAGGGAAAAGCCGACCCTGGAGGGTAAACAGATGATGATGATGATGATGATGATGATGATGAGTTCAAATGCACCACATGGCACATAGGCCTACTGCTTTTTTCTGTTACATAGCCGCAAACGTAGCAAAATAGATTTGGTGAATTTATCCAACCTCTGGACGCCATAATGTCCGCGTTCCCTGACAGTAAAAAAGAAGCAAATGAAAATGTTCGGCTTTGTGTGAAAAGTAACGAAAAACACTGAAACATTTAATTCTCGACGAACGCTCTTCCATGAAAAGTTAAACTTTGTCAACATCTTCAAAACCTGACGTGATAAAGCAAAACGGTTTTCAGATTTTAAATTAGCTTGAAAAACTGCACTAGAAACACTGAATATCATGTCATATATTTACCCCTTGTAAATTAGTGTAAGTGTAGGCTTTGAACTTTGGGATATACTTTGGAAACGTTGAAGTACACAGAGAAGGAATGGTACGGCACGTTCTAGACAGAGGGTCATGAATGCTGCCCATTGGCCCATCGAGATCCCACTTTGTACTTTAAGGGCTTGTATTCCTCACTGAATCAACCAGCGCAGTATACCCTACTCTGCTATCTATTAGCCAGTCAAAAGTTATGTCCTGTATTCCCGAACGACAAGCCAGCCCAGCCCATTTTGCTTTACTCGTCTCTGAAGTGGTACTTCAGCTCACACAGCACACTTCCAAATAAATTTTGTGACTTATCCGAATTAGGTCGCAATGCCTACATGAACTGAAGGCAGGGTTCGAGCCTGGCCCACGCGACTAGAGACAATGGGCGAGGTAGGGCGTTCCCGTCGCCACACCCGTTCCAAACTTCCCCATGTCCCCGCTCAGCCACAACTGGGTTATAAAGTTGTCCTGCCCGCCTCGACACTCCAATTAACGCTGTTGACATGCATTCCAACCCCAGCCCGCATAACTCAAGCGACACGTGAGTCTCGTGTCATCACTAGAGCGTGTTACAATGGGCCATGCCATCACACCTTTGTCCAGTGCTACCTGGCAGTCAAAATATTCGTAAGGAAAAGCCATATCTAGTTTATAAATTGTGCATTTGTTAACACACATTTAATGGAGATCGTAGTTTATGGGGTTATCAATTGGTCTAAACAGGACACCTCATTAGAGTGAAGTTAAAATATTGGTCGTTCACAGGCCCGGCGTTTGATAACCTAATGGATGCTAAAAATGTCCCATAAAATGACAAAAAATGTCCGCAATAAATTACTTTAAATTGGTAAGAAATGACAGAAATGTATGAGGGAAGATATTATTTACTCGTAAAATAGTAATGAGTTGGCTACATCGAGCACATTACCTTTAATTCGTAATGATGTGAATACAATCCATAAAAATCTACAAATAATTGTCATATTCTCTCGAAACTCATCACAGAGACTACCTGTATAAGGAATCGTGCTACAGTATTAGTACTGCCAGTCACTCATTCAATCACCCTTATATGTTCAAAGCCAAAGACAAATATTTGTAGTATTTAAACTCTTTCAAACATCACCTACAATACTGTAACTCAGCCGGGATCGAACCAGCAATCTTGGGATCAGGACAATAAATAACCAACTGAAATTGGCACATAAGTTTTCAATGGGGAAGGAATGTGTGAGGTATTTCTGAAAATGAATTATTATTGCAATACTTTATGACCAACATCTTCATCACCAACACCACTACAATTACCACCATTCTTGAACCTACGGTGAAATATTCGTGGAATTGTAGAAGGACCTCGTCTCCAGTAGATGCCAGTAAATGGCCTACGCAGTGTACGCTCGCTCAAAAATTAAAAATAGGAATGAGAGCATTGTATTGTGTACGCTCCTCGCAGCCACACTTTTCTCAGCAACCTGTAGATATAGCCTATCGTTTGTTCAGTATCCACGGAGTTTGCATCTACATAGCAATTGTATTATATTTTGATAATTAAAATTATGTCTCCTACCGAGTGAGTTGGCCGTGCGGTTAGGGTCGCACAGCTTTGAGCTTGCATTTGCGAGATAGTGGGTTCGAATCCCACCGTCGGCAGCCCTGAAGATGGATTTCCATAGTGTCCCATTTACACACCAGGCAAATGCTGGGGATGTACCTTAATTTAGGCCACGCCGCTACCTTCACAATCCTAGTCCTTACCCATCCTTCCGCCCCCGAAAACCTTCGATACGTTAGTGCGACGTTAAACAAGTGGAATAAAATATTAACTGTGAGGAACATAAAATACCATGCACTCATTCTTCTTTACAAGTTGCTTTACGTCGCTCGGACACGGATATGTCTTATGGCGACGATGGGGCAGGATATCTACAGTATATCGCAGAATGCCTTTAATGAGGATACTCATATCTCAGAAACTGAAGATATTACAGACCTGAAAATTGAATTGATATTTGCGATCTTAATTAAGGCACAGCCCCAGCATTTGCCTGGTGTGAAAATGGGAAACAACGGAAATCCATACTCATGGCTGCCGACGGTAGGGTTCGAACCCACTAACTCCCGAATACTGCATACTGGCCACACTCAAGCGACTATTTCTTATCTTGAGTGACTATACATTTGCGGAGAAAACCATGCAATTTCTGGTATACGTAGGCCATTGATCTTCTGTCAGCATTCATACAATACTGCCGTAATAATAATAATAATAATAATAATAATAATAATAATAATAATAATAATAATAATAATAATCGTATGGCCTCAGCTACCGTTTGCAGACATTTCGATTTGACGCCATCTGGCTGTCTGCTCGTCAATTTCGACGTTCCGGTTTACACTGTCTGCCATCTAGCGGACCTAGAGTAAACCGGATCTCTCTTGGGCGTCTATGGCTGAGATTTAATTAATTTTGTCGGGTAAATACCAAATATATCACCAGAGTTCTTTTACATGCCGACATCGTACGACATGGAGTGTCGAATGGACTTTTTTCCGCCCTTCAAAAATCCGACTACCTCTGCCTACCTCTGCCGGGTTTGAACCCGTTATCTTGGGATCCGGAGGCCGACACTCTACCACGGATCCACATGACATGACATGAACCAATATTCACATACCTCCAGACAACAAGTAGTTAACTCGGTGGCCTACATATTGCAGAGGTTGCGTTGCCAGGGCAGTGACAACCTTGGCTGTCGTTCTTGGCATCTCAAACCAGAAGAATTACTCAGCATTTTAATTGTAACTTCGAATCTCATTCAGCGGCCACGAATTTAACCGGACATCATCAGCTCAAGACGATATTACTAAGGATTTAATAATATCCTTAATTCGCTACCAGAAATTAAGGGATTTGTTCGATTGAAATGCACACTCGCACAAATGAAATTTTGAAAAGGGTTTAACTCAAGAGTTCAGTCAATTTTAAAAAAAGAATGTTAGAAACAGCTGAAATAAAAATATTCCGTAGTATTAGTAAGATTCATACAATTTTGTTTCTTCAGATATTTTCAAAAGAGAAATCTGAAATATGTATATTTTTAGTGACGATTTTGTAGAGGATATTTTAGTATAATTAATGTCAGGATATCGTATGAAACAAGTTTAATTGTGATCAAAACTGTGAATTGCGTTACTTCTGCCATGTATTCATTTTTGAATTTATATACATGTCGAAGAGAAGTTATTTCATAGCTGACGTTAGTAACCGCACACTGAACGAACATAGAAGACTTCGTATCTCGTAAACCTCACCAAATGTACTTACTTCAGGAAAGTGTGCAGGTCTACAGTGCAAACTAAACTACACTTTACAGCAATCGACAGTAGAATAAATTTCCAATATTTTAAATCTTATCTTTCGAAGACGATACATCGTTATATTTTCTCCTGGGCACTCATTCGAGTTCACCCTCCCAAACAGTTGCAGTTTTCTTTTCAGATAACGCCAACCTTCAGTTTATTCCATTTTAGCTTCTCGGGTTTGATTCCCAGCACCGCTACACTTTCAGAAACACACACAAAAAGAAGCAAAACCAATACATGAAAATTCCCGGAGGAGAAGAAGGTAAAGCCTTACACTCTTCGTAACCTCGGGACTAATTGGAATAAAGTGGTTTAGCTCCATGCCAAATCACTTATGTCATCAGGAATTCACCACGTACTAATTTCTATTGTAGGCTGAATGAACCCTCGGGGAAGAGAGCCCAGGTGAACCAAACACGCCTTTAGTGCCTTGGCTACATAGTTTCCTCTCCCACTCTCCACTAGAATGATTTTCCTCCTGATTTACTTCCTCAAAACAAGCTGATACTTAGCACGCACGTCGCTGCCATTTCCTGTCCCTAAATGATTACGAATACTCACACAAGGAGACATGCTGATACCAGAGCCATGCAGGTCACAAGAGACTTCTCTGACATTAGGCAGGCCCTACATGCTGTTGATGATCTGGCTTTTTAACTCGTATTAATAATAATGTTATTGGTTTTACGTACCACAAACTACTTTTCGATTTTCGAAGATGCTGAGGTACCGGAAGTTTGTCCCGCAAGAGTTCTTTTACTTGCCGGTAAATCTACCGATGTGAGGTTGCCGCATTTGAGACGGAATCGAACCCGCCAACTTAGGTTCAGATGTTCCTATTTCGTGAACCATGGGCAACGGCTGAGTGACCTAGTAAGTGATCCTGAGAGTCGGGATACCAGTTGTTATCGAATGGGAGTGGGCATCTCGAACATATTCTGAGTCATGGCCCTCCTTGTGTTCAGGCGCCTAGGACTATACAATCCACCGATGGTCCCTAACCCGTTAGAGGAGAGATCCTCACTTGGACTATGTCTCTGTATAAGTAGGTAGTATCCTGCTTCATGAATTTACCGAACTCAGAACATTTTAAGCAAGCGTCGGACCTATGGGAGTAATGGTGTCCCACTCCCATTTGACGGGCGAGGGACTCCTTGGAGACAACTTGGCGGCGAACGAAATGGAATTCGATGGGGAGCTAGCAGTAATAATGGGGCTTTTGGAAAAAAGAAAGTAGAACTGGCTGAGTCAGCAAAAAGGATGCATTTGGATGTGCTAGGAGTAAATGATATTCGGGTAAGGGGAGATAACGAAGAGGAGATAGGAGATTATAAAGTGTACTTGACGGGTGTTAAAAAGCGAAGGGCAGAGTGTGGGGCAGGGCTGCTTATCAGGAAACTATTGCACGCAATATAGCTTCTGTTAGGCACGTAAATGAACGAATGATGTGGATAAAATCGGCAGTTGGAGGAATTAGAGCTAGAATTGTCTCAATGTATTCACCATGTGAGTGTACAGATGAGAATGAAGTTGACAAGTTTTATGAAGCATTGAGTGACATCGTAGTCAGGGTCAACAGCAAGGATAGGCTAGTGTTAATGGGCGATTTTAATGCGAGAGTTGGAAATAGAACTGAAGGATCCGAAAGGGTGATTGGTAAATGTGGGGAAGATATGAAAGCTAATGGGAATGGGAAGTGTTTGCTGGACTTCTGTGCTAGTATGGCTTTAGCATTTACGAATACATTCTTCAAGCATAAGGCTATTCACCACTATACATGGGAGGCTAGGGGTACCAGATCCATAATAGACTATATTATTTAAACCGATTTCGAATTCAGGAAGTCTGTCAGGAATGTACGGGTTTTTCGTGGATTTTTCGATGATACAGACCACCATCTGATCTGTAGTGAACTAAGTAGGCTATATCTAGGCCCAGGACAGGGAAAGTGAAATCTGCCTGCAAATGAATAAGGGTAGAAAATCTCCAGGACGAGGAAATTAGACAGAAGTACATGGATATGGTCAGTGAGAATTTTCGAACAGTGGACACTGAGAAGATTCAGGATATAGAAACGAAATGCGTTGCATACAAGGATACTGTACAAGAAATGCCTAGGAATAACTGTGGGTAAAGTTGGGAAAAAACAAACACCTTGGTAGAATGATGAAATGACAGTAATAAGGAATCTTAGGAAGGGAGGGAAAAAGGAAATGAACAGTGTTTTGAGTAAATCAGGTGAACTTATAATAGATCCCAAGGAATCACTGGACAGGTGGAGGGAATGTTGGGAACATCTTCTCAACGTAAAAGGAAATCTTCCTCGTTGTGTTGCGAACAGCCAAGCTCATGGGGAGGAGTAAAATGATGTTGGTGAAATTACGTTTGATGAAGTGTAAAGGATGTTAAATAAACGCAATTGTCATAAACAGCAGGAATAGATGAAATTATACCTGGAATGGTGAAGTATATTGGAAAGGCAGGGATGAAATGGCTTTATAGAGTAATAAGATTAGCATGGAGTGTTGGTAAGGTACCTTCAGGTTGGATAAAAGCAGTAATTGCACCTATCTATAAGCAAGGGAATAGGAAGGGCTGCAACAAATATGGACGTATCTCATTTATTAGTATACCAGGCAAACTATTCACTGGCATCTTGGAAGGGAGGTTGCGATCAGTGGTTGAGAGGAAGGTGGAAGTAAACCAGTGTGGTTTCAGACCACAGATGGGCTGTCAGGAACAGATTTTCAGTACGCGCCAGGTAAATGAAAAATGTTACGATAGGAACAGACAGTTGCGTTTATGTTTCGTAGATCTAGAGAAAGCATATGACAGGGTACCGAGGGAAAAGATGTTCGCCGTACTGAGGGACTATGGAATTAAGGGTAGATTATTAAAATCATTCAAGGGCATTTATGCTGACAATTGGGCTGGAGTGAGGACTGGTGGTAGAATGAGTTCTTGGTTCAGGGTACTTACATGGGTTAGACAAGCATGAAGTCTTTCACCTTTGCTGTTCGAACTTTACGTGGATCATCTGCTGAAAGGTATTAAGTGTCAGGGAGGGATTCAGACACTTGGAAATATAGTAAGCAGCCTGGCCTATGCTGATGACTTGGTCTTAATGGCAGATTGTGCCGAAAGCCTGCAGGATAATATCTTGGAACTTGAAAATAGGTGCAATGAGTATGGTATGGAAATTAGCCTCTCAAAGACTAAATTGATGTCAGTAGTTAAGTAATTCAACAGAACTGAATGTCAGATTGGTGATACAAAGCTGGAACAGGTAGATAATGGTATGCATTTAGAATGTGTTCTCCCAGGATGGTAATATAGTAAGTGAGATTGAATCAAGGTGCAGTAAAGCTAATGCAGTGAGCACGCAGTTGCGATCAACAGTGTTCTGTGAGAAGGAAGTCAGCTTCCAGACGAAACTATCTTTACATCGATCTGTTTTCAGTCCAACTTTGCTTTACGGAAGCGAAAGCTGGGTGGAATCAGGATATCTTATTCATAAGTTAGAAGTAACAGACATGAAGGAAGGGAAAATGATTGCTAGTACAAACAGGTGGGAACAATTTCAAGAGGGTACTCAGAATGAGGAGGTAAAGGCTAAGTTAGTAATGAACTCGATGGATGAAGCTGTTCGCATAAACCGGCTTCGGTGGTGGGGTCATGTGAGGCGAATGGAGGAGGATAGATTACTAGGAGGATAATGGTCTCTGTTATGGATGATAAGAGAAGTACAGGGAGACCAAGACGACGATGGTTAGATTTAGTTTCTAAAGATAAATGCTATAGAACTAAATGAGGCCACAGCACTAGTTGCAAATAGAGGATTGTGGCGACGTTTAGAAAATTCACAGAGGCTTGTAGACTGAACGCTGTAAGGCATAGCGGTCTATAATGATGGTGTATGTATGTTATTATTATTATTATTATTATTATTATTATTATTATTATTATTATTATTATTATTATTATTATTATTATTATTATTATTACCGAGCTCGATAGCTGCAGTCGCTTAAGTGCGGCCAGTATCCAGTATTCGGGAGATAGTAGGTTCGAACCCCCACTGTCGGCAGCCCTGAAAATTGTTTTCCGTGGTTTCCCATTTTCACACCAGGCAAATGCTGGGGCTGTACCTTAATTAAGGCCACGGCGGCTTCCTTCCCACTCCTAGCCCTTTCCTGTCCCATCGTCGCCGTAAGACCTATCTGTGTCGGTGCGACGTTAAACAACTAGCAAAAAAATTATTATTATTATTATTATTATTATTATTATTATTATTATTATTATTATTAATATTATTATTATTATTATTCATCTCGTTTCGGCCGATTACGGAGTACTTCATTTCAACTGCCTCCTTTGGGCTTTGACATTTGTCCAGTACTTCTGCATTCGTTCTTGGCGTTGTTCCTTTCTATCCTGTATCCAGGCCTTTCCTGTTTTAAGCTTTGGCTTTTCCTGGAAACCGTGACATGCTTGAAGTTTCTTCTTGAGTGGGACAAGCTCCAGGATGTCATTAAGTGTGATGAT
Source organism: Anabrus simplex (assembly GCF_040414725.1). Lineage (NCBI taxonomy): Eukaryota > Metazoa > Arthropoda > Insecta > Orthoptera > Tettigoniidae > Anabrus > Anabrus simplex. The sequence goes on along the minus strand of NC_090266.1, from coordinate 963,812,854 downwards.
CAGTTCTTCGAGACATCTTTCTACCTCGGTGAACTAGGCTCCTTTGATTTTCTTGTCCTAAAAGTAGTTATTGGTCCGATTGGCCACTCTCTGTGGGTTCCTTTTCGTCACTTGTCCAGTATTACTATTATTATTATAACTTATGTGATCATAATCACTAACTGGACATATGTTTAGGATAGATGCACCAGGACTTGATATATGTATCATTATTATATTGGTATTATTTTTTCTAAAAGTAGATATTTATGGATGAAAGTGCACGCCTTATTTACCGAGCGAGTTTGCAACATGGTTCGAGTCATGCAGCTATAAGCTAAAAATGAGGAGATGATGAGTTTTAACCCCACTGTCGACTGTCCTGATGTTTTCCTGAGGTTTCCAATTTTCATCCAGACTGTGCCGTAATTAAGGCCATGGCCACTAACTAACTACTTACCTAGTCCAATGCCTTCCCTGTCCCAGAGTCACCTAAAAGCTACCAGAGTTAGTGTAACTGGTGAAAAGAAATATATAAAAGACACCCAAGATTGCCAATATAGCGTTACTTTTGAATGTCGGGATATCAACTAACATGGATTCCCAGTCCTAACGCGAATCTCGAGGTAACGTGCTCGGTTCATAACGTGGGTAAAAAGATGTTTTAACAAAAAGGCTCATAATTTGCAGCAATTATTGTGTATTTATATATATGTATATATATATATACGAATATTTATTTATTTATTTATTTATTTATTTATTTATTTATTTATTTATTTATTTATTTATTTATTTATTTATTTATTTATTTATTTATTTATTTATTTATCTGCATTTAGAGTAGTCACCTCAGTGTCCCCCAGCTTGGGACTAATTGATTCTTGTCCGTTTTCTACTCAAGATAGTTAATAACAAGCCTCGCCTTAACATGCTATGTACAGTGCGATTATAAACTTAAAACAATTTTCACGCAATGCGAAAAATAACTTTTTTAAAGTTTGATACATTAACAGATACACACGTGATTGTACACGAAACATTTTATCGACAAATGTCGTGGACATGAGGGTGCATTATAAATATTCGACAGAGAATTCTCTTTTGTTTTTAAAATACATTTCCTATGCATCTAATCGTCAATTAGCGTTAACCGAGCAGTTTGATGTAGGGCCTACGTACAAATCGCAATGAGTTACAAAAAAGAAAAATTAACGATTAATGCATATCGCTAATGGAATTGGCCGTGTTATGTAATTAGGCTATATTAATAAACAGCACAACTAGACGCATAGGCCTTTCCCTTATTAAATTAATAGTAGTTCAACTCTTAAAATGGATTGCCCAGTAGGTACGAGGGTTTTAAGGTTTTCGTAGATCCTATGGAAACAAACACTGTATTACCTTTTTATAAAAGTATTCTACCGTGTTCATTCTAAGCGTAAAATTATATTGATAACAGTTTTCCCCGAATACACTTATCAGCTGCGTTATCCCACTGTTGCACTATAACCGAGAATTTTACCTCCAGTTCATCACTAAGTTATCTTTTTGGAAGTTCTTGTTGGTCGGTCAGGCACTTCCAGCTGCTTTACAATGAAACTTAAAAGAGTTTGTACTCTAGGGATGCAAGTATCCAAAAAGTCACAATTGAAGACCTCCCCGAAATAAGGGTGTAACCAACAAATCAGTAATTCTTCAGGAGAGAGGAAAAGTATTTTTGAAGTTTTTTTCATGGTATACCCTACAGTACTTAATATAATTGCACATGCTAGTGTACAAATGAGTTCATCCATTAAACAATACCTTGACCAGGTGAGTTGGCCGTGCGGTTAGGGGCACGCGGCTGCGGTTTTCCATTTTCACAACAGGCAAATGATAGGCCTGTACCTCAATTAAGGCTACGGCCACTTCCTTTCCACTCCTAGGCCTTCCCTATCCCAACGTCGTCATAAGACCTGTCTACGTCAGTGCAACGTAAAGCAAATTGTAAAAACAATACTCTATTGTTATAACTTAAGGTTTTAAATATAATGTATGAATTGAAAATGATAAAATTGAAAATGTTCTGCAAGTATGTCTTAAGTTTGTGTATAACAGAACACTTGGAACCGAGCTCGATAGCTGCAGTCGCTAATTTGGAACACAAATAGCAAATAATATTAGTCTAATAATACAAATAACAATAACCACAAAAATGCCAAGAAAATATTTTAAAATATAGCTGTGATTTCGTCTATGGCCTTTACATAAATGATCCATTACACCAACGCAAACACTGTCCACCATTTTGACTGATTTTCCAAAGTTATACAATGCTGTAAACCAGCTTGAAGTTCAAATGCAAGACATAAGATGACACCACAGCATAGAGGCGTGATGACACACCCTATTTCCAATGTAATCAAACTTGGTGGTTATATCCTTATTCCAGGAAGGTCTTCAAGTTTAGATCTCATAGCCGTTGAAATACAAGTACCGAGCTCGATAGCTGCAGTCGCTTAAGTGCGGCCAGTATCCAGTATTCGGGAGATAGTGGGTTCGAGCTCCACTGTCGGCAGCCCTGAAGATGGTTTTCCGTGGTTTCCCATTTTCACACCAGGCAAATGCTGGGGATGTACCTTAATTAAGGCCACGGCTGCTTCCTTCCCAGTCCTAGCCCCTTCCTGTCCTATCGTCGCTGTAAGACCTATCTGTGTCGGTGCGACGTAAAGCCAATAGCAAAAAAAAAAAAAAAAGAGTACCTTCAGTAAGATATGCACCTAGGTATATATTATGTCCCCCCTATAAATTGAGTGTAGGTAGGCCTACCACTTTATTGCTGTAATATCTTGAAGAAGTACTGTAATTTACGGACTGTAAGAAGCACTTCTTTTTTCGGACGGTGACCTCCAAAATTTAGAAGCGTCTTATACTCGAAACTGATTTTTAAAATCCTGTATTAGGATTCTAATTACATTTCCCGCCAGACTTAAAAAGGGGCCACATTTCCGATTCTGCGGAAAATCTGGCGATCTTAAATTTAACTGTTAGCGGTACATGAAGGATGAATGGAGCAAATAGATGATGGAGGAAAATCAACATGAACTGACGCCGAAATGTGTTTAAAAACTCCTTAAAATCGAACATGTTTGTCTGTGAGCATAATAATCGTGTTTTAGAATGAATGATGACATTATTAATTATTTCAAGAAATGTAATTTAACTAACTCCCTCGATGGCAGTCAAGACCACCATATAGGCCTGTATGAAGAGGAGGAAGAAGATGATGGTGACGACGGAGTGGAAAAGGAAGAAGAAAGTTCAGGTTTTTGGCATTTAAAGGTCAGTTTGGTTTTATCAACTAATAATAAAAGTCACATTTTTATGCTGGCTCCATAAACGCTTTTTTTTTTTCTTTTTTTTTTTTTTTTTTTTTGCTATTTGCTTTACGTCGCACCGACACAGATAGGTCTTATGGCGACGATGGGACAGGAAAGGTCTAGGAGTGCGAAGGAAGCGGCCGTGGCCTTAATTAAGGTACAGCCCCAGCATTTGCCTCGTGGGAAATGGGAAACCACGGAAAACCATCTTCAGGGCTGCCGACAGTGGGGTTCGAACTTACTATCTCCCGAATACTGGATACTGGCCGCACATAAGCGACTGCAGCTATCGAGCTCGGTGCTCCATAAACGAATATAGGCTATATTTAGTACGATTTTCGCAAAAACTTCTGAAAAATTAATGTGAACCCACTTAGCTGAGCTCCTTCGGGGACATTTTAACATTTTAATTTTTTTCTGGATATTCTGGGGGTATCTCGTTCTCTGGTATCAAATTAAAAGTATCTATTTTATCTAACTATTTTCATCTTTATATCTGCCTTTATACATCGCTGCACTTCGACTTAGATTTATTAGAATAGCTATGCTGTTGAGCTCCTCAGTGGGTCAAAGTCTGATAAATTCCCGAATCAATATTGGGTGAACAATTTAAACAATGTAAATACACCAGTTAGAGATAGACATAGAACATACTGTAGAAACATATAAATGACGAGAAGACTGAAATGAAAGTCAGAAGAGAGCCTGACAGATAACGCAAGACACAAACATTATGTACACTTCCCAGATAAAACATGCTTTAGAGGATATGCATTGCAAGTACATTAAGCTGGAAAGGTTTTTAGATGTTTTAATTGTCAAGCAATCGTCTTCAGACATAAGGAAATTAATTCTAATGTTAGTTATTAAATAGCTCGTCAAATGATTAACCTATAGGCCTACTTATTAACTAAAGTTCTCAACTTCTCACTTTCCCTGCCGGTGCACCTACCATTACTATTGTTAATGTTGTTGTTGTTGATTCATATTGTGGACATCTTTAATTATCAGTATGTATCAAGTAGTTCTATTGTCGGACATTCCGGATGTTTTAAGGTAAATCATCAGTAAAAGACAATTTAACAATGGAGTACTGAGATCTGTTTATGAAGTTGGCGGTTTCAGATCAGAGAGCATGATAGCCAAGTAGCATCAACATATTGTACTTAGCTAATGATTTAATATAACTCCTGATTCAAAAAATCATGTGAATCACCCAGGCATATGCAATTCTGACATGAATACGAACATCCCGTGTTTGAAAATGATGATAATAATAATAAAATAAATATCCTGACATTAATTGACCCCGCAGGGCCTTTGGCCTACCAAGCGACTGCTGCTCAGCACGGAGACCTGTATATTATGAGGTATCGTGTGGTTGGATCTACGAACCCTCTCGACTGATATTCTTGGATTTCTGGACCGGGGTCGCAATTTCACCGTCAGATAACTCAAGTGTAATCACGTAGGCTGAGTGGGCCTCGAACCAGCTCTCAGGTCCAGGTAAAAATCCCTGGCGTGGCCGGGATAGAAAGCGGGGCCTCCTGGTGAGAAGCAGGCGCGTTACCCTTACACCACGGGGCTGGCAATAATAATAATAATAATAATAATAATAATAATAATAATAATAATAATAATAATAACAATAATAATAATATTTTTCCCTCCATCAATTAATCTTGCGGACTTCCGAAACTGAGGTATGGGCATTTTGTTCCGCAGGAGCTCTTTTAAATCTGTCGACACGAGGCTGGCATATTTGAACACATTCAAATACCACCGGAGTGAGTACCATTGAGCCACTCGGCCCGGAGTACTGCAAGGAAAAGTGAACTTGAAACATAACAGAGGTCTTATGGGAAGGGGCGCGGAAAAAACCTGCTTGTGGTCGTGGATCTAGTATGGGTAGCCACATGCTGTCGGCTAGAGGAGAAGTGGAATGGAACTGACCGCCCTACCGGAACTTAACTCTGGCTCAGGATGCCTGATCAGTTGCCCCTGGCCAAGCTTGGTCACCAGTGTACAGGTCTGGATAAGGCAACTGGTTGTTTGGTATCACAAGAACACTGCGAACATGCTACTAGCAGATATCAGCTTGGGCGGGAATGGATACTACGGTTCATGTTACGGTGAGAGTGCAAGGCTTGAGATCCATCAAGTAGGGAGAGAAACTGCCCGCAGGAGAGAGGGATTGAGAGGATTGTTCACACTACTCCTCTGTCAGCAAATTTAGAAACAGCATCGTGAAGCAATTGAGTACATTAGCAGCAACAACGTGAGGATATGAGGGGTAGCACCAAAAGTGTGGGTAGGGATCATCTAGCACACTGTAACACGCTTCGTACGATATTTCTAGACGAGAGTTATTCAGGAGTAAGATAAAGAAAAGGAAATGCAGTTAGTTTCAATGCTTGTAGAAATCTTAATATTTTATGTAAGGGGTAAATGTACTGTGGTTAGTAGCCCATAGGCTGAGGCAAAATTTTGACTCTAAAAGTAGTATATTAGATAAAAGCCACTTCTAAATATTGACCTACCGGGCGAGTTGGCCGTGCGTTAGGGGCACGCGGCTGTGAGCTTGCATCCGGGAGATAGTGGGTTCGAACCCCACTGTCGGCAGCCGTGAAGATGTTATTCCGTGGTTTCCCATTTTCACACCAGGCAAATGTACCTTAATTAAGGCCACGGCCGCTTCCTTCCCATTCCTAGGCCTTTCCTGTCCCATCGTCGCCATAAGATCTATCTGTGTCGGTGAGACGAAGAGCAAATAGCAAAAAAAGCAAAATTAGACCTACAACTACGTATAAGTAAACGTATTTATAAGAAAAGAATTATTCGAAATAACTTGAAAAATCTCAGTTGAATAATATATTTATCATTATTTGGTTCAATGATTGAAGTTCTGCCTAATATTTTTTTCAATGCTTGGATGCTTGTGTTGGGGAGGACGAAAACGTATAACAAAAAAGCAAATAAGCAAGCAAACTTGTTACTGTACGTGACTGTTGATATCGTGATCATAGCCACGAGACCTCAAGTTTTACTAGTAATTCGAATCACGAGGACTTTCCAAAAAGTCCCACATGGACTGGCAGCGATTCGAACCGCGTCTACCTTGGTAAGAAACCATTGAGTATGCCACTCTGCCACCATCCTCATACGACAAGTAAACTACGAGTTGTTACTTAAGTGCGAAGACATGTTCTTTTTATGTATTTTTACCAAGCTACTCCTTTTGACCTAAATTTATTTAAAAATAGACTGGACGGTTGGTTTTTAATTTGGTGGAAATCTTGAGAGAAATTTGACTTATTCTGATGAGCTGGTTGTAATGACTGATTACGAGTCGTTGAAAATTTACAGCCTGATAACCTATGTTGAGAATTAAACTAGGCAGCACTGTGCAAATATCATCATATAGGCTACGAGGCTAAACTGATGTCAGTTGGAATCAAACTTCAGTCAACCGATTGTCCGATTTCAGATACCGAATAGTAGCAGGTTAAACCATTTTAAATATTTAGGTTATGTTTTCGCCCAGTATAATAGCGCAGTGATGGAAACGTACCAAGATATAATACAGTCGATGAAGTAGATTTGAAGTTACTATTAATTGTATTTTGCAAGAATTAAGTTAATTTGGGGATCGAATTAACAGTACCTCTTTCATTCCCGATTTCGATTCTACTGTAGCAAAGACAGTATGAATTCAGGGTATCCTTATTTAGTAAGCTTTACGTAACGGAAATTATTTTCGTTATGATTACTTCTTCGAAGAAGAGGCAACGATGACAGAAATGTATTGGTAATAAAGAAATAAATGCTGACAGATAAGAAAAAAATGGATTAAATTTTGCATGTGAAGTGAATTAAACATCAAAGTCACTGTCACTCCCTTTTAGTGACTAACGGAAGTAGTGTGAGACGGAGATACGGACGGTAGAAACAGGATTTGGTTATCAGAAGCCAAGAGTTTAGAATTCTATAAGGACCCAGCAAAGTCTTACTTCTTTTCTAATTCCTGATGTTTTCTTATTTTTCTCATTTTTTCCTTTTATTTTCTATTTAGGGACGACACACACATCCAGTCCCCCAGCCAGTGAAAATAACCAATTAAAGTCGGGAATCGAACCCAGGGCCCCTTGAGCCAAAGGCCAGCACGTTAACCATTTAACCATGGGGCCGGACCAGCATTATGAACAATAGATGACCATAGAGGTTCATTATTCGTTGGCATAGACTTGCACAGGTTGAGTGTTCAAAGCCATAATACACTGACTGACAGAGCAAATGCAACACCAAGAAGGAGTAGTCAGAACTTTATGCCAATTGCAGGGTAGACTGACGTCACTGAGGTATGCTCATGATGAGAAATGCGCCGCTGTGCTGCGCACGTAGCGAACGATAAATGGGACACGGCGTTGGCGAATGGCCCACTTCGTACCGTGATTTCTCAGCCGACAGTCATTGTAGAACGTGTTGTCGTGTGCCATAGGACACGTGTATAGCTAAGAATGCCAGGCCGCCGTCAACGGAGGCATTTCCAGCAGACAGACGACGTTACGAGGGGTATGGTGATCGGGCTGAGAAGGGCAGGTTGGTCGCTTCGTCAAATCGCAGCCGATACCCATAGGGATGTGTCCACGGTGCAGCGCCTGTGGCGAAGATGGTTGGCGCAGGGACATGTGGCACGTGCGAGGGGTCCAGGCGCAGCCCGAGTGACGTCAGCACGCGAGGATCGGCGCATCCGCCGCCAAGCGGTGGCAGCCCCGCACGCCACGTCAACCGCCATTCTTCAGCATGTGCAAGACACCCTGGCTGTTCCAATATCGACCAGAACAATTTCCCGTCGATTGGTTGAAGGAGGCCTGCACTCCCGGCGTCCGCTCAGAAGACTACCATTGACTCCACAGCATAGACGTGCACGCCTGGCATGGTGCCGGGCTAGAGCGACTTGGATGAGGGAATGGCGGAACGTCGTGTTCTCCGATGAGTCACGCTTCTGTTCTGTCAGTGATAGTCACCGCAGACGAGTGTGGCGTCGGCGTGGAGAAAGGTCAAATCCGGCAGTAACTGTGGAGCGCCCTACCGCTAGACAACGCTAGACAACGCGGCATCATGGTTTGGGGCGCTATTTCGTATGATTCCACGTCACCTCTAGTGCGTATTCAAGGCACGTTAAATGCCCACCGCTACGTGCAGCATGTGCTGCGGCCGGTGGCAATCCCGTACCTTCAGGGGCTGCCCAATGCTCTGTTTCAGCAGGATAATGCCCGCCCACACACTGCTCGCATCTCCCAACAGGCTCTACGAGGTGTACAGATGCTTCCGTGGCCAGCGTACTCTCCGGATCTCTCACCAATCGAACACGTGTGGGATCTCATTGGACGCCGTTTGCAAACTCTGCCCCAGCCTCGTACGGACGACCAACTGTGGCAAATGGTTGACAGAGAATGGAGAACCATCCCTCAGGACACCATCCGCACTCTTATTGACTCTGTACCTCGACGTGTTTCTGCGTGCATCGCCGCTCGCGGTGGTCCTACATCCTACTGAGTCGATGCCGTGCGCATTGTGTAACCTGCATATCGGTTTGAAATAAACATCAATTATTCGTCCGTGCCGTCTCTGTTTTTTCCCCAACTTTCATCCCTTTCGAACCACTCCTTCTTGGTGTTGCATTTGCTCTGTCAGTCAGTGTACTTTACAATGAAAAATTATAAACTTATAAATGTTGGTTAATTTATTAAGGAGTTTTAGACACAAGTTCAATTTCAGGAACAAGAGTGCAAGTTCTTCGTATAAATCCATATTCACGTAATGTAACTTTTTGTTTGATACACTACTTCTTCAACATCTAACATCCCAAGGTTGTAATATGTGTTGACTAATTAGGATTATTTCAGATTAATGCTGCTGAAAACTAGAATGAGTGAGGAAATGGTGGGGACCGGGCGAGTTGGCCGTGCAGTTAGGGCCGCGAAGATGTGAGCATGCATGCGGGGGATAGTGGGTTCGAACCCCACTGTCGGCAGCCCTGAAGATGGTTGTCCGTGATTTCCCATTTTCACACCAGGCAGTACCTTAATTAAGGCCACGACCGCTTCCTTCCCATTCCTAACCCTTTCCTACCCCATCGTCGCCATAAGACATGTCTGTATCGGTGCGACGTAAAGCCAATTGTAAAAAAAGAAAAAGAAAGAAAGAAATGGTGGGAGAAAACTTACTCTTGAAGCAGTCGTCCGAAATCGATATGGCCCTTATTCACCGATTGTGACTTCACACTTTTCTGATACACCCTATAATCGGCTTTAAACGTGCCTATGAAAGCCAGTAGGTCCTATTACTGAACTGAATTTAAAGTTGTGAATAAACTTTCAATTTACAGTATAGACGCGCTGATTTATTCTGTTGAACTTGGCCGCGTTTGCCCAGTTCTTCTTGCCTAGATTCCATGAGGATTGATATTCGATTCCACCCTCCATCCATTTTATTTTAACTCCCTCTCATATCTTTCAGACTTAGGCTATTTCCTTTTAAAATCTCCATTCATTAAAATGAGTGTGATGATGTTTATTTTCCTGTTTGTTAGGAATTATAAATAGGCCTGCAAATAAACGAAAACTACTTTTTTATCTGAATAGGCCTATTGACTGTAATAAAACCTAACAGACCGAGCTCGATAGCTGCAGTCGCTTAAGTGCGGCCAGTATCCATTATTCGGGAGACAGTAGGTTCGAACCCCACTGTCGGCAGCCCTGAAAATGGTTTTCCGTGGTTTCCCATTTTCACACCAGGCAAATGCTGGGGCTGTACCTTAATTAAGGCCACGGCCGCTTCCTTCCCATTCCTAGCCCTTTCCTGTCCCATCGTCGGTGCGACGTAAAGCAAATAGCAAAAAAAAAAGCCTAACAGAAAATCTAGGTTTTGACATCATAACATTTAAAGATGTGGTTCATCCTTTAATGATAAGAGGAAAATTTTGGAACGGGGAAATCAACAGCATATGTGAAATAAGAGCTTTACCTTCTTCTTCTTCTTCTTCTTCTTCTTCTTCTACTACTACTACTACTACTACTACTACTACCTATATTACTTCTGTCCCTTCCCTTTCTCACGGAGTTGACAACCATCAAAAATGGACTTCATAAAGCACCATCATGAACAGCATCGGCATCATCTTTATACGACCGTTCCCCCTCAACGTTCTCTGTCTGTCTGTCTGTCTGTCTGTCTGTCTGTCTGTCTGTCTGTCTGTCTGTCTGTCTGTCTGTCTGTCTGTCTGTCTGTCTGTCTGTCTGTCTCCTGTTCGATACGTAATCAGTGATTTAATGGACATATTTTATCCTGCATTGATCATTCAAGCCAGAGAATGGTTTAACGTAGGCACGTGTTTCTTCACCTCATGAGATGTTCATCTAAAGCTAGTATGGAAGGACTCTCGCTAAACTCAACATATTCGTATGGTCCATTTTTATCGATTTAGTAAAGTAATTTTTTAAAATGATGTTCGTTCGTGACGTCAACATCTGTAGATCTTTTGCCACTACTTTCACATACGATAGGAACCTGCGTGTAAGTGGAATTGCGGAAGTGTAGAGTGTTGAATGTGAGGAAAGGAACGTTAAGGACAACACAAACACACAGTCCCCAAACCAGGAATATTAATAATTTACAATTAAAAATCCCTGACCCGCCCGGGAATCGAGCACGGGGCCACCGGATGACAGGCGGACACGTTGCCCCTACACCGCGGGCCGGACAAAGGTAGGTAGGCTATTTCTGTTTTTTTTTTTTTTTAATTTTTGTTCAAAATAGTGTCTAAGATGTTAACCTTATGAAACCACGTGAAGATTCAACGAAAAAAGTAATGCGAATGCAATTTACAGTGTTTAAATTGACAGCACTGTACGATATTTCGTTACTATATGAATGAACTAATGAGACGATGGGAAGTATTTATAAGAAATTGCACGGATTTCACTACTGGAGAATAATGTCTTGTGAATGATATTTACTTTCTAACTAGCATTAAAATTCCTCTATTTAATCCAAAGTAGGAACGCACAGTAGGGAACAGATTGGAGGGAAACAATATTTTATTTCAAAATGCTTCGTAGTGCCTTGCGATAATTTATTTTTGTTAAAAATTGCGAAAGTTAACTTCAAACCATTCTTATTGGTAAGTTTCAAGCGAATTGGAATTATAAAGGCTCTTCTCCACCAAACCAGGGAACATGTTTGAGAATATTTGGGAGTTTTCCTTTTTTCCCTTGCGCTTTTCCTACATCGCTAATACGAAAATACCTGGTAACAATTTACTGTCATTTGTCAAGAAATGAGAATATAAATAGGGCCTACATTCTTTTCACAATTAACGACGGGGTTCATAAGTGGAAAAGTGCCTCCATTTATAAAAGAAAATCGTAAAATTATGAAACTGATAATAATAATAATAATAATAATAATAATGACCGACCGAGTTGGCCGTACGGTTAGGGGCACGTAGCTGTGAGCTTTCATCCGGGAGATAATGGGATTGAACCCCACTGTCGGCAGCCCTGAAGATGGGTTTCCGTGGTTTCCCATTTTCACACCATGCAAATGCTGGGTCTATACCTAAAATAAGGCCATGGCTGCTTCCTTCCAATTCCTAGGCCTTCCCATCGTCGCCATAAGACCTATCTGTGTCGGGGCGATGTAAAGCAAATTGCAAAGTAATAATTTATTTTTTTTATACATCGAGTTGAGCCTCTATGGACTGCGTGGTAACAACCAACTTCATTTCAGTGTCTAGGTCTTGTTCTTGTTCCGGCTTTGACTTCCTGCCAGTATCTTCTGAGCCCAGCGACGAGTGCCTGTTTATGCTCATCAGACAAAGGTCCTTTCCGTCTTCTGGAAGTTGATGCCATTTGGAAACCTTGATAGTTGTTCACCAATCTTCTGAATGTGCTCCTGTCATGAATTTCTTGGTCTGAAATACCAATCTGCACCAGATCTTTTTCGCATTCCTGGAACCATCTCGGCCTTGTTGCCTTAGATTGAATAAAATTCCATATTCTTTTTCTTAGCCGACCATCAGTCATCCTCAGGAGATGACCGTAAAATAATAGCCGTCTCTTCTTAATTGACGCTGTGAGAGGTTCTGTCTTGCTGTACAAATCCTCATTTGGTCTCATTCGCCACTGTCCATCAACCCACCTATTACCTAGGATTTTTCTTAGTATCCTGCGCTCTCTTTTTTCCAGCCGATCAGCTTGACCTTTACAACTTAAGGTCAAAGTTTCAGATGCATATAATCCCTCATGTTTTACAACTGTGTTATAGTGTCGGAACTTGGCCCCTATACTCATAGACTTTTTATTATAGATATTCTTTGTCATTTGGTATGCCTGGTCTAACTTCCTCATCCTGACATTGATTGCTTCCTCTTCTAAGTAATAATAATATTCATAATAATAATAATAATAATTTTAAAAAATTTGTTTAACGACCCTTCAGTTATTATATTTTAAGAGAAACCTGGGTGTGGGAGTATTTCTCTCTACATGATTATCTTAACGCACTGGAAGTTAACAACATGGGAATTGTCGCAACTCAGCACTTTCAAATGCCACCGAACCCTGCCGGGATCAAACTCTCCAAACTCGCTATCTTGGGAACGGATGGACAACTATTAATCAACTGTGTCACTGACGTTGACCATTTTTGAAAAGAGGATACTGATAATATTGTAATCCAATTTCTCCGCCGTTGGCAATAATCTCTCCAACCTACTGCAGATATACGCCTATCATCATCTCTTGGATATCGTGAACAGTAAAGTTCCTCGCATTCAATATTTGCTTAGAATTATGGCCTACATATTAATTATTATAAAAATATAATTCACCTACCATGTACAGTAGATACAAAACCTGTGGATACACCGAATAAATAGGCCTATTATGTCAATAGATTTAGTTCTTTCTGAGAAAAGTGTAGGCCTACCTGTGGGGAACTTTTACGGCCTACATTGCTATGCGCTTATTCCTTTTTGAGTTACTGCACGTAATAGACTAATAATGATAATAGTAATAATATTAATAATAATAATAATGTCCACCTCTGTGGTGCAGTGGTTAGCCATCCCGGAGGCCCAAGTTCGATTCCCATCTCTGCCACGATATTTGAAAAGTGAGTCGAGGGCTGGAACGGGGTCCACTCAGCCTCGGGAAGTCAACTGAGTAGAGGGAGGTCCGATTCCCACCTCAGCCATCCTCGAAGAGGTTTTTCGTTGTTACCCACTTCTCCTTCAGAAAAATGCCGGGATGGTACCTAACTTAAGGTCACGGCCGCTTCCTTCCCTCCTCCTTTTCTATCCCTTCCGATCTCCCTCCCTCCCCCGACACACGGCCCCTGTTCAGCATAGCAGGTGAGGCCACCTGGGTGAGGTTCTGGTCCTCCTCCCCAATTTTACCCCCGACACAAAATCTCACGCCCTTGAGGCGGTAGAGGTGGGATCCCTCGCTGAGTCCGAGGGAAAAACCAACCCTGGAAGGAAAACAGATTAAGAAAGAAATAATAATAATAATAATAATAATAATAATAATAATAATAATAATAATAATAATAATAATGTTATTGCTTTTACGTCCATTCGAACGACTTTTACAGTTTTCGGAGACACCGAAGTGCCAGAATTCTGTCTCGCAGGAGTTCTTTTATTTGCATGTAAATCCACTGACACGAGGCTGGAGTATTTGAGCACTTACAAATACCATCGGTCTGAACCAGGATCGAATCCGCCAACTTGGGCTCAGAGAGCCAACGCTCTACCGTCTGAGTCACTGAGCCCGCAATTATGTATGAAAGTATTGTCTTTGTATTTTGAGAAATAAGGACTGGAACCAACTCCCTCATGAATACAAAAATATAAGCGGTGACCAGTAGATAAAGCAATATAGACCTATACGTTTAACGGCTATTGGCACGCACCAGTTGTCTTCTCTCTGGGCAATGTGATTGGATATTATCACAAATGGCTAGTGCCACCGCCAAAACTAAGAGAACACAGATTGCAAGAACTTCATGAGCCGTTTTATTTACATACAGTTTTGCACACGAATGAAACATGGCTGCAGATTTATTTGCTTTTAGTTAAGCTTCCCCATGATAATAGTATATAGCTCACAAACGGTACATCATTCATACTGACTTAGTTACTGGAAAGAGGATAGAGTAAATGCGATCTTTAAGCAATTTAGTATAGGCCTATAACTTTCATTACAGCTCAAGCTTTCACGGACGGCGTCACCATGGTCACCCGGAAAATTACTGCTACTATCGTCATAACTCTCATTATGTGCAAATCGATACCGAAAGTAGTCTTATGCGATCTGCTACATGTAGGCTACCCTCTTAAATTTAAATAGGTTAAAATTGTTTTCCTGTTCTTATTCCCGAACTTTGTTTAATGATTTCACTTCATGGGGCTATAGTTAATCCAATACACTGTCCTTCTTCTTCTTCTTCTTCTTCTTCTTCTTCTTCTTCTTCTTCCTCTTCTTCTTCTTCTTCTTCTTCTTCTTATTTGGCCTTTTCCCAAGCCTATTGGGATCAACACTTGATGTCGATTTGGCCCAATTTTACGGCTAAATGTCCTTCCTGACTCCAACCCTATGTGGAGGGATGTATTCACTACTGCTTGTTTCTGTGGTGGTTGGTAGTGTGATATGCCGTACGTTCTTGTTTTTCATTTTTCATTTTAATTTTTTCATTCTACGTCGCGCCTACTATGGGATAGTAAACTAGGACTGAAAAGGAAGCGACCGTGGCCTTAATTAAGCTACATCTCCAGCGTTTGCCTGGTCAGAAAATGGCATAGCACAAAAACCATCATCAGGATTCTCGTCGTCGGGGTTCGAACTCACTTTTTCCTGAATGCAACCTCCCAGCTACATGACCCAAACCACGTAGTGAGCTCACTCGAACTGTTGTATATACGAAATCAGGACAAGTGCATTAAGGCGAACACAATCCCAGTCCCCGAGATAGAGGAATTAATGATGCACAATTAACATCCCCAGCCCGACCGAGAATCGAACTCGGGGCCCTCTGAACAAAAGGTCACGACGCTGATCCTTCAATCAAGGAACCAGCAAATATTGGCGTTGTTATCTAACCTTAATTTGTTAAGTGTTGTAAAGTTTTAATGTTTGGGATATGTTGGTCAACAATCTCATATAGAAATACTTAGTGTATGTGAAGTATACCTGGAAACTTATGTAGATATATGGTGTGCAAATGAAAATCCACAGTCTGTTTGCAGTCATTCGACCGGGTAAGGAATGGAATGAATGAAGCCCCCATCTAGCGGCGAGGATAGGAATTGTGACGGCTGCCGAAGCCTGTCGCATTCCTCTGGGGCAATGATTAATGAATGACAGATGAAATGAAATGATATTGGAGAGTGTTGCTGGAATGAAATATGACAGGGAAAACCGGAGTACCCGGAGAACATTTTGCGCCTCCTCTTTGTCCAGCACAAATATCACATAGAGTGACCGGGATTTGAACCACTGAACCCAGCGGTGAGAGGCCGGCGCACTGCCGCCTGAGATAAATGGTATCTGCACTTGAATTTTATTGGTGTAGTATAGAAGTGAAAGCGGTCGTCTCGGCGACGAACTCCCGATGAAATAGGAGAACATGGAACATCGTTCTCAGAATGACCGCGAGTGGAATTCTAAACCACATCTCTTCTCACAAGTAAGCTTTTAGTTTTAGAAGACCGTAGACATCGTAATCGCAAACACGTGACCTCAAGTTTTACGTGGAATTCACACCACACGGACCATGCTATTAGAATCGGGCTGAGTGTTTAGACGGTAGAACCCAAGTTTGAGGGTTTGATCACGACTAAGTCCTGCAATATTTGAAGGTGCTCAACTACGCCAGCCTCGTGTCGATAGATTTACAGTTACGTACGTGAACTCCTGCAGGACCAAATACGGGCACCTCGGGGTCTCCGAAAACCGTGAAAGTACTGTAGTTACTGGAACGTAAAACAAATAACATTACTGTATTATTGTGGCTTTGTATTACTGAAATTTTACATGCTCTGGCCGCGATTCTAAACGGGGCCCTCAAATATCGTACGTCAGCCTCGTGTCGGTTAATTTAGTAGACCTTCCCGGCACACTTCTCTTCACTAATAATTGTAGCTGAGACTGATTAAATCCCATTCAATATTCTCCAACCAGCCTAAATTTCACAGTAGAGGCAGAAGTCGAATTAAGAATATGTAGGACAATAAACTGCAGTACTAACTCACGGGAGCCTCCGTGGCTCAGACGGCAGCGCGTCGGCCTCTCACTGCTGGGTACTGTGGTTCAAGTCCCGGTCACTCCATGTGAGATTTGTGTTGGACAAAGCGGGGGCGGGACAGGTTTTTTTCCGGGTACTCCGGTTTTCCCTGTCATCTTCCATTCCAGCAACACTCTCCATTCTCATTTCATAGCATATATCACTCATTAATATAAGTCACTTTGGGAGTGGCGACCTCATCGTAATAACAGCCTATATCTGATTCATTCATTACATCCCTGACCCGGCCAAAGACTGGAAAACAGTTTGTGGATTTTCATTTTCACTAACTCATGGGATATGAGTATGGAAACTCCCCAATAAAAGCTTAGAAATATACAGCATTGACAGTGTGTGAATGTGTAGGGCAGATGTCCTTTTTAGCTACACATTTGTCCACTTGAAAATCTCACTTGAAATCACTGATATTTGAACCTGCGACACGTGCTCTCTACCTCTGATGGAGTAATAGTAGGCCTAATGTTATTTGTCTAACATCTGTTGTAACTGATAACACGGTGCCATAATTCCGTCCTATGGGAGTTTCTGCTATCATTCTGGAAGCCAACTACATTGGGCTGTTGCATTTAATACCCTCAAATCCCGCCGACCTCTGTATCGAACCTGCTACCTTGAGAACAGAGGACGAAATATTCGCTGTCAGAGCCACTAACTGCCAATGGCTAATGAAATCCACATACCTTGGAGTAAATCACCATAACAATCATGATTTGAGAAAACAGTTTTTCTTATTGTCAAGTACAGTAGCGGCAACCATTACACTACGAGATAGATTCCACGCTGGAACTGGCATTTATTAATAAAATTGAGTTTATTTATTTATTTATTTATTTATTTATTTATTTATTTATTTATTTATTTATTTATTTATTTCCCACATAGAGCAGATATTCACTGTACAGTACCTAAAACTTCATGTCAGTTATTGTAGTACCCTGAACACTTTCATTTGTCACATAATAGGGACTACTAATAAAAATGCTATTGGTTTAACGTGCCACTAACTACTTCTACGATTTTCGGAGGTGGCGGAATTTATTCCCTAAGGATTTATTTCACAAGCCGGTAAATTTACCGACACGAGGCTGGAGTATTTGAGCACCTTCAAATACCACCGGACTGAACCGGAATCGAACCTGGCAATTTGAAGTCAGGAGGCCAGCGCTCTACCGCCTGAACTATTCAGCGCGGCAGTCTTATACTGACGTATCCTTAAAATAAGTAGGCCCTATGTGTGGATTAGTAAGAAATATAAAATAATTTTAACGAGATTTAGATCTATTAGTTGACTAGTCGACTCTCACATTTCCAGTGTTTTAAGTTCTTTAAATCCTATCGGATGATTTTAAAAACCTTGGTCATTAGACTTGAAGGCTTATGTGTTGTAGATTTATTGTTTTATAGTTTGTGGAACCACGGACAGCAGCATATGGAATAAAATCATCTTCATTTTAAACCTCGAAATTAGTGTTTAGCCCCTACTGATCAGAGCAGTCACAATTTAGAGCACTTTTCGAAAGTTATTGTTAATGGTTAGGGCCTAATGAGTTTATTTTACAGAATACCTTTATTTACACTTTTACTATGAAAATATAAATGTGCTACTTACGCAAATGCTAATTAAGGAAGTGTCAATAAACAATCAGAACCAATTACCTTTTCTATAATAAAAACTCAACAAACTGGAAATTTATGAAAATAATGAAGCGTGCTCTTTAAATTCATTACAACTCATGGGGAAAAATATTATTTAAGATAATCGTAGTTACGCTAAGCCACTTCTTCTTCTTCTTCTTCTTCCTCCACGTTTTCCACACCCTGGTGGGATTGTGGGTGCGAACTGCGTTACACATGTGGACTTGGCCCTGTTTTACAACCGGGTGTCCATCCTGGCACCAATCCCATGTGTAGTGGTTGGTAGTGATATGCTGAGATGTACTAGGACGTATGTCATGTACTCTTTATAAAGTGTTATAGTAAATCTGAGGTCCAGCTTGTACATATCGCAATAATCTGAAGTAACCTCGATGAAATGTGTCCATATTTCCCTGGGCTTATCCGAAATTTGTGTAAGTTAAATTGTTTTATGAGAATGTTAGCTTATATCTGGGACCCAAAATATTATGAAATATGTGGCCACGATTACCGATGAACTGATTGTAGGTGTAGGCCTACATTTAAACGGGTAAGTAATGCTGATTGCGTAATCTAAGGAAGTGCACGCAAATGTTTTTTTCAGAATGGTTTCAATCCCCTTTTATCTTTCATGATATACTGGCATAAGCTCGAAAGAGATATTCAAAATTAGGTAACATGACGACAGAACCAAACCCAAAGATTCAATTTTACCAAAATATTTAGCATGTCTCTTCCCACCTGCATTATGTTGACCCTCCCCTGTTAGGATTTATTGACTTGAAAGTAAAGAACTGATCCATTAATCAAGGTACTTAATAATGGTATAATGGAGGCCAAGGGTTAACATTAGATTTAATGTGCTCTGCAGACATCATTGGTATTCAGTTTGTCAAATCAATGCTGAATTTTATTTCGGGAAGTATTGCTTCACTAGTTTCATCATGTAGTCAGTTATAATAATGTGTAAAATGTCTGAAAGCATTAAAGATTCTGGTTTCTCAATGCTCGTTGAATCCAGGTGTACGGTATCTTTACTCCCTTATTGTTGTGACGAAAACTTGTCCAGTAAGCCGCTTGATGGCACTCGCAGCGCTCCCAGAATGCCCTGCGACACGAACAGGAAAGGCAAGCATGCAAGGCAGAATAAAAAACAAGGAAGGCGGACAGGCGGAGCCCCATTATTACGTAGGGTGCTCCCGATTGGCTGATGTAATGCGGACACGCCTCTCCCCAAAGGCTTTGGGTGGGGATTTAGGCACAAAGGGGTGGGCTCTTTGGGAGGCGATTACAGGGTCCGTAGTTTAGTTAGTCAGTGTTGTGCAGGCCAGCTAGGGAGCCTCAGCGTGATGAATCAAAGCCGTGTGCAAGGTGACTGATTTTTTAACTTCTTGTCTAAAGTAAAGAAAAACAGTGGACAGCGATCAAGTGGTTGAGCGTGGCGACGCAATGTTGACGGACGTTACGCCCGTAGGACGGACGGCGGGTCAGCTCTACGCTAGCCAGACCGTAAGTACTGCAACCTTTCTCTTTTTGTGGCTCGGGCCACTGTGTGACACATCAAGGGCATCTTCAAGGGTTTGACTCACTGGCTACGTAATTATTGAAAATGTACGGTAGCCTCCGTCTCTTTTCTCTTCCTTTCTCTTGTTCACTTGCCAAGAACTTCTTCATCCGAGTGACATTTTCTTTACAGTCCACTTAACGCCTTTCAGCTACGCCTCGAAATGTCTATTTAATGGGCGAGGACCAACTTCCTTGTTTTACAGAGGTCTAGCGTAAAGGCGTATATATATATGTATATAATAACTCGTTTCATCTATCATTTTTACAAAGATTGTTTACATGCGACAAATAGCTGACTGATCTACTGTATGAATGGTCCGTGTCCTTATGATGTTCTCATTTCAAACTGACAAAGTTGACATATATCTGAGACAACTTCTGTCACATCATTTGTCTAGACCGGAAAGGCTCGCGGCGGAAGACGGCCAGGCAGCCCGCACTGCCCGCGCTGCGGCAAGCTGTGGCCTTCCGTGGCTCATCGGACACAAGATACAGTACACGACAAAGTGACACACTACATGCACACGTTTTTCATATCTCCTTCTTGTAAGTAATATCTGTCCAACAAACCCAGTTGTTCGTCATTTCAGTCCGTTGTTGTCTCAATTTATTATTTGGATCAACACGTATTGGGTCAGCTTTGAGAAAAAAATATAATTTACTTTCTAATCAATTATTTCACTATTTACAAAGAGTAAATACTGATTTGAGTCTAAGAGTCGTTAATTCTTATAGATAAAGAACACTTTCTGGCGGAATAAATTACAAAAATTGTTATTTAAGCACAGAAGAAAATACCGCGCGTCGCCATAACTTATGGAAGTGACTGTGAAGAATGTGTAATTTGATGTTTCGGTATAATGACGTTTTGAACATATGCTATAACTACTCCATTCCTCGGAATAACACAAGGACACGTGAGTCACGAGATGTGTGCTTCGGTACTCAAGGAAACGAGTCAGAAATTACCCTCGCTATTCGTCCGAAACAACTACTTGAAGCTGAAGGAAGCAAAACAAAGAATCAAAGAAACTGCAGCAGAACAATCTTCTGGAGGAGATAAGGTGGAGTCAAAGTCAATGTACAGTAGCTGAGGCCTTGCTTGTGAGCTCGGTACCTTCATCTCCGCTTCAGTTGTGCTCAGGAATCCCACATGTTAACGGCAGGAAGCAACTTGCGAACCAAATTTATTCATTATTAAAGAACTATTTCCTGGGTTTTCTTTGGCATCATAAAATAAATCATATTGATCTGTTTCGTTGACATGAATCACATAATATCCTCAGGCGGAGATTTGCATACAGGAAATTTATTTTCTGACAGAATGTCAAGTGGCGCTACCATTACTAATGAAGCCTACAGAATTTACATAATTCTCCTCGTGGACCTAATGTTGTAAAATAAATGCTGTTGTCGTAAATAAAGGTACTATAATTATGAAGAACACACACACTCACTCCTCTATCTCTCTCCCTCTCTCTCACTCACTCACACAGACACACACACACACACACACACACACGCACTCACACGTAACACAGCCCTTCTGCCAATTAAAGGCTGATGCCAAAATTCTAGCCTATAAGACTTGATAATAGGGTAACCTGGTGTATATGATTGACTCCCAGAAAACTCACTCCGCATTTCTTTAGTAAATCATAATATCTCTGATCTTACTTACTCTTCTTAGTACAATGGATTTTTATATTTCTATAAATAAACTCGTATTCGGTAGGATACCGGAAACTAAATATTGCAGAGACATACACTTCATTTAGTTCGGGGTGTTTCTCCACCGTCGACGTCAGTTCTGCTCAGTGTTAGATTTAAGAATGCATTTCTTTCAACTGAAAATACAATCTTAACCATAACCATGTTTTTGTAGGCCTCTTCCGTAACTGAATTAACTCTTTATGAGCGGTAACAGTTTCAGTTATTCATATAGAATGAAAATACAATATTTAATAATGGATAACGAACCACCAAACCAGTTAATTGTCCATAGAGTGATATTTTACTAGTAACACTCATTCTTGAAATTATACTGGAGCATGTTGTTCCCCATACTTAGGATTACCATGCTCGATAATTAAAGGAGAACTGTACGAATTTACCTTCAAAAGCAGAACCACTTCATAAATAGGTCCAGTATCTGATGTAGGAAAATATAGAAACGAAAAGGTTTTTCTTTATATCCGCAATTTCGTGTTTTCCGAATGATGTGAAAATGCTCAATAAATCGCCGAAGTGCTGCGATGACGTTCTTGCAGAAAACCCGACCTTTCAGCCAGTGAGTTTGATATATTCAAGGGCCCTATAGACATCGTGATTGAAATAATATTGTCTTCAAATCTCACTATATTTTCACTTCTATAAACAAGTTTTCATTTTTAATGAATTCACTGACTGACGAGCCGTTCTTTTCTCGGAACGTTTGGTCGCTAAAATTAACCAATTATGATTCAAATTTTTAGGATTAAGTTTCTATAATAAATTCACCGTCGATAAATATGCGATTATTCTCAACTAGGCTGAGTAGTTATATTTTCCCTGTTGTCCATAAAGAACTAAGTAACATTGTAAGCTTCTTTAATAACCGCAGATAGCCTGGTTGGAAGTCTTTAATCTCACCCCAGAGCCCCATTCCCTACGCCACGGGGTGCTTTTCAGGATAAAGTAGAGCACTACAGGCGTTGAATGCTGTGTGTAAACAGTCTATCTAGGTGTTAAGTGACCTTTCTTCAATAAAGTAGCCCTTCTTTACGGTTTGTGACCTCACCAGTACATCTTCAGAACGATAATGCGAGAAGATAGAGTTCGCTTGCCTGCCTACCTTCCACCCTGAAGAGACTGCGCCTCCAGACCCGTCAACTTTCTGACAAAGGTCACTTCCCGCTTTTCTTCGCTGAATTACACCGTTCAAGTAAGTCTTTGTTCTCGTGAAAAGGAGGAACAAGAGGCTAAAGTGATCCTGTCTTGGGAATGAACGCTAAGCCTAAGACTGAACTTGTTTACGACACTTCGGTTGAAAGCTGCAGGTTCATTCGGTCCAAGAAAGTAAATAATAATAATAATAATAATAATAATAATAATAATAATAATAATAATAATAATAATAATAATGAAACTGGAAGTCACTGAAAGTACCGAACATATTTCATATTTTATAATTGAATGCTGGTGTGACGATATACTTCCCCTATGTTAATGTATGCAATATTACTAATGAATTTCTTAGGAGGATATATTAATTTCTCTGCCTTCAAATATTGCTTTTGTCAAAAATTCCTGTTGTAACCGGAATTTGGTTTGCGGCTATGTGAGGAATCACTGCTGTTATATTTGTTGATAGGATGAAATTATTGGTTTAAGGATTTTTTACTATTGAGTCTCATTGCGTGATCTTCACTCAGATGTTTAAGTGCTATTAATGATCGGGTATTCCTGTCCTCTAATGAAAATAAAATTAAAAGGAAGTGAAGTAGAATTTGTTAATACGTTCAGAGAGTGTTGATATTAAAAGTAAAAAGAAGATCCATGTCATCCATGCTAGTACAGATTTCAAATATCTAGCAGTGATAACATTTCTTAAACTCATTATTGCGAGGATCCGGGACACTAAATGGATTTGGGCCATGCTTTAATTTCAGACGACATTGTTCACAATCCATTGCTGTTGCTATACTTTGGTTGTAATGAATATTCTTATTATCATTGCTACTACTAGGCCCTACTACTATTGCTACTACTACTACTACTGTAGTGAAGCAGCGTAGCTTAAGGTCCATTTATACCCCTGGACGAGTCACCAATACAGGACGGGTTCAGATGCGCTATAAACCATTTAATGTGAAATTAGAACCAAACGAATGGAAAACAGAATAGACTTCCTCTGGAATTTGTCATTTCCCTCGTCATTTTCATTCCAGTGTTGATCTGTAACCATCTACTTTGCAGTTCGGCTGTAGTAAATTTGATACATTATCTTAGTTAAATGTGACACATACCTCAACTGCTATTGAATAGCCGTCATGCAGAGATCCCACGTTTAATTAAGGTGTTAACTCCACCATGACTCGTCACTTTGAAACAAATGCCGTTAAGCAGCAGCTTGATTAACTAATTGACACCTTCATGGACAATATAGAAAACAAACTTATTAATATTAGAATGTAATTGTTTAAATATTTGTGTAATTCTATCATATATAGGGATAAACGTTAATACATTCTTAATCATGAGAAGACAGGGCAAACTGAGATGGTTTTTGACACAGTATTTTAAATCTCATGTGAATTACTGGGTTATAATAATTATTTCTTATTATTTCTCCTAATTTCATTTCCTTTCGAAAACTGTAGTTAAGTTTAACCAAAACTTGAATAAAAGCTCTTCATACCTCTGCGGAGGTTCGGACCTGCCTTCGGGCAGAACAACCCCTTACCTACTCGCAGAAAACGCGATAATTCAAATCTTCCATATGTATGCTCGGTGTTAATTGCTGATGCGTATTCCTGAGCTGATAAAGAAACATACATTTTTACCCTCATCTTTCCTAAGAAACCTCGGTAACATGAAACAACTGTTTTTAATCATGAAGTTGATTATCATTATGAATTCATTACCAAAAGGTACCATTATGGTTGTGTTGATGGGCATTTAAAACTTGGTCTGCTATCATAGTGCTCATTTTAATTGATGGATAGGCCTAATGATTTTTGCGAAGGAAAATGTAGTACTTTTACCAGAGCCATTGTCGAATATTAGCCTACACAAATTTAGTACTTTAATTATTGAGTTCTATTTTCCCTTCAAATCGTATAAATCATTCACTTTTTTAAGCATCATAACTCAAATTTATTCAAGACATCAGTAAAATAAAATCACGTATATCGTAACTCTTTGTGCATGTGTACTGTATTCCCTCTAGGATAAAGATCTCCCACTCTTCATATGAAACCCTCGTTCTCGTGAAACTAGAGTACGAACGAGTGACCCTTCTCTTGTTGGTCGTGAACCACGGAACTTTGAGAACAAGTGTGTTGGGCTGTCGGGTGGACTATGTTTACGAATGGGCAATATTGTGCTTCCCCTACTGTTAGCAGTAAGTCTTCTTGTAACCTGTCACGAGTGATCACACACTGTTTAGGCCTACTCCTTGTTTACATTGATACCCACCCAACACGTGTTTCTGGAGTAGTGAACACAAGTGGCTCGCTTTCATCGGCCCTTTTGTTACTCCCGGGAAAGACCCCCGATCAGATTTCAGCACAGAAGGCTTTTTCCTAATCCTCGTTATTCAATATACAAATACATGACTTCGTAAATAAATCCAGGCGAAAATAAGGCAGATTGATCAAATTTCGAGTTAATAACAAAGATCCTTTGATACACAAATAGGTCTATGTCCAGTAAAAGAAATACGAGTACTTCCATTAATAGTGCTGTTTTTATTGTTTTTATTGTTCTATATTTTACGAACTACAGTCATTCTAACCATCAGCATCCATTTTCAGTTTGTGTCGATGTTGTTTGATACCGGTAATGTACAACGGCACCAATTCAAATGTGTAGCTCATAACTATCGTTATTCACGGCTAGGCTGAGTAAAAATGCTCCAGGACCTTTGATAATAAGCTACTGTACACGTGTTATTCCTGGAATATTCTGTAGTTAGTATAATAATAAAACCACCTTCAGAATATATCGTGAATATTTCGGTAGCCTACATTCGAATTACTCCACTTTGGAAACTGGTGCTTTCATTCACGAGTTTCTGTAAAGGCTAATAACACAGAAACTGTAGCCTATACTAGATATTTTCTGGGAGAAGAAAGTAAGATCTTATTCCAGTGTGAGCGTGACGTAGACAAACAGATGAGTGATGACGTTCACCGCAGGGGTGCGAACTTTAAGCTCCAGAGCAGTCACCCAGAGTGAAGGAAATAAAAGCTCCTGACAGCAGAGCTTCACAGATACATACACTACCGGTAGCTAATACAAATAGGTTGCAAACGAGAATATTTGTTTATGACATGGGACTCTACTGTACTGTACATCAACGAATATTAGGCTATAATGACTTTTCCCGAATACTTTAAAAACTGTTAAAGAATGCCTTTTCAGGGTGAAATTTCGAAACGCAGGCATTTCTTAAAACGCACAGTACCGTAATTTAAAGGATGCAATGCATACTATTATTATTATTATTATTATTATGATTATTATTATTATTATTATTATTATTATTATTATTATTATTATTATTATTGTCATAATGGTAAGCGTGGAACGTCAGTTATATAATGAGTTCAGTTATTTGGATTTAAAAGTTCACAATATCCAGGGTCGGGGTATTTTTGGCGATTTTTCTTAATTCCTCGTGAAAGAAATTGGGGAAATACACATTTATAGTTAAAATGTGGTTGTAATTTCCAGACTTCTATTTCCACAGCATATCACTAGGTAACATCATTCGCAAGTTCATTTAGTAGAGATCTAATGCACATTCATGGTGAAATAAAGTTGTTAATAATTTTACCCTATTGTTTACTAAGTTCAGTTTTATAGAAAACCAGGATGTAGAAAGAAAACAATATACAAGACACTCAACCTCAGATTTATATTTAGTCAACCTCAGATTTATATTCAGTCATCAAGCATTAGCATATAGTATGAAACATTTCATTTCTTCATGCTTCTTCTCATATCTCACAGTACATGACTGCTTTTTTTTAATTTCACCATCCGCTTTTGAAACTGGTAGCCACAACGACGTTACATATTAATCAACCAATTATTTAAATAAATCGCCCTTTTCTTTCATGCCCCTAAAATGTCTATTACATCGATAACTGTATTATCACTGATCGCTCTTCTAGCTAAACTGCATAAGCGAAGGAAACTTAACAGCAAATTATATTGACTAAGTTTCATAAATTCTTGTATTTCACTGGACATTCTTTCTAGTTTATCAATAATATTTTTAATTAAAGAGAGCGATATAATTCCAAGCTGTCTTCCCCAGAAATTTATTTCTACTAGTCCGAGTATCCCTGCAGCTAACATCTTCAAAATTAAAATATTTCTCAAATTGACATTCTAAAAATGCGCTTTTAAAAAATTTTATCGCAGAAATGAGGTTTTATCAAATAAACGACATTATATTTTTTTCCAAAAAGTATTACTGTAATAAATCAGTGAGATTCTGTACTTAAGTTAGGCCTACTTATTGGTGCATCTTTAGGTCACATTTCATGTTTTTTCACTAAAAAACTCCCTACCGAGTTTCTTTTTTCTAGCCTTTTGTTTGGCGTGATGCAACATACTGTAAAGTGGATCGTATACGTTTCCACAGTTTGCACTTTTATATTACTAATCAGGGTACAAGAAGACGTTCTTTTCCTCAATATGCATAATTCTTGGAAATTACTTAATTTTTTAATTTAATATTTTGTCACGGGAGTTTGAAAATTCATGAGTTTTTCAGTCAAGATAAGTTTTCATTGTGCTTAGCCCAAAAATTCCAAGAACTCTGTAATTACTATTAACTTCTCAATTAATTTTAGATTGCACGAGTCATAAAGCTGAAGTAAACCAAGGTCATCGAGAAATATCCATTCGAATGTTACGAAGAACTGAAGGAGGAAATGAATGTTACGAAGAAAGGGAGAGTACACACAAAATGGAATGGCAATAATAAACTTGCGGATTACAGTTATTATCCAATCCTGTATTTTTGACTGCTGGAGCAGGGACATAATCCTGTGTTATTCTGTGTTCATTGGAAATACATATTCACGTTTTTCGCAGTGGAATATGCTTGAATATTCGTGTGGTTTTCTGAAAATGAATGAATGTTCGGAATTATAGCCTAGCTATGGCCCAAAATTACATTTCTGTTATTGCTTCAAAAATATCACTCCCTAACAGTATTATTAGATGTGTCCCCTAATGTAGACATCATCGTTATCTAGACCAAACTTTATAGGGGCCTACTCAGACAGTCATGAGATATCATACTGTCACATATTCCTATCTTAATATCCATGTTCCTCCATCGAGAACGTTAAGAAAATACACGGATTACGGGTATGAACTGCTTCTTAAATATCGTATAATAAGTCGAACTTCTATAATTAGTGAAACTGGATACAGTTAGAATTGATGGCATTTAGGACTCGAGCGTGTCTAATATGGCTGGCATGATGTTCAAACATGATGAGAATTTTTTTTTTTTTTTTCAAATCTGTTCCTGTATGCATTTTCTGTCTTATCTCTTTCTTCCCATAAATAAGCGCGTGAGAGGTGTTACTAATCATTCGGTTTAAATCATCAATATACTTCATAGAATTGATACGAAATTTTGAAAATGAGTTCCAATACGTTGTTAATATTAACACCATCGTCCCTCTGCCCATGATAAAGGGAACAGCACTGTTGGTTTTCTTTTCATACCAGGCACCACTTTTAAATCATCGCCAAACCGACGGTAATGGAAATTTATGATATTTTGCAGATATCCTTTTTTTAGACTAATGAGGCACTTCGTAGAACTAAATAGGCTGAACGAGGATCTAAATGCATTGATATACTTTCCATATAAAAGCAAAATTTAATGTAAGATTAATGATTTCCTTAAAACCGCTTTTCGTGCTATTTAAACCATGAAGTATGCACAAAAATGTGATGGAATGAACTTAACAATAAAATAATACATTGTCTGCCGTTTTATTAATTTATGCCATTTAAACGATATTTAAACCAAAATTAAAGATCTCAGACTCTGATCTCGTTTTATCAGTGAGGTATCACACATTGGTAACTCAAATACTCCACGTGTTTTGGAGGTGCTATGGTATTAGTGTCCATGGTTCAAATAACTGACTCTGACGACAAAAATACAGAACGTGATTTTCCCCCTTAAGTATTCACACTCACTAAAGGGAAATGCTGGGATGGTAGTTCTACACCTAAAGGTAATAATCACTTAGTATTTTGAAGACGACACCATAACATCGATTGTCAGATTACTGACATTCATACTGCATAATTTTTGGTTCGAGAAAGTAACAGCGGCAAAATAACACAGTAAATGCCATTGAGCTTCTTTTCTCTGCGACCAGTCATCAATGCACGTCAGCGCAATGAGTATCATTTGATACTAAACGTAACAATAGACTTTTTAAAAGAGTAACGAGCATCATTTTCTTGTTCTGCAAACGAACAAATGCTTACTGGGGGTGAATTTCATACCTTTGTAACATTTTTATCGTCACTCATTCCTTGTTATATTGACATTCACTTTTAGAGGAATCTTACATCAACAAAACAATTAGCCGGCGCTTGCTTTCTCGTCTAGTGATTGCAGGATCAAATCCCGATACATTCGACTAGCATTTAAGAGTGCTTCAATGCCAGTGACTTACCGACACGTTTATAGACTCCTTTTAATGATAACATTCTAAGTTGTTGAAAGTATGTTAAACACTTTGCATTAGGCTCTGAACCAATTCTTGAAGAATTGGAAAAACTTGTTTGATTATTTATTGTCTATATAGGCTACTAATTCGCGTGCTACATGAAAAGTTTTAGTGATTTTTTTTATCGAACATTTAGTACCAAGCAGAGTGGCCGCGCATGTTTACGCGCTACGGCTTTGGAGCCGAGCTCTGCATCCGGGAGACGAGTGGGTTCGAAGCCCACTGTCAGCTGTCCCCGGAATGGTTTTCTGTGTATCCCTTCCAGGCAAATGCCGGGACAGTTTATATTCATAGGCCACAGCCGATTCCTTCGACCAGCTTACCAATTTCATTCACCCTCATTCATTTCATCTTCATTAGCTCTTCAAGTGAGATTGCTTTCAGGATGGACATCGGGCTGTAAACGCATGCCATGAATTTAATTTCACCTCATCTCCGACCCCGCATAATAAACGGGACTACGTGGTAGAAAAGTATTGGATAAAAACGAATACAATTTCCCCCTGAATTTCGTTCACAGAATGATGGACCTCCTCAATACTTGTACAAAATCATTTGTTAAATACGTCTGAATTTTCAAGAAAAAATTTACACTGGTTAATTGTTAATTGTACGCTCTACATTTGCTGCTAAGTTGAGTAAATTTGTTTTTATTTTAAACGATGTAATAATTCGTTTCTGTGAAACAGGATAGGCCTACTCATTAATGGATTCTACACGGATTACCGTATATCCCCTCCTTTTTATATGCTATATATAGCCTATACGGCAAGATAATCCGAAGACAGTTTAGGAGCACTCGGACTTTTTAAAATGTAACATAGGATAGATAGAGTTTATATAGAATTATTTTGATATGTCCCGATTGCAAGGAAGTCATATTAATTCGAGAATTGCGCTGTTATATCCATAACTTATAGGCGGATTAGATTATTACTATTGTTCGTAATTTCGTAATAATATTATTTGGCCCTGAGCAGTGGATATTAAAATAAGGACTGTAAACGACTAGCCCAGAAGGTCGTTTTCCATGTTTGTTATTTTTCCATTTTCACACCTGGCAAATACTGGGGCTTTACCTTAATTAAGACCACGGTCATTTTCTTCCCAATTTTAGCTCTACCTATCCAATAGTCACTTTAAAACCTGTCTGTGTCGGTGAGAAGTAAATGGAGTAGGAATGGAAAACCACGGAAAATCATCTTCATGGTTACCGACAGTGGGGTTCGAACCCACCTGCCCTCCTCAAACTGCGTAGCCAACTCGCTCTACATTATTATTAACTGAGACCGGCTTTTTAGCTTAGTTCTTTGAGCCGCTCCGCCTTCTCTGCTGAAGGTTGCGAGATCGAATATCGGCACAGTCAGTTGGCATTTACGAATGATTAATGTTAATGATTTTGAAGAACTTAGGTCAGTAAATCGTACATACTCAATCGATCAACTTGGAACACAGGGAAATTCCATAATACTAAAGGTTAGAAGTTTTGGATGTTAACGTCATTTTTCAAGACAGGGCGAAACTTCCGTATCATTAGATCTATTGATACGTTAAAAGAAAAATTGTTTAAGGCAAAATTCCGTTGTGGTCTAGAGTAACTATCCTGAGTATAGTTTTGGCTGTTTATTCCTACGCAGAAACAGTGGTCGGAGGTATTTTTTTAAAGTTATCAAAATACCTGCGAGGCTTTCTTAGTCTAGGTCCGAATAATTCTTTGGTATTCGGGTTAAAACGCGTAAGTCCAGTTTTACTTTATATTAGGTTATATGACAAAAATAGCATTTCGTTTGCTCCAGCACTGAGTAAAACATTGTAACTCCTACCACAATTAATTTAAAACGTATCACCAGGTCAAAAGTGTTCATATGGTACAAATGCGTCATATTGATTGAGTTCAAGAACACATGTCCATTTGTGTTACCTGCACTAGCAGCATTCACATTCATTTGTTTGGTATGAATGAATAACTTTAATTAGGTCTATGTATTTTTACCCAGTGCAAAGAACGTTATACAATATTTAAAAGATTTTGCATTGAGCAAATATTAGGCTATCATGCTGTTTTTCATGTTTTAACATCAGTAATGAAGTAAATAAAACTATTTATGTGCACGTAATTATGATCATCTCTTCTAATTCTTAAATAAAAATACGCAAATGATGTATCTCGCAGGTAATACGATGTTATGTTTCGTCAAATGTCACTGTTATTTATCCATTTATATTCACATAGTGTATTTGTATTTATTACATTTATTTCAAGTGGTTTAACGTCACACTAACACATCGAAGGTTTTCGGCGATGGAGGAATGGGAAAGGGATAGGAGGGAAGATAGCGGCCGTGGCCTTAATATTAAAATAAATCCCCAGCAGTTGCCTGGTGTGAAAATGGCACATCTTCACATTGGGAATTTTTGATTTATTGGAAGTATTTGAATGTTTAACGCTTTCTCCTGAAAAGTCATGCATTTTTGCCCTACGTTCACAGAATTACAGACACAGATACTGTTTTAGACACAGGTTTTTCAGAATTGTTACGAACACTGGAGTAGTCCCTACTCCCTTACATGAGTTATCATCAACATAAAGTTGACGATATAAAACACACCTTATAATATGACGAAAACTACTGAGACTACAGATTTAACGATCTAGAACGAGAATTGCTATCTTTATCGGATAACACTCATTGAACATCAAACATACTGCTTCATTTTTTTTTTTAATGTTTACTTTCAAAATATTATGGCTAGCAAAAAAAAAATGACGATGAATTCTACGCGACAAAGAATATATGTGTGACGTTCTTTTAAAACAGACAGCCCTTTCGCCATTGTGTCATGGCTGGCATGTTAAGTATATCGATCTCCATGGCGTAATAGCTCTAGATGTTAATTTATATTTTAGCATTTTTACGTAATCTCATGTAAATAAATAGACATATTATGTAAATATGATCGCTTTGTAGCATATGACCATTGGCTTGGAATACAGCCTAATCATTGCGGATTCATGAGGATCATTTCCTATTGTGACATTGCAAAACTGCACGCTTATATTCTAAATACGCGACCTAATACAAGGAACTTGGTTTGTAGATAGCATTTACTTTATAATTTCGTAAAGTATCGTAATTTTGAGGTCGGTAAAGTGTTCGGAATCCATTTCCGTTTTGAAAATGCCCAGCGGTTTAATTTATGCTTATTTTGCTGTACCTACACAGTTTTGCGAATTGCTGAACACAACTTCACTAGTGGAGAGCAGAACCATTGCTCACATTCCTTCGCTCATTTAACGACACGAACTAATGAAGGGAACTCAAAAACATGGCAGTTGACGCACTGCGCGGGGCGATGACTGGTATTCACTCTGGAGTGGGGGAGTAATGAATGGGAAGAGCGTATTTCTCATGCGCAGCTTTCAGCGAATAAACTTTATCTGCTGTAATGAATTGCTTTCTGTGCGCGTAAATTTAGATGCGTATATTTACTAATGTGTTGAATATAGGAGCAAAATTTCAAAGCGTCCTGTGTCCAACCTGGAAATCTAGCTGTTCCTTCTTAATCCTTTTCTGCTTTACAGATATCAACTGGAAAACTCAGAATTACGTACAAACACACAGTCGGTTAGAGTACTTAAATAGGAGAGCCTCGTATTCCCCCTCCCCCCCTAAAAGTTTGCTTTGTGTCGTACAGACACGAATGGATCTTATGGCGACGATGGGATAGGAAACTGCAAGGAGTGGAAAGGAAGCGACCGTGGTCTTAATTAAGGTACAGCCTTATAAATTTTCATGATGTAAAAATGGGGAACCACGGAAAATCATCTTAAGAATTACCGACGTTCGGGTTCGAACCCCCTACCTCCTGAATGCAAACTGATGGCTACGTTACTCAAACCGCGCGGCCACTTGCTCGGTGAGCCTCTTACCAGTAGATGCACTGATGTTTTAAGGAACTCATTTTGAGAGCTAAAGTCCGGCAGCTAGGCTGTCACCTCAGACTGGTAGAGCACTGGTTTTCTGAGTTCAAGTTGGCGGGTTCAATTCCCGCACAGTCTGGTGATATTTAAATTAGCCCAAATATGCCAGCCTCGTGTCGGTAGATTTAACAGCACGTAAAATATGTCGTGAACAAAAGTTCCAGCTTCTTGACGTCTCCGAAAACCATAAAGGTAGTTAAGGGCCGTAAGAACATTAACATTCCTGGCTACTTTTAAGAACAATGGTACTGTAGATGAAGGTACGTTAAACACACATCATTATTACGTTATTCGAAATGTAGATGAGGAATGAACGAGCCGTACGTTAGTGGTCAGTGTGACTTATGAGATACGAAACATAATTCTTAAGCAAATTGGTTAGTGTTTGAATAGACTGCGAAAGCCTCGAAACCTGGAAAAGACTGAGAAAAACGTCCGGAAAAGATGACCATAATTAGGGAAATAATCCCTCGCGCTATGATGGTAACTCATACATACACACTGCCACTAAGCTACTATCCCGGCTAAAGAACGTGCCATCGGTTAAAACTTACCGCTCCATTTACATCGGTTGCCTTGTGAGCCACATTTAACAAAAATGTACTGTACCCTTATTAAATGTGGCTTAGTTGTCAATTGGTTATACATGCTACTAGGTATTGAATATGTATTATGACTGTTTAGCTGCTGAATTCTTGCAACGAATTCTGCTATCCCACAACCTAAAATAACTTTATCTAATCTCCTTCCTTTTTATCGTATCGATTACCTGTAGAATATCTGAATTATTTTATATCACAGTACATAAGACTGAAGACCGAGCTCGATAGCTGCAGTTGCTTAAGTGCGGCCAGTATTCAGGAGATAGAGGGTTCAAACCCCACTGTCGGCAGCCCTGAAGATGGTTTTCCCTGGTTTCCCAATATCACACCAGGCAAATGCTGCGGATGTACCTTAATTAAGGCCACGGACGCTTCCTTCCAACTCCTAGCCCTTTCCTGTCCCATCGTCGCCATAAGACCTATCTGTGTCGGTGCGACGTAAAGCAACTTGCAAAAAAAAAAAAGAAGACTGAAGTGCCGGGATGGGTAGCTCAAATGGTAGAGTGCTGGCCTCCTGAGCTCAAGTTGGCAAGTTCGATCCTGTCTCAGTCCAGTGCTATTTGAAGGTACTCAAGCACTTCAGCCTCACGTTGGTAGATTTAATAGCACACTAAAGAACTCATGCGGGACAAAATTCCTACTCATTTTCATCCCCGAAACCTGAAAAAATGTTACTGTGACGTAAGCCCAGTAACATTACTAGGACTAAAGGTTATTCGCTCACATGTAGATTCTTACCACAGTCTGTGAATGAAGGAGATTTTAAGAGGTATCTTGAATTTTTCTCCGTACTCAAATCAACTGTTATATTTACGTGCTTCCTTTTGAGAGGTCAAATAATACACTTCTTGTTAGTTGGTTAGTACCATCTTACATAAAATCGTCAGATTTGACATTAACTGGCCTTTCTAATATAATCGGCTTCTCAACATTCCTGCACCTCAGATCCTTATACCTTAATCGTCTGGGTAGTGAACCACAGACGTAAACACAGAAGAGGGTCCAAATATTCAATAACACTCCTCTTCTCCCAATCCCTTCGCACGCCTACAATTACCTTAGCGAAAAGTCACCAAATGATTGTTCCGTTTATTAGACCAGATTTTCCCAATATCTGGCCAGTAATATATACGGTTACCTGTCATGTTATGCTAGATACTCCACATGTTTTATGCTGTGGGAAATGAACATATAAGGGAGTAGTATTCTGTGAAAGTCATTACTGTGGATTTTAATATAAAAATCATATATTTGGGACACAATGCGCATAAAATTGTGAAAAGTTGCATTTCCAAAATTTGCACTTGACCACCGTGAAACTTTCCCGACATACTGTAACTACTATCATAAACCTGTCCACAAATATGAGAAATGTCTCGCTTGTAAGTCCCTAAGTTCATGTACTGTAAAATAACGCTTGGCAATGCTTCACCTCTTCAAAGATGCACCAATGTTAAGAAATCATTCAATTGACTTTCCGACCTAGGTCCCATTTCTCTCAGGGCAGGACTTAGGACCTAAGTGAGACAGCACATTATTGTTGCTGTTATTATTATTATTATTATTATTATTGCTATTATTATTATTATTATTATTATTATTATTATTATTATTATCTTTTCTTTCTATTATTTGCTTTTCGTTGTACCGACAAAGATAGTTTTTATGGCGACGATGACATTTGCCGGGTGTGAAAATAGAAAACCATCTTCTGGGCTGCCGACAGTGGGGTTTGAACCCACTATCTCCAGAATGCAAGTTGTTTATTATTATTATTATTATTATTATTATTATTATTATTATTATTATTATTATTATTATTATTATTATTATTATTATTATTATTATTATTATTATTATTACATAGTTCTCGAGTCTGTTTTTAGCTACCTGCAACTACCTTGAAAAACCTTCCCCCTCTCGCCATCCTCACCCATTATATATTTCTATATTGAGGACTGATGGATCACTTAATAAATGAATGATAACAGTAAACATTAACATACGAGTACATCTCGTACACGGCTCTATAGAATAGAAGGATGCCGATGTTGCAAAGTGCTGCAATTGGATTTACACATTGGAGAGTTCGTACCTAGATCTAGGCCAGTAAGTTATTTTATATGGTCTGTACAGTAGTATTTTGTTTCGTTTTTCGTCACCAATTGATTGCGGTATTTCCTTCATTCGATTCGTCTTTAGATGACATAAAATGGCATTAAAGTAGGATAATATGCGAACAACTTTCCTTTTGGTCGCACAATTCATATAATATAATCTATGTCTGTACTGGATTTTAGTAGCAGCTTTTTTTGGACAATACAGCTTTAATTGCTCTGGCACTGCACTTGACTGATATGTACTGTATGGTTCATAGGTTTCTGAATTGTAGGGCTACTGTATATGTAAGCTGTCTTATAGGCCTATATTAGACTACAATATATCTGGTTGCTAATGATCTTGCAGCGTATAGGTATGGAGAGAATAAATTCTTACGAATGATTAAATAACGAAAAATTATATTGAACTGTTTGGTCCTTCCTTCCTTCCTTCCTTCCTTCCTTCCTTCCTTCCTTCCTTCCTTCCTTCCTTCCTTCCTTCCTTACTTTGTTGCATTGATGCTTGTTCGTCCCATGTCTTGAGCCTGTGTGATGCGGCTTCACGGTGTCCTGTTTCCTTATTAAAAGACCCCTTGCTTTCCATACCCTACAAAAAAAGGAGCCCGCATTCTTGAACCAGTTATTTCATAAGCATATCAAGCCGTGCCTGGAGGAAACTCTCTTCGGTTGCGCGAGGCTCCCCAAGGAAAAGCTATTATCCTCAGTGTTTTGTTTTCCAGCCAAGAACGACAGAAAATTGCGAATGCTACCATTTGTTGATATACACGAAATTCATCCCTGATATTTAATCTCGCTCATTTAAGTGTTCTTTGACGACACCCATTTGCTTCAGACTGTGATGTACATTGAACACGATCTTCGCCATTCTAGGATCTTATAATTTCCTAGAGGATTAATACACCGATTCGTATTTATATTTAAAAAAATATATACCCCTAAATTCCTCTATAAGAATTCTCCAAGGAGTACCATATGCTTCCGTTGTTAGAAGTTGTTAATTGCTCTTCACCCGGTGTATAAAAGCATGCTCAGAACAGGTTCTGATAAATTTATAGTCCAATTTAATTCTACGGGATGACTCACAATATCAACCAAGTCGTTTCCAACGATTTTCTGATTTTAGACAAGTTTGAATTACTTCCTACATTAATTCAGTCCTATGAGAGCTGTGACCGAGCATACCATTGTAACTAAGTGGGAAGTTCTCTGAAAATCCTTGGTGATACAGTTCATTCTTCTTTTGGTTATTCTTGATCTATGAGTACACTTTTTTACAAGTTGTTTTACGTCGCACCGACACAGATAGGTCTTACAGCGACGATGGGACAGGAAACGGCTAGGAGTGGGAAGGATGTGGCCGTGGCCCTAATTAAGGTACAGCCCTAGGATTTGTCTGGTGTAAAAATGGGAAACCACGAAAAACCATTTTCAGGGTTGCCGACAGTTGGGTTCCAACCCACTATCTCCCGAATACTGGATACTGGCCGCACTGAAGCGACTGCAGCTATCGAGCTCGGCATCTATAAGAACAGTGACTAAGACTGTTTGATTAAGCACATAGTCTTCCCTCCCGTTAATAATGTTCATGAAGAAATATTCATGCGGGTAAATAGTCTAAACATATAAATTCGTGTCCTCAACCCGAGATGGCACAGACCTTTTCAATCACACCCCCAATGAAGGTAGCTACATGTCCATTTTAACCACTTTCCAGCATTCCTGCCATTATTAAATCTTTGGCTGTACTGGGAATCGAATTCGGACCTTCGAGGACGTCATCGTATAGCACTGACCATTACGTTACGGAGGCGGTCACGCGGATTAATATTCCACCAGATGGAATATTTGACGTTTTAGTTTTGAAATTTCCATGACAAGTAACTATTTCTCAGATTTATTCTTATTTTTCTTCTTATTATTATTATTCTCCTCCTAAACGTTTCCCAGTTGTCTGGTGTTAGCACTAACGTGGATTAAGCTCACTTTAATGACCGGATGGCTTTCCTCACGTCAATCCCATGCGGAGGGATTTATTCACTCTCGCGTGTATCTGTGATGATCGGTAGTGTGATGTGCTGTATGTTGTATTAAGACGAGCACAAACACGCAGTCCCTAGGCTAGAAAAAATAACCAAAATAGTTAACATCCCCGGCCTAGCCGCGAATCGAACGCGCAGCCCCTCTAAAACGTAGGCCACTACGCTGACATTTCAGTCAAGGGTACGGACAATTGCGTTGGAAGAATAATGAAGATATAAGCACGAACAGCGGTCTTCTAGAATGAGGTGATTTTTTTGTCACTGGTTTAATGTTGCACTAACTCGTCCACGCAAGGATGGGAAAGGACTAGGTTTGGGAAGGTAGCGGCCATGGCCTTAATAAGGTACAACTCCAGCATTTGACTGGTGTGAAAATGGGAAGGCATCCTAGAAAACTATCTTCAGGGCTGCCGACGGTGAGATTCGAACCCGCCATTTCTCGAATGCAAGCTCACAGCAACGCGTCCCTAACCGCACGGCCAACTCTCTCGGTGACGTGGGTTAAAGAAGTTTCTCCAGCTTTACACACAAGTAAAAATTCCAATATTTCAGAACAGTAATTGTGAATTTTTTTTTTTTTTTTTAGAATTTGCTTTACATCGCGCGCGACGATGGGATAGGAAAGGCCTAGAAGTGGGAAGGAAGCGGACGTGGCCTTAATTAATGTACAGCCCAAGCATTTGCCTGGTGTGAAAATGGGAAACCAAGGAAAACCATCTTCAGGGCTGCCGACAGTGAGGTTCGCACCCACCATCTCGCAGATGCAAGCTCACAGCTGCGCGCCCCTAACCGCACGGCCAACTCGCCCGGTGAAAAATCTGAGTGGTATAGTACACTCATGATGGACACTATACGCTGCCATGACCGGGGATCGATTCACACTGCTTTTGGTTCTACTGTTGTAAATTCGGTAGGGGAACATATTTATTCTCTATGTGGAGAAGAGTGTGATTTGAAATTAATTTATTAGGATAAACAAATAAGAGGGTAGAACAACGAATGCACTGGCCTAATTGGAGAGTATTTGGAACATGGCCTGCCTGAGCTGCACTCAGTCCAACGTTTTCCATATGGTAAGAAAGTGGTAACAGTGAGATGTTGCTAATATTAATACGATAAGTAAACGCACTGTCTAGCGAGACTCTATGGGTGTTGTTCAATTTTATATAGTTTCTTGAACGATAATGTGTATTTCACCTACTTTGTTGGCCATACTTTTGAAGTATTAATTAAATCTGAGTTCTTTCTGCAATAAAAACGTTTTAACTCGGGCCTATGACCTAGATGTTAGGCCCTTTTAAAAAGTCATCTTCATCAGCATCACCACATTTTAGCTTGTTCAGACTGGTGCTTATTTAAACATTTTTGCAAGAAATTAATTAAGATATTTAAGTTGTAATAGAATTTTATTGGCTTACAAAAATGCATTACACATTACACAACTTTTCTCTAGTTTATCAGACAAATCAAATTGCTGAAGAATGTACAATAATAACAAACAAAAATATCTCATTTACTAAAATTATTGAAATTTCGCAAGTTAAGAACCCGTGGTACATTTGCAATATCCCGATTAGAATATGATTTTTTTCATTTCTCATCCACGACACAGTTGACTTAAGCTATGTAGTCGGCTTGTAGTGCAACGTTGTTATATTTTAAATACAGAACGACTTGTTTTATATTCAGAACATTGTTTTTTATGTGTGCTCGACTCTTCATCTTAATTGAGAAGCTCCAAGGATATGGTTGAACACGGCAAGACTTGCCGGTATTCTTTATTTTGTCTCACAAAAC
The DNA here is from genome assembly GCF_040414725.1 of Anabrus simplex. Taxonomy (NCBI): domain Eukaryota; kingdom Metazoa; phylum Arthropoda; class Insecta; order Orthoptera; family Tettigoniidae; genus Anabrus; species Anabrus simplex. The sequence goes on along the minus strand of NC_090266.1, from coordinate 963,772,919 downwards.
TCGCAATGTATTAACCGTTAAGTTCCTAATGGGAAACGCAGGCCCAATTAATATACTGTATGATCATATTTAGTTCTCATCATTTATCAATACAGTATTCATCTACTCATTTATCTATTCATTCCACTTACCATTTATATTTCATACTTTTACAATATTGAGGAACATTTATCGAATGCACCAAGGGATAATAATCTACTTAACCTCTTTCCAGCCTGTCATCAGGATAAAGACAACACGGTGAGACCTGTCACACTGCACAAATAAAATGCCCCTGGAATCTGGAGATCTCGCAGAAAATCACTCCCTACTACTCTTCACCCCGTGCGTAGGCCTTTTCGCGTAAACTGACCGTGATTTGAATTCGAGTCACAGCAATGAAGCCTAATCACCCAAACCACGGGACTCACTTCGGAATGCCAAGACTTGAATTATGGAAATGTTTGTAAAATTGCTCATTTGAAACTGAAGGGAAATAAACAGGGGTAAGTAGTACTGTTTTTCCTTCTACGTCAGCTTACTGAAAGAAATGGTCGACTTTACATTAGGAGTTCTAGTATTCAATTGGGCAGCCAGTATAATCCTTGTCATGTGTACCAATGTGTTACATTAAAGAAAAGCTTCTTGGATTTACAAGGATTTGTGAGGAACCTTCTAGCCATGGCAAATCAGGAATCAGGAACTGACCATAAGGATAAATTACAATAATGACGGTCGAGTAAGCCGGGGATAGTGCCAACAGCAGTTCATGGATATGAGCACGAGTGGTGGAATTCAAACGAGTAGGACATGTAACAATATCAAAACGAGCAATATATACTGTCTATTTAAAGAGGAAACATATCTATTTAATTGCTCATAGACTTTGAGAGAAGGTTTAAAATTTTCAGCACCATTTCATCAACAACGTTTGATATATATGACGATATGAATACGATGGTTAAAATACATGCACATCCCATACCCAGCCATAAACGTGGAATGAAGTCCATACAGATAGTATGAAATAAACATTATGTTTATTATCTTTATTAAACAGCTGAACGTCAAACGAGAGTCAATTCTGTATTATTAAAAGGCGTAAACCTTGGAGCATGTCTAAAGAGATCACAGCCCGGAATGGCCAACGCTCTGTGCGATGGATTGTTTGTAAAATCACACTGATGTGGACCATGGCGTGCTAGTAAACCTTTACTTCGGTCGTCAATGTTATTTAAGTGGTACGCTTCTCACAGGGAGACAGTCCCGTCTCAAACTATGACAAATGAACTATTTCAGAACAATCCACCGAGTAGAGTACTGGAAACTCGGTTGATCCTATTGGGTTGAATTAAAGAAGTCTTTATTATTGTCGCCTCCTGAGTGGACTTCACATCAAAATATTTTCTCTCTATAACTTCCGAAAATTGTATCATTCACCGAACAGGTGAGCAACTTTAATCTCAAAAACATACTTTTGCTTCAGTACGTGTAAACTCTCTACAAAATACATTTCGACATTACTCTTATAATTACCACTTGCACTTTCATTTACAGTGTTATCTCACGTTTGTAGAGTGCATATTTTTAGAGCATTTTTGGCTATATTCATAACTCTTGAAGGAACGAATATAGATCTATATGACTACTTTGCGCGTGTACATGTGTCCGTGGCGACGAGTTTTGAGCCGTTGATTTTAATCCAGCCATGTTTGGTATGGTTGAATTTACTGACTAGGAACATTGTTGCCGATTGTTTACCGAAGTTTTTACTCTTTCTTCGATAGCTTAGAAACTTACAACATCGAACTTTCTCTTAGTTTATGTGAATGAAATTACGGCGTGAAGGCATGAATGTTACCTTCTTAATGCTTAAGACCATCAATATATCTACAATTAACTCCAAATAATACCCCGCATTACGGATTTCCAAACAAAAATAACATTAAAAAATACAGAGATTAAGCTTATGAGTTTAATGATAGACCCTGTTACAGTTACCAGTACTGTCAGTAAATGATAAAATCGATCAAAATATTTTCACTGATATTATGAGTTATGCCACGGACCGTTCCAAATTGGGGAGAGAATTCAAACAAATCGACGGTTCAATTCAGTAGTAGTACATCTCGAAGAAGTGGATTGTTCTGTACAAGGGTTTTAAAGTTTTAGCATGTCCATTGAAAACAAAATAATATGAACATTTATTTTCAAATTATTTTATCATTTTTATTTAATATGTAAAATTATACAGGTTGTGGTTTTCCCCGTACTGAGCTGCCGTTGTACTAGAACTAAAATGTAATTTCTCAGTTTATCAACAAATTTTCTTCGCGGAAGTCCTCGTTTGTCGGTAAAATACTCACAGATTTTTTTACAGTGATACAATAGTGTTTGGGTTCTGGGGATACAAGTATCTAGGCCTAAAATTACAATTAATTTTAGAGTTGTAGCAGTATTGAACGGCGCCGTGGACATTCTCTAACTCAACAGTGGAGATATTTACGGACAAAGTCACCAAATGTAACTGAATTTCACTTTCACATCAATCGATGGCTTTCCTCTCAATTTAATACTATGAAATGTGCATTTAATTGGTTTAATAATGCACGTAACTGAAGTCTGCAATAGTAATCACCTTTGCAGTGTGTATTCTCTGTTTTCTGTCTCTGTTAAAGTATGTTATTTTCATTTTCTGTATCAAGATTGTGTTGATAATAAATTGCAATTATTACCATTAGACGAAGTGCAACGAAATAACCACCCTCTTATCTAAATTGTGAGTAAAAATTAAGTTTATCATAAAGAAATGTTCAAATGAAAGATTGTAGAAGAATGGCAATTTAAACTACACCCAAATATAACTTGGAGAATTGTACATAAATTCAGGAATGCTGCATGTGTTAAGTTATTGGTCTTTCTTATTACATGATGGTGTTGGTATAAAGTCCTTTCGAATGCTAAAACACTCACTAACGAGAATGTTTGTCATCAAACGAAAACCAACTACTTAGGAAATATAAAGATAGCGTTTTAGACAACGATTACAGTGAATTCCGTTTACTGATTTAGAATTGCATTCTTGGCTAGAACAGTGTCTAATACATTATGTTTACCTATCACTCACAATTCTGCCGATTTGGGGCCGAATTTACTGTATTTCTTAAAGACAGACCCGTTTTAATCGGTCTACCGGAAGGTAGGACGGTCCAAACTAAATACACTAGCGTACATGTCTTATTGTTGAGATATAATGATGTTATCTCGCGAACGGCAGATTCTCAGTCAGTCTTCGATAAAGATAGGCTAAGTGTGTACTGTATGTCTTAGTTGATAAGAATGTTCGTTATCAACAGAGGATGTCTGTTAATCAATTTGTTTCAGTTACATCACAGCTGCGTTTTAGTGTGTTCAAATTTGTTTTGACACTTTAGTCAAAGGTTTGTCGTATCAGACTATACAATTTAAGATGCATAATGATAGATAAGTGGGAGTAATACCAAACCATAGGAAAAGGAAACGTTACAACATCACACGCCTTCGATTTCTAGTGATCTACGCAAATTATCTGCCTTATTTATAAATTCTGATTACTGAATCGAATATATGTAATGTGGTGTTACCTTTGGTTTACATTCTTAATAAATATGTTAACGGGCCCTTATTTACACTCAGAAAGTGGAAGCAAATAGACTAATGCAATTCAACAAATCTTAATTATGCAGTATTTCATCCTACATGAAAATATATGAGCGTCATGTGCTTATTACAATTAGTGTAAGTTAATTAATTCCACTGAGAAATTCAACAGAGTTGGAACTATCCTTATAGAGATTTAAGAACCATTTGGATATACTGCAGAAACTATAGTAATTTAGGGACATCTCGACACGCTAAGCAAAACTTGTAATTTTGATCATGCTTTAATTGTAAAATATTTCAATTATTTCCCTGGTGATTTTGTACACAGTTAGTTTATGTTTTCTATTATTTATGGCAACAAATAGCATTTCATAACATGTTAAATTATCAAATAAGTAAAGGATGCAATAATGTCCACTTCTCCCGCACTTAGGGAGAACCTGACACTAGGTAGGACCTCCGAATAGTTACACAACTATTGTACACAGTGGATACATATACTCTGTTCATCGTTTCCGTTTTCCACACACATCTCAAGGAACCATTTCCTGCATTCCCCACTACATTGGACCCATGCCTCATTACGGCTGTCGTCACATATTGCGCAGTAATTCTCAGAGCAAAGAAGACTGCTTGAGAAATTAGCTTCCCCGCTGCACACGCCGAGTTCTCGTTGTTGTCCTTCGATTTGAAGGATTCTTTTCATTTTCGCGTTTCCTATTTAAATTTTCCCGATAATCCTGTGAAGTCACCGTAGCTGATGGCGGGGAAGCAACACATCTCTATTCATAAAGCTGATGCCTTATCAAGCACATCCGGATCTTTGCAGTGCGTTGAGTGTCCGTCGATTATCAACCGAATCCTGCCCCGAGGTTTGTAACGGTTTAGGTGATCAAGGAATAATGAAAATACCTCAGTGATCATATATACTGATTCGGACATTTTAACAACTGATCCACTGGGCATTCCTTTTGAGTGTATCTTTGCCTTACCCCTTTCATTATAACAAAGGGTGGGATAACATATCCAATAGCAATACCACACACCATTACTGTTACCGTAGATCCCTTTTCTGCCGTGGTGCTGTGAAACACGTTTTTTTTTCTTTTTCACTGATAATCTTCCCTGCCTTAAATATGAGCTGAACACCAGTTTCATTGGCATTGAAAATATTACCAGGCTCTTGAAAAACCCAATCATATCCAACCATTGCATTTTGTTTTTTAAATATGCTTCTTAACACCATTCCTATGAGTGAACCTTAAAGCCAGTTCTCGTAAGTCAGTCACTGTACGCCCAAACCCCTTAGAATCGAGATGAAAAATATGGTTGACTAAATGGTCCTACATAGCTTTGTCAATTGTTGCTCCTTTTCCAGTTTTCTATTGATAGATATACCAGATAGTATTCTGGATATGAGTGTATACCTTGGAATACTGAAATGCTTCGCAGCTGTTGCTAAAGTAGTTCCATTTTTTCACGTCCTTAATAGCAGCAGCCATATCTTCTGCATTCCATCGTCCAAGCAGACCTTTGTACACATATATCCGTGGCATCCACCTATAACCATTTGGATGCAAAACTATTAATGCGAAACTTCTACTTTATCATCAGTCTCCAACCTTCGTAATTCGAGTTTAACTAAACAATACAAACATTGTTATAAAAAAATCGCATTACAAATATTTTAAATATCCTAGTACACTACATTGTCATATTTTATTACTCCTACTAAACTGTAGTATTAACGCACCATTAAACCCTGTCCCCAAAAATGTATCCAAGTTTAGAGATTCAGGGAGATCTCGACAATCCTAACAAGCTTGAATGTTGAAATAAAATAACGTAACGTGCTGGCGCTAGCAACATGGAGTTGTTTCACGTAAACATGCATAAATTCTACCAACCTCAGTCGGGATCTAACCCGCTATCTTACAAACGGAAAGATGACTGCATGTGTTTAATTTTTCATTTGTTTACATGTGATATTTTCATTAAAGTAACTTTAGAGAGTCTGGTTGCGTACCGTACTTTGTTTCGTCTGCTTCCCATGCTTAAACTTGAGGGATGAAATTCCGACGCAATAGACTGACATGTAAAGAGCGCTTTAAAATGTGAGAAGTTATTCCAGTAAATTTACCGGCATTCGAAAGAAATGATTTTGACTATAAAATTACGACATGTTGACGTTTCCTAAATAATCGGTAATAATTCAAGAGACATTAAAGTTTCATTACTTGCGGGATTATTATTATTATTATTATTATTATTATTATTATTATTATTATTATTATTGTTATTATTATTATTATTATTATTATTATTATTATTATTATTATTATTCGAAGCTCCCCCTGTGGATGACGGTCTCCGAATTGTAAGGTCGCGGGCGCAAAACCGACGAAGGTCCTATCAACATGTAGAATACGGTATCTCTGGTATTTAACTGATGAAATTAATTAAAACTTCGTCAGCCATATCACCCAACAGAGATACGTTCCTCTGCCATCTGCTAGAGGAAAACGGAACGTCGAAATTGACCCACAGGCAGCCTAGACGGCATCAATTCAAAATGCCTGCACCCGGTAGCTGAAGTCATACGATGATGATGACTAGGCATTATTTTTTCAGGAGATACGAGTTTAATGGAATTTTACTGTGAAAGGAATCCTTCAACTTGCGATTTAATCTGTCGGCATAGATCTCTTATATTTAAGTTCCCTTTGATGCTGCTTAACTTTACCACGATTCTATACTATACCTTTTGCCAAAGGAGGCAAGTATCTTACTGCATCACACAACTGACCGGTTCGCCTGTACAATGTGGAATATTATGCAGACTACATATGAAGGCTCTTATTTATTTATATATTTATTTTTGGAAATCCCATTCACGATAAAGAATATGTAGCTTCCTAGCACCGATTCCATTAGGTATTTACAATCTAGAAACATGTCCAATTGCCTGAAGTATCTATTGTGGAATGTTGCTAGACTCTGAAACATATAGAATATCGATGACTTACTTCTATAACTTCGTATTTTCCAATGCTCTTCCCATCCACTATATTCCTTATGAATGGTTACGCATCCCAGCTACATGAGGATATGCACCACATCAGAACAATTTTCGTTGTGTTCATTTTCCTATGGTTAGACTATGTGTAAAGAAAAATGAACCTTAGATAGGAGTAGGAGTAGGAGCGAGTAAGTTCGCTTGAAAACAACATCCCTTCAATACGGTATGGTAAGTTCTATTTTCCACTACATATTAGCACAGGAAAATGAACACAACGAAAATATAAATGTAAATATAAATATAAATATAAATATAAATATAAATATAAATATAAATATGTAGCTGGGAGGCGTAATCAGTTTTAAGGAATATAATGGGTAGGAAGAGCATTGGGACATACGAAGTTTTAGAAGTAAGCCATCGATATGCTAATGTATTCTAGAGTTCAGGTATTGATAGCTAAATAAATCGTGCTTAGAATAAGTAGAAAGTATCAACTGAATATCAAATTACCTTCCGTTGTCTTCAAGACGTCTGTCCAATATGTAGAAAAAAATAGAAAGATTTCCATTACTTACATGCTTTCTTTCTTCAACGCTGAAATAAAGTTCCCTATGAACGCGCAATATCGACTTTGAGTGCTATAACCTACCACCTGAAGAAAAGTACTTACAGATACGCCTAATTTCCTTGTAAAATTAAAAGAAACACCCATATTTCTTATTTCAGTGCCCAGTGTTTAGACATATGGTTATTGTTGACAGACACAGAATAGCTCCATATCGTTATGTGATTTACATGCCAATGAACGTGAAGTTCCGTTATTCCGGTTTTAATTTAGTAACGTATTTCTGTACATTGCAAACTAGTTACTTATTTGCGAACAAATCTGATCAGACTTATATGTATGACAAATTAGTACAATATGTCGTATTGAACAAATCTCTCTACGATTGATGAAGACTGTATACAAGATTTACATTTACACCCTAGCAAGTTATATTGAACTCTAGAAACAACAGTGCTTCGTGGAAATAATGTATGTTATTTATAAATTTTTCATATAGACTAGTGAATCAAATGCTTCATAGGATGTCTTAGAATGTACAATTACTCAACATGGGTACTCATTTGGATGCAAAAATACAATTGCAAGACGAGGTGTTCAGCTAAAACTTGTTCAGCTGCAGCCTACACAGGGGGTTTCAAACTGCCATTGGCTACCCTAAAAAAAAAAAACCTGTGTTTAAAAGAATTGTGTAATTTCATGGATAGAGATATTCGTCGTAACGTCAACGTTTAAAAAAGTGTACATGTAATGTTGTTTAAAAAATGTATAGTATTCTTATAACTTCCATATTCGCAACTAGTCAAAGTTTGAAAAAAATAATGCTTCATTCTCAGTTAATACTGTGGCAGTATTGGTGGTCAGAACACTTCTCATCACAACTTCTCCCTGGCTGTTCAGACTCAATACCTTCATGAGAGGCCGCATTCCAGTTCAGCTGGTGGACATTTAAGAGTGCTTAAATGCGACGGATCGATTTCTGGCACTTCACTGGCACTTCAAACAACCCTCCTTCAGGCTGAAATTCCAGCTCCCCGGCACCTCTTCATCTTATCAATAGCAAACCCTTTTATGTACATTTCTATGCTAGTTTATTTGACCAAAGTGTAGGGCCACGATAAGTGTCCGATCTGTTTGAATGGCGCGCTTCAAGTTCAAATGCGTTTCGTTATCCCACTAATATTCACTATCTCTCAATGGAAGAAACATATTCTGTAGGGCGGAGTACATTATAAAGTATGGCTGTGCAACGTAAACTTTAAGAACTTGTAATATACGAGGTCAAGCAATTTATAGGTGATAATTATTCGAACAATAGTTTTTGAGAGGCAGAATATACGAGGAATATGTGGAAGAACAAAAGTTTATCTTGATTATATACGGCTTCTTTACAACCAAAGAGAAATATAAGGAAAGAGGAAAAATCGTGTTAACTGTGCACTGACTGAGGTTCTGGTCTAGGCTTTATATGATTATTTAAAGAAAATCACATCTTAAGCGTTATTCGTTAAAGATCGTTACTCACAATACCTACAATGTAATCTTAATTTATCTTATATCTTTAAGTAAAGTCATGTGTAGAACTATGTTTTATAAGCACACTGCTTTCTGCAGAGACCTGGGACGGGACAGGATGCTAATGCATGCGTACAGAAATTGGTATTAAAATGTAATAATAGTGTACTGTAATGTTAAATGCCTGCCAATTAACACGACAAGATCTGCCTGTATTTTGTATTCACTTTGCAGAAGAAGGGGATAATTTGAAAGTAGATGTCAATTTAGAGTCTGCTACGTTTTCTTCTCCCTTAAAATCAATTTCAATAGTTATTAACTTAAGTTTCTTTAAGTTTGATTTAGTTAATTTCGTAGAATAGTGCATTTAATATTCTCACATAAGCTTGTTCTGTCGTTTTATCTTAATTTTTTTTAAATACTCCTAAATATTATAATTTGTAATATTTCGTGTCAATGTGTCCATCCATTTTCTCGTGATCATGGGATAAACAATTAGACTGGAATGTTAAAATCTACTTCCAAGGTTTTAATTTGAGCTGAAATAGATGGTAATCAGAAGAAGTGTTACAAAAGCAAGCAATGCATCCATACAGATAGCCGACATATTTATACTGAACAAAGGAAGCCAATCGAATGATTAACTTTCCCGAATGTGTCCATTTTTAGGTTTGAAAATATTTGTGTAAAATTCGTACTGGTGACGGACGAAAATATACGATGTTCTTGAGAAGGAAAAGGATGAATGGTTTGAAGGAAGACAAACCATGAAGAGTCCTCTAACACTCACATGCTTTAGAGTTCCAGTTGCATGGCCTCACAGCTATATTCTGCAGCTGCTGGATTTGTGAAACAATGAAATCAGATCGGTTGGAGAGCGATGACGTTAATCTCTTTCTCTCTGTGTAACATAGTTCATTTACAAAGAAGCCAGGTGTTGTTTATGGTGTTGTCATTAACGCATGCAACGTTCATCCGCAAAACAATGGAAGTGTAATTCAAGCCTCCATCGGCAACAAACACTTTATTACCACTAATATATGAGATCACATTTTAAATGGTGTTCAGTATCGAGTAAGATGCTCAAGTGATTGTTAATGTAATGGAAAGAGAAGAACATCGCCTGGGAATGGTTTCAAAGTAAGGATAAAATTCATGAATGTATCCAAGAATATGTCTTCTTTAACGAGTACGCAAGATGTACTCTTGAAATCCAGCAGGATCATAGTAAATGATGTAAATGATCCACTAGAGCTGTTGAAGTGTCAGTATGTTATTACCAGTAGTAAACAAGAATGACATCACATCCGAGCGACATGAGTAGAAATGGATTCAATTTAGATTTTTGTGAAGTAAGCGTATAAATTTGTTATGCTTTGAATGTAATGACCATAAACCATATAATCTACAATAATATTTCCATAGAGAAAAACTCGTGCCTATTTACTTGAATTCACACGTCAACCAAGCAGTCCACGGAAGATATCGCTCAGCTATCACTTTCTAGATGTGCTCGAATTCTTCACGTCGATTTAAAGTCCGGTTATCATGGTACGGTATGTTATGCATAACGGATAGATTTTTCGACTGATTGTTGGTTTACATTGCTAGGTTAATGCACCTGAAACACTGTGTTGCTGCTATCATGATATTAACCACTGTCGTCCAGAGTTCAGTGAACTGTGGCTAGTACTGACGTTCTGCAAGCTTGGAACCGTTATTATCATTTATATGACAATCATATCTCAGGTCTATGGATACGGAAGAGTGAAACTCTGAACCACGTTTAACCATAGATAGATCCGGATGTGCTAAGAGCGTAAGTCTGAGTTTCTTTTCGACTATGTGTATAAGTAATAGGATTCCCTTCACATCACAGAATATATGTCTCTGAACTCTGTTCCCATAGACTTTGCATGAAAGGTAGGAAATACAAAGTCGTGGTACCGTATATTCTTAGACATCGTTAAATGGTATCATGTAAATTTTACGTAAAGTAACAATGATATGAAACATCTTACTTTGTAAAAAATGTTAGCTTGTGGGGTTTATTTCGTGGTAAAAGGGAAAATTTAACATTTTGTCAAGACTTAGCGCAGTATCCTCAGTGCCTCGGTGGTATAAACCCCAAAGTCTACCAAGTCTGTCATTCTGAGCCTTAAAAGAATAAATAAATATAGACCTAGGTATCTTACTTCTTACCTACATATTAAATTAAACTTATATCAGTAGAAGAGAGACACGGGGAAGCTATTGTAGGTAAGGCCTACATTCCTCTCCAGAAAAGTAAAATTCTGATTTTGATTTCACTATTTATTTTCACTGCATATTACCACTTAAGACTTACATACAATATGAATAGAAAACTATGAAAATTAAGTAATTCCATTAATACTGGAAGCTTATAAGGTTCGTTTCCCGCACGACACGACCAAAATGAACTAAAAATATAACAATATGTTTCAACAAATTCAATTCTTGTGTTTTATACGAAAAAGATATCAGCTACTACATTGTTCATAAGAAGTTAGCCAGAGTCTGAACAACCTCTTTTCAAGAACACGTTGTATCAAATATTTCATGTCGGTTAATTAAGTTTGTAATTGAAGTCATTCAACATGTGGATTTCAAACATATTATACCACGGCCTATTTAGAGAATCAAATGCCTCAGATGGCTTTTTATATATTCGTTTTTGTAAGTGCTATGAAGGTATGCTAACATAGGAATTACTTCAGCTTAATGATGAATTTCTCAGTCTAATGGTACTAATATATTGCCAGGTGACATGCCTGCTAGTTGAATCTGACATCTTAAAATTGAATAAGTAATGATATAGTTATACTATGATATACTCTCAAATTACTACCGTTAACAAATAATATGTTTAGCAATGTAAGCATTTCTTATTGCCTGTGCATTCTCGGATAACTCATGTGCACCATTCAACTGAGGGTAGACGAATTGTCGACATTCAATTGCCATCTTGTGTATACTGTCCTGAATATTTTCACCCAGTACTAGAATTAATCCAATTTACTATTGTTCATTTTTTACTCTCGTTTTACACTCTCAATTAGCTCACTTTGACCACTTACCTAGACAATAGGACGTTCGTCACTTGCTCGTTATCCGACTAACTCTGCCCTAATGTTCTAATTACATATCCATCCGTTGACTCACTCCATGAGCGATATAGTGTTTTAAGTCACACTACTCCCAATAATTTTATTCCTCAACTAAATGTTTAGATGGAAGTTGTATTTAGTAAACCCAATGTTAAAAATATTATTTTCTACCTGTCTTCTGTAGCAATAACTAGTAGTTTCTTTAGAAACATTTTCAAAATAAAATTTATGGAAACATGTAGCCTCCTTTAACATGTTCCAGATTCGGGACAAGGTATTTCGAATGTTTGAGCAAATTTTCTGATCATCGAAATGTTAGTTAAAACCTATAGACAGACTCACAGACATTATATTTAGTGAGAGTGTAATAGTATGCATGATCTAATTTTATGCAAGTGGTGCAGTTTTACCTCATTTCTTAAAAATCTTATCTCAGAGTATTATTAGGAAATTAAAAAAACAACCTCGCAATATAAAGTAACGTGAAAAGAAATTGATTTCTGTTCTTAGATTTTTTATGTGATATGTATTTTGCCTTGAATAATTCTAAATTATCCAATATTCTGGGAAAAGTAAAAAAAAATGTGTAGGTAGTTGAATATATTTTATTACTGGAGACTGTAATAATTACCGAGTGAAATAAAGTAAACTTCTTTTGTAAACATAGTAGCAATTCTCAACTAAAATGCAAAATAAATTAGTGAGAAAACCTTAAGATTGGAATTCAACAATTTCCATGCATGATAACTTTTGAGTAGGCTTACATGTAACATTAGATTTAACAACTTCTGGCTATCTATTGATTTGTTAACTCAAATTAAACGGTAGCCTATTTGTTATTGTAAGTGCTATGCATGTATGCCAACATAGGAATTACTTTAGTTTAACTATTCATTTTGCATTAATATAAGGACAGATAGTAATAAAACTATCCCGAGTGAAGTAGCCGAGCGTGCCAACGCGCTACGGCTACGGTACCAAGCTCTGATTTCGGGAGATGCGTGGGTTCAAACCCCAACCTGTCGGCTGTCCTGATAATGGTTTTCTGTTGTTGTACATTTTCGCTTCTATGTAAAGGTCATAACAGCCTAATAGGTACTATTCATAGGCCACAGCCGATTCCTTCCACCTCCTTACTCAAATTCATTCACCATCATTCACTTCCTTTTCATTAGCTCATCAACGGAGGATGGCGTCAGGAAGGGCATCAGGCCATAAAACATGCCATATAATTTCATCTCGCTCATCCCCAACTCCGCATCGGGAAGCGGGGAGGATGTCATTTAATATCTGCTTACGAGCAGGCAAGCTATAGTCCTATCTAGGTTCAAGGTGCTGAATCAACTGCTTAAATTCTTTATCTGAACTTTTTGTTGGGCTGTTCATGCTCACTATAAACAATTTTATGAACTGAGGTGACAGGTTGCGAGTGTTAGATTTTCTCCTCGCGAGAAACTCATTTTACAAAGCGGCAAATGGACCGGTTATCACTGACGCGATCCAATTGGAAGTACTCTAGTTCCACATCTCACTTATATTATCCAAAAGTGGTTGATTACGAAATGCACCGGCTTCTGTCATTTCAAAATAACAACTGACTTGAAATGTTAATATAGTAATCTAAAATCAAAATTGACATTTTTACAATAAGTTGCTTCCTTGTTTGTGATTTGATAGCTTAATGGACTACAGGATTTGTTTGCTTAAAGTCTCTGTTATTGATTACACTCAGATCTAGGTTATTTTGTAGGTGGTGGGTGGTGCTGAAAATGAAAATAAATAATGTAACAAATTAGTGCAATATCACGTTCGAAAATATCTTCCTCATGCTACAGTTTACCATTTAATTGTCCCGGTATATATCTTTTAAAGAAATTTTTACTTCTGACAAATTGGCACAGAACATCTGCAGAAATCCGGAGGAAGGTCCCTTTTGTTATGGAATCAGTGGAGCAAACGGGCCCAATTTCTTGCTATACCTGCTTCCTGTGATCCTGCGACCACTTTAAAATCTGCTATTTCTGGCAAGTTGACGATATTAATTAAACATTTTAGTATTATAGCCAATGGCCGTAGCCGTGTTTAAACACCGGATCCCGTGAGATCTCCGAAGTTAAGCAACATTGGGCGTGGTCGAGAAGTTGATGGGTTGCCACGCGCTGTTGGGAATGGAGGAGCGGAAAGGAACTGGCCACCCTACCGTACGTAAACTCCGGCTCAGGCACACCTCTGTGGAGGTTCGGACCTGCCTTCGGGCAGGACACACCCTTACCTTACCTTAGTATTATATTAATCCTCCACGCTTCATGGTACAAGAGGACCGGATTAAGTAAGTAAGTAAGTAAGTAAGTATTCTATTAAGGTAGTATCGGAAAGTATCGAGCTCATGTGTAGTAGTATCGTTCGATATCGATAGCTCTTGAGTATCGAGGGTATCGAGATATGGAAAGTATCGAGATCTCACCTCTAGATTTTATCTTAGGTAGGACCCCATTCTCAGAAAAGCGTGCGCCCAAAGGAGGTCCACCGGAACGATCTGCACCAAGCCTCTACGGAGACCACTCGCCATTATTGTAGTGTATAGTCTACGTCTAGAATAGACGAAAGTGGAGTAAGAAAACACATTTCTTTTCATTTACACTCACGCAGCTGAGCATACACTGCTTCCACTCTCAAACTAATCCGATGAACATGGAATTGTTATGTACGATACTACGGCCAAAAACTAACAGTCCGAGTACATTTCTGCTAAAGAATAGAATTACTGTATGTGCTCCTTCTTTGACTCTCCAGTCTTGAACGCAGTGTTTCTAATACGCTTTTACGTAAGTCTGCTGACATACATTAAAATAATGAGAATATACTTGATGCCTAAGGCTGTCATGATACTGACGCCATATGGAAGTTGTTACCTGTAACACTATACATGAGAATTTAGAGCAACTATGTTCATTCAACTATTTTTATTGCCGTAATGATTGTATAATACAATGTGCACCATGTTCTTCAAATAATGTGATTGGAAATCAAGAAGATAACTGTTATCTGACGAAATAATAATAATAATAATAATAATGATAATAAATGTAATAATAAAGGTATGATCTCGGCAATCATGTGTACGCACTTCGATGTAACGTCTCTTAGGCTGCCTGTCAATCAAGTTCAACGTATTTTATTCTAGCGGTATCAGATAGCAAAGAGAGTAGAACCCCATTGAGTTATTACCGAGTCTTCCAATTAACTGTGGGGTAAAAAAATTTCGTGTGGCTATTTCTAGCCGAGTGCAGCCCTTGTAATGCAGATCCTCCGATGAGGGTGGGCGGCATCTGCCATGTGTAGGTAACTGCGTATTATTGTGGTGGAGGATAGTGTTATGTGTAGTGTGTGAGTTGCAGGAATGTTGGCGACAGTACAAACACCCAGCCCCAGGGCCATTGGAATTAACCAATGAAGGTTAAAATCCCCGACCCGACCGGGAATCGAACCCGGGACCCTCTGAACCGAAGGTCAGTACGCTGACTATTCAGCCAATGAGTCAGACACTGTGTGGGGTGATCGCCGAATATGTCACCAAGGATCTTTTATGTGCCGGCATAAAGCGCCATGAAGTGCCAAACAGATCTTTTCCTGCTCTTTAAAATCGTACTACCTCTCCTAAATTGTAATTCACAGGTCGGCACTTTATATCACTTATCCACAAAAAGAGCGTGGCAAAGTGAATGATATGTACAAAGATCTCTTAAAAGTAAACATGGTAAGAACCGAACGATATCATGCCTCAAAAAAAAAAAAATTCTTGTTAGCAGTAGTGTTCCACCCAAAATAACATTACCGAAGAAGTAAACTACTTCAGTGAAGAGTTTGCCCAGGAATGTGTTTGCTGCCTACAAAATATTCCAATTGTATCGACTTAAACACATGTCACAATTTTTCTTTTTTGATAGAAAGAGTTCGTAACTTTCACAAAATTCTCAGAAGAGTACGTAACTCTAAAAGAGATGAAGGCCAGCCGGTAGAGATGTTGCGATATCTTAAAGCGAGACGGGATGACGGTGTGACAAAGGCCAAGAATTCCTTTAGTTAACGGGCTATATGAAAAAGTATGGAAAAGAAAACATCAAAATGGTTGCCTATGTTTGACGGAGACGTGAGCCATTGAATTCAAATGCCGAGATGGGAGTGGTCTTGTGCACACCTTGTTTTGAAATACCAGGTTACTAGTGACGCGTCCAGTTTCTTGACATTACTGAAGACAATGGTACGACGTCATATGCCGTAAGAGCACGGAGCACTTTTTTAAACTAGGGGTGAATGAATGTTTAATGCATAAAATTAGTCATGTAAGAAGTGCTTCTTATATATTATCTCAAATGTTATCACGGTATTGACTACGATCACTCGTGAAGGTAAACATTTTCACTAACATTGAGTGAGTTTTTTACAGTATGCCCGGTCGCTTTCTCCCCCTTCCCCCCATAGGGGATGAATCTGGTACTCATTGATAAGTAAACCACTGGGACGCAAAATTTCGTTTCAAAATTTCCACACGCATTGGCCAGGATTCGAACTGCGACTGCCTTCATGAGAAGCCAATGACAAAAGTCATATTCAGCTATAGAGCCCCCTTTTGTAATTTCATTTCCAGTATCCTTTACTCTGCCCTATGCATACACACGAATTGTTTGTTTTCCCACCTTTTTTTTTTTTTTTTTACAATTTCCTTCACGTCACACCGACACAGATCGGTCTTTTGAAAATGATGGGAGAGGTAAGGGCTAGGAGTGGGAAAGAAGCGGCCGTGGCCTTACTCTTCACGTTTGTGTGGATAGGGTATATAGGATGAAGTTTAATTCTGAAAACGGCACAGACACCCAGCCCCCTAACCAGAGGAATTAACTAATCTCCGACCCGGAAATAGAATTCGGGAACACTTTAACCAGAGGCCAGTATGCTAACCAATTAGCCATGGAGCCGAACAGTTTTTCTTTAATGCAACTGAACTAATGCAATAGATGGAACTTAAGAAATAATGGCTTTAGTTAGAAAAACTGAATTTTAAAGAAAAATCTGCGCGAATATAGAATATAAAAATTGTAATGTGATAAATTCATTTTATCCATTCATAATCTTCCAAAATGTTGATCAGTGATCATATGGAACACTTCAATTCACCAGTTATTCATCCTTAAGTGAAAGTGTCGGATATCAGCATACAAATGTCAAAATCTTATGGTACTGATTTGTGAATATTTGGAAAACCCTTAACCTTGTCTTGATGTGAACTTGAATTCGCAAATTTTCATTTAACAATTTCGTAATATTACGGAGTAAATACATCGATAATAGCAAGAAATGATGACCGATGAGTGGCTCAGACGGTTGAGGCGCTGGTCTTCTGTTCCCAACTTGGCAGGTTCGATCCTGGCTCAATCCGGCAGTGTTTGAAGGTGGTCCTCAAATACGACAGTCGCGTGTCGGTAGATTTACTGGCAAGTAAAAAGAACTCCTCCTGGACAAAATTTCGGCACCTCGGCGTCTCCGAAAACCGAAAAGTAGTTAAAGTAGTAAAGCCAATAACATTATTATTAAGAAATGATGTGTAACTTACTGTTTACTAGGGAGGGCCACTTTGTCAGATATAACGTATACAATGCAGGTAGGTCACTCCGCGAGAAAATTTCAGTAAGAGGTTATATTTTTTTATATATAAACAGATTATACATTATATTGTATTCTAGCTCAGCTGCAACCATGTCCTTAATCTGCCATTATTGGCACTTGGTTTCACTGTGTGGCTTTCTTTGTCTGGGCTCGGCACTGATCGTAGCAATTATTGCAGCAAACGAAAGTGGTCGAACTACATCCGTCATACGTCTAAGCGTGATAAATGTATGTAATTGGTAATGTATACGACTAGGGATAAAGAAAGTGCCTTGGAACTCTGAACAAGATGCAATCTGGAGATTGGCTGGGCTAGATAACGGATATTTCAGGAAAATCCCACTCTGACATGGTCATCTCTAAGTTCCAGATGAAGGCATATATTTTGCATTCTTTATTTACATAAAATGACTAATATTAATGTTATAGGTTTTCAAACTTTTCAGTGACACAAAGAATGCTTATTATTAATTCAGTGCAAAGTAAATTATCCAGCGAAAAATTGCACACAAATTTATACCATGCCTATAATTTAATGTCAATATCGGTAGGCCTATAACGTCCGACTCATTGGCTGAATGGTCAGCATTGAGGCCTTCGGTTCAGAAGGTCCCGGGTTCGATTCCCGGCCGGGTTGGTGATTTTAATCGCGTCTGATTAATTCTTCTTGCCCGGGGACTGGGTGTTTGTGTTTGTCCCAACACGTTCCTCTTCATATTCAGATAACACACTACACTACCAACCACCACAGAAACACGCAATTACATCCATCCATTTAGGGTTGGCGTCAGAAAGGGCATACGGCCGAAAAACATGGCCAAATCCACATGTGCGACACAGTTCGCACCAGCGTCCCCACATATATGGGAAATACGGAGGAAAAAGAAGAAAGAATCGGTAGGCCTATAACGTAAGATGTTTTAGTTTAAAAATATAAAAAATATCACAAAATATCGTAGATACTCGAGGTATCAAAACACTTATGCAATGCACAAATCCGTACATGCCAAAGTTCCCTCGGTTTTACAGTCGTAAATGGAAGTTATCATTCAATCTACCAGCCTTGTGTGCAGTGCCTCAATCTTCTAGCCGAATTTGAATGTTTGAGAAAAGTTTTAAGGAACGTCCTACAACTACGATATAAAAGTTCCTTGCACATAGAGCCTATTACGGAGCTTGGCTTGCCACGACGCCTTCCGCTCAGCGGGATGACGGTAGATATTAGACTGCCACGTGTTCAGCGTGACGACATTGCTTGACTTACGTGATCTGGAGGCTAAGGTTATCCCACTGGCTATTTCTTGAGAAGCATTTTGTAAATGTGCCTTAGAAAATAAGGGCTGCATGGCCGAGCGGTAAAGGGGTATTCGGGCCGATGACCTAGATGTTTAGACCCTCTAAACAACAAGCATCATCATCAACATTATCATCATCAGCAGCAGCAGCAGCATCTAAAGGCATATTCGGTTCAACCGGAAGAGCATAGATTCAATTCCCCATCAGGAAGTCGAAAAGTTCGAGCATGCACCGACGAGATGGTGTCAAATTAAACTGTCTGATCCAGATGGCCTTATTTTAAAATGTTATTGTGGGAAGATCCGGACCCAAAGTCTTTTGGAGATTAACTGTGTCCGTCCTATACTGTTGTAAACTTAGAAACGAGATTTCCACTTCACGAGCGGCCCTGAGGATAACTCAGCCAACAACAAAGGTTAGTACCGCCGGGCCGAGTGGCTCAAACGGTTGAGGCGCTGGCCTTCTGACCGCAACATAGCAGGTTCGATCCTGGCTCAGTCCGGCAGTGTTTGAAGGTGGTGCTCAAATACGACACTCGCGTGTCAGTAGATTTACTGGCAAGTAAAAAGAATTCCTCCGGGACAAAATTTCGGCACCTCGGCGTCTCCGAAAACCGAAAAGTAGTTAGTGGGACGTAAAGCCAATAACATTATTATTAAATGAGTACCAGATTAATTTCTGGGATGATTGGCGGTCGGACACTATCCCACCCACTTAGTGCGGGGGTTAAAATGGAAGCCTTTACTTTCTACTACTCCAAGAGCCTTCGTGGCCAGTAGGCTTTGCTTGCTTTTCTCCAGAATACAACAGTTTCTGCATGATTATTATTATTATTATTATTATTATTATTATTATTATTATTATTATTATTATTATTATTATTATTCGTAGTGCCCGTTTACAGAGCGCGTTGGAACTTGTTAGCTTGATGATGGTTTTCCATTCTTCTTCTCCCAAAATCTCTTCATGAACTCGCTATGCTGTTTCTTGCGTTCGTCCGTCCATTGTTTCCCTGTGGGGCCGATGACCTCGATGTTAGGCCCCTTTAAACAACAAGCATCATCATGTTTCCCTATGGTTCTTTTAGCCTTTACAGTGAACGTGTGCTTTGCCACCAGAGTTCCAAAAGCCTTGCGGTCCCTGATGGTACCTTCTGTGATGTTCATTTCTTTTAAGTCCTGCTTTATTTATTTATTATTATTATTATTATTATTATTATTATTATTATTATTATTATTATTATTATTATTTTGATAGATGTTTAACGTTCCACTAATACACGCTTTCGGCATTGATGGGTAGGCAGTGGCGGTGGCCTTGATTAAGATAAAGCCCCGGCATTCACCTGGTGTATATATGGGAAAAAACGTAAAATCATCTTTAGGGCTGCCGACGATGGGGTTCAAATCTCTCATCTCCTGAATGCAAGCTTACAGCTATACACGACTCGTACTGAGTAATTAAGTCACTCGCTTTTGTGTTTTATCAAACTTCCGTATAAAAGAATTTCAAGATTTGCAGGAATCTCGTCCAAAGCACCAGACCAGTGCCACTTCACCATGAACGGTGGATGTGAATGAACTAAGAATTGGGAAGCGCAAAATCGGAGCTGTTTGCGTCAGTACAATAAACGACTCCGAACACTAAACCCATCCATTCAAACGACCCCGCCTACTTGGAGACGGCATTACCCACAGCTGTAAATATTACGGCCGTACTTTTGAAATGTCAACCCTTTAGGTGCTTACTTTGGTAGCAGGTTGTCTCTTTCTAGGAAGCTCGACCAGGGCAGCTGTCACAGAGGACAGCACCCGTAAATTGAGCCCGCGCGCGCCCTGCCGCCGAGAAAGAGAGGTTAACACGCAACGGCTTAGCGTCGCGAGTGACAAATGTTCACCCGACATCTACATCGCACACAAAGTAGTAACACGACTGTAGTCATGAAGAGTATTATATTATAGTGGTGTAGTATCATTGTCTTAAGTTGAAGGACCTGATGGCGTATTTAGGAAGGACTCACGGGAATTAACTTTATTGGAGCCCAAACAAACAAAATTACTAGGAATAGTTGTAAACTAAGAAGAGCAAAAAAACGTGTAAGCTCGTAAACTATGCAGAAGATAACACTACAGTTCTTTTTACATTATGGGGGTATGATAATTCTTGTTTTAATAAGTTTAAGAATGGAGCTATTTCTGCTGTAGACTAAGTGAAACCAGAGCTGTGTGCCTCTCTAGAAGTCGATCTCCTGACTGGGAATAGAACCCACGGTTTTCAAGGTGGGACAAATGCATTATTAGAATCCTTGGTGAATGAGGACCCCAGGACTTCAAAAAGAAGGAGATAGAAATAGTAATAATAATGATAATAATAATAATAATCATAATCATAATCATAATAAGTAGACCTCTGTGGTGTAGTAGTTATTGTGATTAGCTGCCGCCCCCCCCCCCGGAGGTCCGGGTTCGATTCCCGCCACTGCCACGAAATTTGAAAAGTTGTACGGGGAATGGAACCGGCTCCACTCACCCTAGGGAGGTCAACTGAGTAGAGGAGGTTCGATTCCCAAATTAGTCATTCTCGGAAGTGGCTTTCAATGGTTTCTCACTTCTCCTCCAGGCAAATGCCGGGATGGTACCTGACTTGAGGCCAAGGCCGCTTCCTTCCCTCTTCCTTGTCTATCCCTTCCAATCTTCCCATCCCCCACAAAGGCCCTTGTTCAGCATTGCAGATGAGGCCACCTGGACGAGGTACTCGTTCTTCTCCCGAGTTGTATCCCAGACCAAATGTATCACGCTCCAGGAGACTGCCCTTGAGGCGGTAGAGGTGGGATCCCTCGCTGAGTCCGCGAAAAACCCGCCCTGGAGGGTAAACGGATTGAATAAATGGTTGTACGATTTTCCGAAACGCCAAGATACGGAAAACTTAGCCCCGAAGGAGTTCTTTCACGTGTCAGAAAATCTTAAGTCGTGAAACTGGCGTTTCTGAACACTTTCAAATACCACCGGACTGACCCAGGACTGACCCCGCGACTTCGGGCCCGTAAAATCACTCCGGTTGGTTCAAAAAGAGGACAGATCAAGGAAAGACTAGAGATCTCTCAGCAAGAGAAAAAGCGAGCAAGTGGTCTCGCTGTTTGGGTCACGTAGCTATCAGCTCTATTCGGGATGTAGTGGGTTCGAACCCCACTGTAGGCAGCCCTGAAGATGATTTCCCGTGGTTTGCTATTTACACACCAGGCAAATGCTGGTCGCTTCGTTCCCACTCCACGCACTCTCCTATGCCATCGTCGCCTTAAGACCCATTTGTGTCGGTGAGACGTAAAACAAATTGTAAAAAAAAAAAAAAAATCATGACACCTAGATCAACTTGTGGAATCACAACCACTGGGACGTGGCATTTTATCACAAATTCACATACACTCGCACACGTTTTTGAAGGAAATGCGTAGTCATCTGCGTTCAGGCCATGTACTTTACAAGAGGTGTGAGAGGTAAATTATTTCAGTAAGTTAGAGCTACCTAACCTCGGCACTAAATGGCACTGAGTGGTTAGCTGTCTGGTAACTAACCTGGTATTCTAGTCTATTGTAAAAAGGGTGGTTGTCACCTTCCAAATTATCTCAAGTGTCTATTGGGAAATGACACTCGCGCCTTTACCGCCTCAGCTACAGTGACAAACCTTCTTCTGTTCAGCAATGTAGTCGATCCTGGCTCAGTCCGGTGGTATTTCAAGGTACTCAAATACGTCAGCCTCGTGTCGGCAGATTTACTGGCAAGTAAATGAAGTCCTGCGAGACAAAATTCTGGCATCTCAGCATCTCCGGGAACAGTAAAAGAAGTTAGTGGGACGTAAAACCGATAACTTTTAAAATATTATTATTCACTCAGCAACTGAAAGAGCCATCTCAGAGGAGTTTCATGCGTGGTAGCTCACAAATATCCTCACAGGCTTCTCATCCCGGCCAATAATCATAAGATTTTTCAAATGGAAATTCACTTCTCTTAGTTTGAATTTCCACGTAAAACTAAAGGTCATGTTTATATAATCACGGTATGGAAAATCATACAAAACTACAAGCATGATTACCGGTGCTCAATATTACAAACTTCGAAGAGAAAGGTAGTTGACTTTCTTTAAAAAGCTTCCAAAAATTTAGCAAGGAACTACAAAGCTAGATTAACAAAAAATACCAGTGAACTACAGAATGGGAAAATTAAGAAAATAACAAACATAAGTAAAAGAAAATTTTTTACTTCAAAGAATTAAATTCCTGGCATAACACTTATGAACTAACGTTTGAAGAAGAAGAAGAAGAAGAAGAAGAAGAAGAAGAAGAAGAACGTACTCATGCTTTGTAAGTCGTTTGTTAAATTATTAGCTTGGAGAATGTTTGGTAATAAGGAAACCGCAGAAAACCGAAAAACCGGTGGTGGTTCTATAATGCGGTGTCTTGAGAACTGTCAGAAGTTAAGTAGTTTGCCAATACTTACCTCTCTACTACTGCAGTATGTCTGACCCCATGAGCAGTGCCTAACATAGCACCCAGACTCGTTACTATACAAGTAATCCACTGTGCTCTCTTTCTGTTGGATGAGGTTACTGAAAGGCCAGGTTATGTTATTCACCTCAAAATGGAGCGCCCAAGGCAGTGCTAATTGGGCTACACATTTGAGGACTCCCAGATGTGATGAATAGTGGTACTGTTGATTTCAAGATATTTTCAGCTGGGTCCATAAAATTTTAAGTCACTTTGGAGGGTATCTCCGATTCATTTTCTTCGCGGCTTGTTTTCCCTGGTTACTCACTCTTTCAGACTTATATGTACTCTTTCCTAGAGGTCTCTGATGATGTTTATCTCATTTATTGAAAAGAACAGCTTATAATATCGCATGACTGCTGACATCATGGGACCTCAAGTTTCAAGTACAATCCGAACTGCAGGGACGTGATATACAACCATTCTACTCATCATCATCATCATCATCATCATCATCGTCATCATCATCATCATCATCATCGTCATCATCATCAACATCATCATCAATAACAACAACAACGACAGCTGGGAGACGTTCAACCAGCATTCCTGACTTCTGTTTCTGGCACATTGCTTAACCAAGTAATACATAATTAGGCTACATCACTGTATGTTCTTAATTTCAGAGTGTGTAGGGATCCCTAGAGAACCGGACATCAGTGGTTCTTCTCAATATAATAAAAACAATGCGAGGTTGAGTGGTTCAGACGTTAGAGCGCTGGCTTTCTAAACCCAAGTTGGAGGGTTCAATCCTGGCTCAGTCCGGGGTATTTAAAGGTACTAAAATACGCCATCCTCGTGCCGGCAGACAAAATTCCGGCACCTCGGTTGTCACTTCAAGCAGCAAATAAGTTAGTAGTTAGCAGGACCTAAAACCAATAACATGTTTATTATTATTATTATTATTATTATTATTATTATTATTATTATTATTATTATTATTATTATTATTATTATTATTAGGTGATATGTAAGATGTATTTACTCGATTACGAGTTAAATGTAATTTGTATAACAAATATATTTACTACTAGGAGTAAATACACATTTTCCCTCACATTTTGGTCACTTTGTCATTCTTCGTCATTTTAATGGACATTTTTCGGCGTCTATTAGGTCATCAAAACCCAAGCCCCGTTAATGACAGTCAAGATAGTGATTTTACATTACTTGTAAGGAGACTGGTGGAGGAAGATCTGGGGCCATTTATGTATAGATACATGTACCTGAGGCAACTACTTCCTACTGAGGTGCTGTAAGACGCGACGTCGGCGACACATTGAGCAGGGAGAGCCTTCAGGGAGGTACATTTCTCTCGAGTCAATCGACTTGTATGCGAGTAGGAGTTTATTGAGCAGAACGTACCACCAGTGAGCTGGCAGGCTGACAACACACATTCATTGCTTGGCCTTTGAATCCACGGATTTCACAGTCCAATGCCAGAAATACTCCACCAGCGTTCCTCAGACCGGAGGGACACCATCTCATGGGGCTATTTTCTCTTATTTTTCTACCTAATTTTAGAACTAAATTCATTATTGATGACAGCGTGCTATGTACAGGAAATTACCGTATAATCCGTAGTAATATGTTCCAAAACTTATTCTTCCAATTACTTTCTGTTCGAACCTACGTCAAAATATTTTTTGTACTCTTAGAAGCAGTTTATTATTATTATTATTATTATTATTATTATTATTATTTTTCAGAATAATTACAATAAACAGCTGAGTAACTCAGACAGTAGAAGCACTGATTTTCGGAGCCCATGTTGTGGGTGCCCGGTGGTATCTGAAAATCAAGATTGGAAGATTAATCAGCACATAAAAGGACTGTGGGAGGAAATTCTTTCACCTCAGTGTCTGTGAAAACCGCAAAAGTATTAATTATGTTCTACTTCTATTTCTTCTTTTTCTCCTTATTACATAATCATTATTATTATTTCTTTCGCCACTTCTCTCACATCCTTACGAGGTCGCAAGTGCGAACTGGGTCACACATGTGGATTTGGCTCTGGTTTATCAGCCGTATGTCCTTCGGGGCGCCAACCCTGTGTAGACGGATGTATGTAATATTGCGTGTTCCTGCGGTGGCTGGCAGTATGATGACGTGTTATGTGTGTATAAAAATGAGTGTACTTGGGGCAAACACAAACAACGAGCACCAAGACTGAGGAAGTAACCAGACGCGGCTAAAATCCCCGGTCTGGCTGGAAATCGAACGCGAGATTTTCTGAACCGAAGACTACGACACGGACCATTATGCCTAGGAGCCGGTCATCAATAATAATACATAATATAATTGTGCCTCCGTGGCTCAGGCGGCAGCGCACCGGCCTCTCACCGCTGGGTTCCGTGGTACAAATCCTGGTCACTTCATGTGAGATTTGTGCTGGATAACGCGGAGGCGGGACTTTTCTCCGGGTGTTCCGGTTTTCCCTGTCATCTTTCATGCCAGTGACACTCTCCAATATCATCTCATTTCGTCTATCGGACATTATTCATTGCCCCAGAGGAGTGCGACAGGCTTCGGCAGCCCCAATCACCGCCGCTAGATGTGGGCTTCATTCATTTCATTCCAGACCCGGGTGAAACTGGATTTTCATTTTTCACACATAATGCAGGCCTATAGCGCAGTTATATTTCTGGGTACGTTGGAATACATAAAGGCTACATGGTTCTAATTACGATACGGTGTGAAAAAGAGAAAGCATTGGATACCATCTTCGGATTTGCCACATGTGAGGTTCGAATTCTCCTTCTTCCGAACGTAACGCTGCGTGTTTCAAGCCTCTTCAACTGCTATAGATTTTAAGAGACGTCGGAGTTGCGGAGAAATGGCACACATGCCAGCTACTATTAAATTATAAACGATAAAATAGCGTCCGTAATTGTGACAAAATCACGGCCAATAAGAGAACAACGAAATAAAGACGAAAAATTACATCAAATGTGAGATAGCAGGCCTAAATGTCATTGTCCTCAGAAGTAATTACAATAATCATGGAATGTCTTCTGCAATGTCTGAGGCAGTATTAGATTTAACTGTCTTGAGAACTGACTGTTGTGACCTGGGCAGCATTATCCTTGTTAGGCTATATGATTTGAATATCCTCTGTAATTCTTCTTCTTCTTCTTCTTCTTCTTATTGTATTGGAGACAAAAGTGTTGTACACACTGAAACTGGAAGAATTGTCGGTCGATTTATAGCAGAACTGGCATACATGATGTTAGCCTGCGGCCGTATCTCATTCCAGAAAAGAACTCGTTTCAACTGTTCCATCTACATCACGTAAGCATAAGGAGTATTGTTTTTGAAGATCTTTTTTTTTTTTTTTTTGATTGCCATAAGTAGGTGAGTTTCCTCTAAGTTGTAAAATCACAGAAGGTGATTAGCCAATAGAAAACTAAATGATTAGAAGAGATAATGTAGAGAAGCTTTCCAATTGCGGAGAATGTCCAACAGCCTTAAAAGTATAACGCTAGTACCATAATTACAAGACACCAGGTTTGTGAACAAACATCTAATTTGCAAGAATCGGGCAGAGTACCTCAAATAGTAGAGCGTTAGCCTTCTGATCTCAAGCTGGTCGGCTCGATCCTGGCAAAGACCGGTTGTAAGTTTATTTGAATAGGCCTATGCTGTAATACGTCAGCTTTGTGTCGGTACATTTACTGTCACTACTACAGGACAAAATTCTGGCACCTCGGCTTCTCTAAATGGAGACCCTCTTTCGTGATACACAAGTTACATCTTTTAAGCACTAATTTACCTAAGTTATGGTAGAACGTAAATGGTGATCTTTACCGATTTCATGAAATATTAAAACTGAGAACGATTTTTATCCCATTCTACATAAGCACGCATACATACATCTTATACCCAGCTTCATAATAATAATAATAATAATAATAATAATAATAATAATAATAATAATAATAATAATAATAATAATAATAATAATAATGCTAATTACAGTTTGCTTTATGTCGGACTGACACAGATAGGTCTTATGGCGATGATGGGAGAGGAAAGAGCTAGGATTGGGAAGGAAGTTTCCGTGGCCTTAATTGAGGTATACGGCTCCGGTTTTTATCTGGTGCGAAAATGGGAAATCACGGAAAACCATCTTCAGGGCTGCCGACAGTGAGGTTTGAATCCATCATCTCCCGAATGTAAGCTTGCCTCTATAGCCATGTAACCCAAACCTCGCAGGCACTTTCTCGGTAATAATAATGTTTACGTTTCGTTAACTACTTTTACGGGCTACGGTGGTATTTCTACTTTTTAATTGTTGCGACATCCTATTTGTAAAAATGATTATAAGAGTACTTTATTTCTAACTCCACTTTAATTACTAACTCCTTAGTTACAACTGACCAGCCAGGATTGCAGTATAGCGAGTATCCATAGACTCTGAAACCAGATGGGTTCAAATCCTGGTATTTCACATGGCACCTTATTCCATCAACAGCTATACTCTGATGGATATGTGCTTGCAGGTGTGATAGCCGGTGGCGTTGCGACTGGCTTCTCACCAGGGTGTTCGTTGTTCGAATCCCGGCCCATGCATGTGTAATTTTTTGATTGGAAAGTCATATCTTTGTGATTCAGATTCCATGTAAAACTGGAGGCCCCGAACTACTATTAAAGGTTATAAAACCAGACATCGTAGAACACAGAAGCATTAAAATCATACACAGTGACAGATACTGTTGAAGTGAATGTTATCATGTTTAGCGTGAAATCCATATTTTAGCCTTCGTTAACCCACAGAAATGTATGTAATGCCAAGTGATTCATCTGCTAAATAGTCAGCTTAAACTTAAGGAAGCTTGAAACATAAGAAAGCTCGCTTGGCGTTTTAGCCAACGGACCAGATAAAAAGCAATTAACACATAATTAGTGTTATAAAATTTGCATTGCATGCTCCTTACGTTTCATTTGATGTGTAGTATGAGGATATGCCAGCGCTTCTTTACTTTATCTTTTCAGTTCAGTCATTGTCTACGACAGGGCGATCGGAATCGACGGAGTCAACTCAGCTGGGTGTTAACGCCTGCATTAAATAGAACATAATTAGTAAATCAAGTTATAATTTCCTTCATTCGTAATCTGTTTACCCACCAGGGTCTGTTTTTCCCGCCGACTCAGCGAGGGATCCAATCTCTACCGCCTCAAGGGCAGTGTCCTGGAGCTTCAGACTCTGGGTCGGGGGATACAACTGGGGGATGACCAGTACCTCGCCCAGGCGGCCTCACCTGCTATGCTGAACAGGGGCCTTGTGGGGGGGATGGAAAGTTTGGAAGGAGTAGACAAGGAAGAGGGAAGCAAGCGGACGTGGCCTTAAATTAGGTACCATCCCGGCATTTGCCTGGAGGAGAAGTGGGAAACCATGGAAAACCACTTCCAGGATGTCTGAGGAGAGAATCGAACCCCCCTCTACTCAGTTGACCTCCCGAGGTTGAGTGGACCACGTTCCAGCCCTCGTACCACTTTTAAAATTTCGTGGCAGAGCAGGGAATCAAACCCGGGCCTCTGGGGGTGGCAGCTAATCACACTAACCACTACACCACAGAGGCGGACCAAGTTATAACTTACCATAAATAAACATGATTTTTGCTTCCATTATATGAGAAATTGTCCCATTGAAGTTGCCACAGTTGCAAATAAATACTGCCGTCCTGAGTGGCTCGGACGGTTGAGGCGCAGGGCTTCTGACCCCAGCTTGGCAGGTTCGATCCTGGCTCAGTCCCGTGGTATTTGAAGGTGTTCAAATACGTCAGCCTCGAGTCGGTAAATTTACTGGCACGTAAAAGAACTCCTGCGGGACTAGATTCCGGCACCTCGGCGTCTCCGAAAGCCGTAAAAGTAGTCAGTGGGACGTAAAGCAAGTAACATTATTATTTGTTACAAATAAATTCTAGGCCTACATGAACAACGGATATTAAGATTCAATGAAAGAGAAAATGGTGTTGAAATGGAAGTGAGAATCCACAAAAAGTAATCTTCAGAGCTGTGTTCAGTGGAATTATAGTCCACAGTCTTCCAAATACTAGCTTATAGCTACACGATCCATACCCCTTATCCAGCTCGTTCACTCAGAAGTGAACTAACTCTCTGCGTTGAGATGTTGGACATGTTTCGACATTACTATCTCCTGTTGTTCTTGTATGTGAGAATTTTGCCCACGTTTATTTAAGTATAGCACGCGTTAACGGCAGAATTTAAGTGTTTAGCAACTCCTAGGCAATATCACGTCATAATCCTTGGAATAGATCTTTCCTATGAATATGGTCAGCAACTAAACGGAAAGTCACATTTTGTCTAGTCATACACTCAGCAGGTTACAGGGGAATTAACTGATTGTAGCAACAGATATCAGAAAGAAAGACGAAGAGAAATCCACTTCTTCTTCAACGCTTTTCCCATGAAACTAAGCCTTCAAAGAGATTATTTTGCTTCGGGTAGTAACAGTAATTAAATTCTGCATTTCCAGCATTTATGCAATTATGTAACGTATTTTCAATTTGAGATTAGTATACAACCCTTTTGGCCTTAAGAACAGATAGACCGAGGTCGATAGTTGCAGTCGCTTAAGTGCGGCCAGTATCCAGTATTCGGGAGATAGTAGGTTCGAACCCCACTGTCGGAAGCCCTGAAAATGGTTTTCCGTTCTTTCCCCATTTTCACACCAGGCAAATGCTTGGGCTGTACCTTAATTAAGGCCACGGCCACTTCCTTCCCACTCCTAGCCCTTTCCTGTCCCATCGTCGCCGTAAGACCTATCTGTGCCGGTGCGACGTAAAACAACTAGCAAAAAAAAGAACAGATAGAAATATACTGAAATGAAAATCCACAGCCTATTTCCAGTCATTCGACCGGGTCAGGAATGTAATTGAATGAAGCCTCCATCTAGCGGCGAGGATAGGATTTTGCCGGCTGCCGAAACCATCTCACACCTCCGGGGCAGTTATTAATGCCTGACACATGAAATGAAGTGATATGGGAGATTGTTGCTGTAATGAAAGGTGACAGAAAAAACCGGAGTACCCGGAGAAAAACCTGTCCCGCCTCCACTTTGTCCAGCAAAAATCTCACATGGAGTGGCCGCGATTTGTACCAAGGAACCCAGTGGTGAGAGGCCGGCGCGCTGCCTCCTGACCACGGAGGCAGCAATAATATACTGTTCCAAGAAATATTACCATGTTGTTATTTATCCAGCCAAACGTATTCGACAGCTGAGGTTTAATTTCAGGACTCACGATATTAGAGGTATGATGGCATATATAGGCCTATTTGAATACGGATCCTTGATCTCAAATATAGTGGTAAAATTTGGTCGTATCGAACAGGGATACAACTGAGTTTCCCTTCTTAGTTCGGAAGTATGTTAACGCAGTGCTCCTTGCCGTGGTGCGTGGCGAATATTGGAACCTTCTAACACATGGGAGGACTCAAAATTCCGTAACACTGACAAAAATACATCGACCGGGAGGAAGGTAATTTGGGGGGTAGGTAGGCTTTTCTTGTTCAACTAATTTATCTTTTTTTATTCTCTAGGCTAGAAGGTTTGTATACTAATCTCAAACTGAAATTAAGTTACAAGAAATGAAAGTTACTTGAAATGCAGGATAAAATGCAAAGCAAGTTTCTTTGTTTGGTTCAATTCTCTGTAAAACACACGTATAGTAGCTTCCTTATTTCCCTTCTTAATCTTTCCTCTTCGGACTGTTGCCGTGTCTTGATGGATGCAGTATTTTTTGCACTATCCCTTACCATACACAGGAAAAATGTAGCTTCCACTGAAGTCTTGGTCTCATTTTTGGCTGCGACGGTATGAGTGGTGCTGTGTAATGACTAGACTTAGGATTTTTAGGCAGTAATAGGTTTAAAAAAATGCTATTTGTTCGGGGCGTCGACCTAGAAAGATCTTTTGCCCCTACTTGCACCATACGTGAGGAACCTGCATGTACTTTGTAAATGGCGAAAGTGTAAAGTGTTGAATGTGAGGAAAGGAACGTTAAGGACGATACAAACACCCAGTCCCCAGGCCAGGGATATTAATCATTTACAATTAAAAACCACTGACCTAGCCGGAAATCGAACCCGGGGCCACCGGGTGACAGGCGGACGCGTTGCCCCCTACACCGCGGGGCCGGATCCAGTAACAGGTTAGAATGCAAACTAATTGGTTATTAGAAAGTGTCGTTCTAGACCATTCTTCTATACTGTAACGAGAGTAACATAAAATCTGGGGGTTCTGGCGGGTCGTACCCCTAATGTTTATGCAAAGCACAAGGCATAAGCATTATGCAGACTAGAGCAGCCTGATGCGTTTGGATGCTTTGAAAGGCGCTACTCTCTGGATCAGGCGTGTTTTAATATTGCTTTCTGGCTCAGTGAGGAAAACAATAGCAAACCACCAAACCCCCTCATCATGCCTAGTAGGCCTACGCTTTATTAATGCGCTGTGGTTTATTCTGTTTCTCTCTAGCTACATACCATTTGATGGTGCTATTTGAGGATCCAACCAGCCTTCGGGCTAATAATAATACAACAAATAGACTTCACTGTCAACCTATGAGAAGTGATCATTCCTCTACTGTCTTCAACAAACGACACACTACTGTAGTTGTAGCCTACGAATACAGCTGGAGAATAATATCAGTCTGTTGTTCATGAAGTTTCATTAAATGCACCAAAATTGTGATCTTACGGTCCGGCTCCTGGGCTACATGATCAGCATATTGGCCATCGGTTCAGAGGGCCCCGGATTCGATTCCCGGCCAGGCCGACGTTTCCTCTGCCATGGGGAATGGGTATTTTTGTTCGTCTTAATAAACATTTATGTATAACACATCACACTTCCAGCCTCAGCAGGAACACGCAATTGTGAGTACTTCCCTCCACGTAGGGTTGACGTGAGGAAAGGCATCCGGCCGTGACAATGGGCTTAATAGGAATAAACTTATTGCAGAAAACCTAAGAATACAAGAAACGTAATGTCTTGATACCTGAAACGAGTCCTCCAGGTTTCAAAATATACGGAAAACTGAATGACATGTATATAGCCTAATAGCCAATGAGTCGTTCTTCTGCCGGGCTGAGTGGCTCAGACGGTTAAGGCGCTGGCCTTCTGACTCCAACTTGGCAGGTTCGATCCAGGCTCAGTTCGGTGGTATTTGAAGGTGCTCAAATACGTCAACATCGCGTCAGTTGATTTACTGGCACGTAAAAGAACTCCTGCACCTCGGCCTCTCCGAAGAACGTAAAAGTAGTTAATGGGACGTAAAAACCAATACCGTTTTTATCCTTCCTGTTTTGCCACCGCTTTTTCACACACACACACACACACACACACACACACACACACACACACACACACACACACACACACACATATATATATATATATATACGTATGTATGCATGTATGCATGTATGTATGTATGTATGTATGTATGTATGGATTTGGCCCTGTTTTACCGCCGGATGCCCTTCCTGATGGTGGTTGCTGGTGTGGTATATTGTCTGAATATGGTGAGGAGAGTGTTGGGACGGACACATACACCAAGTCCCCAAGCCAGAAGAATTAATCAGAAGCGATTAAAATCCCCGACCCGGCCGGGAATCGAACCCGGGACCCTCTGAAGCGAAGGCCTGTACGTTGACCATTCAGCCAACAAGTCGGACATAAAAACCAATAACGTTATTAGTAATTATTCTTAGAGGGTATAAAGTCTACAGTTGGACACACTGATACTGCCGCCCAATCACTGTAGCCTACTAGAAGAAAAACGTCAGGAAGCTTAGTAGATTCCAGAAACGTTTTTGAACATGGAAGTAGTCAAGATAAGTGTCTGGAGAGGTCCTAACTACAAATTACGCCACATCATACACACGCTTCGACATCCACGAGTTCCACAGGAAAATATGCCTAACAAGCGGATTGCTCACCAATCGACTCTGTGGTACGTCCTGTTCACGATACCATCTAAAGAAAGGTGTTAACAGAACGCAATCGTTCAGCGCATTCGCCGAAGTCTGGTGAAAACATTTCTTTCTAGTACTTTATGTGTAACAGGGCCTATTCAAATCTGTATGTTCATTGAGCTTATTAATAATTAAAATTGACTTAATCCACATATAGTGCCGATCCCAAATGATTGGGATTAGGCCAGGAAGTCGACGAAGAAGAAAACTTGCGGGAATGAGACGTAGAGCGAATTAGGCTGGGAACAGGAAAAGGTAACAATGAGAAAAGCACAGATAGATAAAGGTTGGTAGTTCTTTCTTTCTTAATCTGTTTACCCTCCAGGGTTGGTTTTTCCCTCGGACTCAGCGAGGGATCCCACCTCTACCGCCTCAAGGGCAGGGTCGTGGATCGTGAGATATTGGGCCGGGGGATACAACTGTGGAGGATGACCAGTACCTCGCCCAGGCGGATTCACCTACTATGCTGAACAGGGTCCTTGGTGGGGGATGGGAAGATTGGAAGGGATATGCAGGGAAGAGGAAAGG
This sequence comes from Anabrus simplex, assembly GCF_040414725.1. Lineage (NCBI taxonomy): Eukaryota > Metazoa > Arthropoda > Insecta > Orthoptera > Tettigoniidae > Anabrus > Anabrus simplex. Next base: position 963,739,044 of record NC_090266.1, on the reverse strand, counting down.
AAGCAGCCATGGCCTTAAGTTAGGTACCATCCTGGCATTAGCCTGGAGGAGAAGTGGGAAACCACGGAAAACCACTTCCAGGATGGCTGAGGTAGGAATCGAACCCACCTCCACTCACTTGACCTCCCGAGGCTGAGTGTACCCAGTTCCAGCCCTCGTACCACTTTTCAAATTTCGTGGCAGAGCCGGGAATCGAACCCGGGCCTCCGGGGACGGCAGCTAATCACACTAACCACTACACTACACAGGCGGACGTTGGTATTTCTACGTCATATAATTTTATAATCTCAAACCACGAGATATGGGATACTGGGTCAAAGGGATTTGGCATTTCATTTCTCACGAGCATTTGATCGAATTCAAACGGTGGCAGTCGTAGTAGGAAATATGCGTCGCACAGAGCGACTTATCTGCGTGGTTTCTGTCACGTAGCTGTGAGCTTGCATTCGGAGAATGGTTGGTTCGAGCCCCGCAGCCAACAGCCCTGAAGATGGTTTTTAGTGGTCTTCAGTTGTCATACCAGGCGGATGCTAGGGTTGTATCTTAATTAAGACCACGGTCTCTTCCTTCCCAGTATTAGTGCTGTCCTACCCCGTCGTCGCCATTAGACATCTGTGAGTAAAATCAATAACAAAGAAATATTCGTCGGTGTCTTCAAGCTGTCATGCACTTAACATACTGTAGCTACGTTCAAGTTTAGCCCGCACTTCCTCAGGATGTGCTGCATCCTACTTCACTTAAAACGTCATACCTGACTAGTTTATTCCCTCTATTGCAGTGCTTGTTACGTCAGATTAGAAGTAAGGAGAATTAGATGCACACAAGCCCAGCCCGAGCGAATTTCTTACGCAGGGCTATTTGTGATATTGTCGCCCATCTGCGTAGGCAATCCACTCTGTATTATTATTAATAATGTTATTAATTTTACGTCCTTCTTACTACTCCTACGGTTTTTGGAGACGCAGAGGTGCCGGAATTTTGTCCCTCGGGAGTTCTTTTACGTGCTAGTAAATCTACCGACACAAAGATGACGTATTTGATCACCTTCAAATGCCACCGGACTGAGCCACTGTCGAACCTACATAGTTAGGGTTAGAAAGACAGTGCCTCAACCGTCTGAGCCACTCAGTCTGGCTTTTTATTATTATTATTATTATTATTATTATTATTATTATTATTATTATTATTATTATTATTGGCATGACAGCTTAGTATTATTGCACGATTATGGGGCTCAATCCTTTACTACTGTAGACTGCAAGAGAAAGAGATGCACTTCTGCATTTCATTGTCATGAGGACAGATGCACTGCTCACTGGTCAAAACGAGAGATGGACTTCATTAAAACCAATGCACTCTTTTACTCTGCATCAGATATCAGAAAGATTCGGGTTCGGGACACGGGTATGTTCATTATTTTCAGTTCTTTTATAACTGTGGTGTGTGTATGAAGGGGAGTATTTGGGAAAAACACGGCCGACTAGTCCGCGAATCGAGGAATTAACCAGACGCGTTTAAAATCCCCGACTCAATCTGGAATCGAACTCAGGACCCTCTGAACCGAAGACCTTGATGCTTATCATTCAGGCGAGGAAACAACCCTAGAAATTACACTTATACCCTCTAAAATAGGGTCTAAGTATTATTGATATTGAGTAGCTCTTGGCGAGCATTACCTCAGTGGCATAGTGAGTTAGTCGTCTTTCTGCTACGAAGATGGCGGGTTCTTCCTCGGATGTGGTCAGTGACATTTTAGAATATTTAACTGTGACCACCCCGTGTCATTTTCTTCCAATAGATTAAGAAACTCTTTCTCGACGAAATTCCGACAGCCTGGCGTCGCCTAAAAATCCATAGTAATTAACTGAACTGACGTTAAAGAACATTTTACTACCCACACTCAAAATTGCGGGAGACTAATGAGCAGAGATTTCATAAGCCTAAAACATGAATAACCATTGTCAACGTCAAGAATAGCGATAAGGAATAATCTAATATTTCTTCGGATTCACAAAATCAGTCTCACCAGCACCCACAACGAACTTCGTTCGCACTCGTCCAACCCCCACATAACAGGGCGAGGAGAGAGGAGAAATTAAAGGGATGAGAAATATTATTAAAACTTCGTGGAACACCAAGATGATGATGGTCAAGGCCACCAGCAACAAAATATGGTGGATTTAATTGCGGTTGGGTTCACAAAAAAACGCATGTAGGGGCTGGAGAGTGATTCCCTTTCCTTATTACTTACAAGTTAATTAAGAATGGAACAAAACTATCATATCAATGGGGCTATCTAAGAAGAAAGTTAATTGTGCTGTAGATTATTGCTCTTGACCGTATATTATAAACGTTCTCTTTATGAGCTTCATCAAATAGAGAAACCGCATTGCAGGTAAGAAAAATTAAAAAGATAATGAAAATGTGCCCACCTGATGAATAGTAAGTACTTGGTAGGTGACATACTGACGAACACCTTATATTGTGGCAACTCTGCCCGAACAGACCCACTTAGCAGGCGTTTCTTATCTTATACTGTTTGTATTCCGATTATGTTCAGCAGTAATATGTTTCTGTAGAGTGAAGGTTTTATTTTTCGCCGGTGAAACTGTTTTGTTAACTGAAGTCTTTCCGACATATTAAATATGATATGTTTTTTATTAATCGAGCTTGCTCTCAGAATGTCAATGTTGAGAAAATAATTGTTAATGTAGTAGCAAATACTGAATTCTGAATTATGTAAAAGAAAAATGTCACCTTCTTTAATCTCTTCTAGCCCAAATTATTTTGAATGATGAGGGTATAGGCCTACTTTAATGAAAAATCACTTACATTTTCAATTTGAATATGGTGCTAATAAACCTTATAATAAATTATAATTAAGGGAGAAAGTTTGTGAGTTTCCTTGTACTGTATATGGAGGCTAATCTCGGGAGTCATTCAAACGATTTCAATTGTCCCGTACTCATCAAAAATCATATTCCTGCCAGAAGATGATCGTGATCTAGTGTGGCCTCCAGAGAGACCTGGCACAGGCCTTTCTAGTTTACGGCCATGGGCGACCCGTTTTTCTGGGTGTATGATGATAATGATGATGTAGAGAAAGGGTTAAGCGTTGGGTTGGCATATAGTTTACTCCTGACGTGTAACACGAGGGGGTCCACTAAATGCTTAACGTCGCCGTCCGACAGACCAATCACTATCACCAACATCATATGCTCTTACCCCAATATGAACATTGCGGATAGATTTCGGATTGAATCCCGGGATCTGGCACGCAATATAGTGATTATGAATCGCCTACAACTACCTCTCCTTTTTTCCACAAATGGGACTCGAACCAGCGAACCACTATGTCAGACCGCCAAGACTTGACACCTTAACGATAATGGTGGCCACCAGGCGGCCGTTCTGATTATTGTAAGTTATATAAATTTAATGTTGTAAGCAGTTTGGCCTACGCAGACGACTTGGTCGTAATGGCAGACTGTGCTCAAAGCCTACAAATTAATATCTTGGAATAGATACAACGAGGATGATAAGAAAATTAGTCTTTCCGAGACTAATGTGATCTCAGTAGGGAAGAAACCCACGAGAACTGAATGTCCGACTGGGAACACTAAACTGAAACAGGTGGATCAATTCAAGTATTTGGGACGCGTATTCTCACAGCATGGCAGTATAGTAAGTGAGATTGAATCATGGTGCAGCAAAGCTAATGCAGTTGCGATCAACTGTATTCTGTAAGAAGGAAGTCAGCTCCCGGACAAAGTTGATCCGAAAACAGTCCGGTGTAAAGATACCTGTACATTCGTCGGCTCGCCAGGTGCAGGTCTTTTGATTTGACTCCCGTAGGCGACCTGCACGTCGTGATGAGGATTAAATGATGATGAAGAAGACACATACACCTAGCCGATGATGGTTAAAATTCCCGACCCTGCCGGGAATCGGACCCAGGACCTCTGTGACCAAAGCCAGCACGCTAAGCATGGAGCCGGACATTTATGATACTAATAGGCGGGAACAGTGGCAGGAGGGTACTCGGAATGAGGAGATGAAGGTTAAGTTAGGAATGAACTCGATCGACACAGCTGTACCCATAAACCGGCTTTGGTGGTGGGATAATGTGAAACGAATGGAAGAGGACAGACTAGCTAGGAGAATAGTGGACTCAGTCTTCGTGGGTAAGAGAAGTAGAGGAAAACCAAGATGACGATTATTAGATTGTTTCTAATGATTTAAAGATGAGAGGTATGGAACTAAACGATGGCACAGAGCTAGTTACAGATAGAGGATTGATGAGGCGTTTATTAAATTCACAGAGCCTTGCAGACTGAACGCTGAAAGATGTATGTATATTTATATATGTAGCCTAAGTACGCATGTACATATAATTACGATAACTTATCAGGGAAATAGATAGTTTAACAAAAGGTAAAGCATGTCAGATGAATTAAACGTCAGGGATCACCAAAAGTGTATACGCTGCCTGAACAATTGTTTCTTAAAAATGGAGCTCACTAGATCTACCTAGAATTCAATTTTCTACAACAACAACAACAATAACAACAACAACAACAACATTAAAAAACGTTCATTTACATTTTCTTCTTTTTTATCAGGAGATAGTACCCTTCTATGTTTTGGCGCATGCTTTATCTGATAAAACTAAATAATTTATAATGTTAGTAGTATAAAAAAGGGGAAGCATACATGTAAGATTTATAATTACATTTCCTACATAAATGTTCATAATGCATTTTCTTCGTAACTCTAAACAGTTTTCTGGATAATTGCGCTTTTACTTGTCACAGGCGCGTTTCGAGAATGCAGCGCTGAGGGCACGCACATCGAGCATGGTATAGCTGAATGGATTAGGGTGAAACTCTTTAAGTTACTGGTATCCATTAGTGGTGCAAGTGTAACAACCATTTTGCTTCTTCCCTGGCTACGGGAAATGGCACGCGAATAATTATTGATATTAAGAATGAGGAGACATTTGAAACATGGCAAAGAGATTAGCACAGGCAAATATTATTATTGAACTGTTCATTATTGTCACCAAGAGTGTTCCCTTCTGATTTCTAATTCTGACTTTGAAAATGGCGGAGCAGCGGGAATCGTTAGTCTTTTATATTTTAAGACTACCTTCCGTCCTACTGTGACTGTGGCCAATCTTGTGTAACGTGGCATCACAAGACAGATTCAATATAAATCCTTACGGAAGTACTTTAGCCCTGTTCTGTGAAACAGGAATATACATTGAAGACCTAGAATGCAATTGGGCTACTATAATAATTTCGTGTGGCTATTTCTAGCCGAGTGCAGCCCTTGTAAGGCAGACCCTCCGATGAGGGTGGGCGGCATCTGCCATTTGTAGGTAACTGCGTGTTATTGTGGTGGAGGATAGTGTTATGTGTGGTGTGTGAGTTGCAGGGATGTTGGGGACATCACAAACACCCAGCCCCCGGGCCATTGGAATTAACCAATTAAGGTTAAAATCCCCGACCCGGCCGGGAATCGAACCCGGGACCCTCTGAACCGAAGGCCAGTACGCTGACCATTCAGCCAACGAGTCGGACATTGGGCTACTGATAAGCGATATTGTTATTTGCAGAACACGTGTGGAGGCGAAAGGAACTGGTGTGATGAAGACAGGCAGAATAAAATAGAAGATGCGTAAACACGCGGAAGAAAAACCAGGTGTAAATAGATCAGAGTCCGCCTCTGTGGTGTAGTGGTTAGTGTGATTAGCTGCCACCCCCGGAGGCCTGGGTTCGATTCCCGGCTCTGCTACAAAATTTGAAAAGTGGTATGAGAACTGGAACGGAGTCCGCTCAGCCTCGGGAGGTCAACTGAGTAGAGGTGGGTTCGATTCCCACCTCAGCAATTTTGGAAAAGGTCTTCCGCGGTTTCCCACATCTCCTCGAGGCAAATGCCGGGATGGTACCTAACTTAAGGCCACGTCCGCTTCCATCCCTCTTCCTTGTCTACACCTTTCAGTCTTCCCATCCCCCCACAACTCCCCTGTTCAGCATAGCAGGTGAGGCCGCCTGGGCGAGGTACTGGTCATCCTCCCCAGTTGTATCCCGCGACCCACAGTCTCACGCTCTAGGACACTGCCCTTGAAGCGGTAGAAGAGGGATCCTTCGCTGAGTTTGAGGGAAAATCCAATCCTCGAGGGTAAACAGATTAAGAAGAAGAAAAAGATTTTTTCCGCTGAGCGCAGCATATCCATTGTGTTGGATAACGCGACAACATAGCAGACTCTTAGTTAGACAATTATGAGTAGCCTCTCGTGGCCAAAACGCTGCTCATTTGACACAGACTTTAGTTATTATCCTAACTACTGACGAGAATCATTTGATATAATACCATAAATCATGTGGTTACACGAGCAGTGACTCCTGTATATCGCGCCAGTCATGAAAGTACTTAAACAATTTTCACATATACGGAGTTGCTCCCTTATTACTAGCTACTTCTAACACCGCAAGGTAAATTATGAAATGTAAATGGACTAATATATTTAGAAATACTCTGTCATGATGTCATATGATATCACTGGGTTGGTTGTCCGGCTCCATGGCAAAATGGTTAGAGTGCTGGCCTTTGGTCACAGGGGTCCCGGGTTCGATTCCAGGCAGGGTCGGGAATTTAAACCATTGGTTAATTTCCCTGGCACGGGGGCTGGGTGTATATGTTGTCTTCATAAGCATTTCATCCTCATCACGACGCGCAGTCGCCTACGGGAGTCAAATCAAAAGACCTGCACCTGGCGAGCCGAACCCATCCTGGGATTTCCCGGCACTAAAAGCCATACGCCATTTCATTTCACTGGGTTGGATAGGGTTGAATATAATTGGGGAGGTTTAAAGTAGACCTATGTGATGTGACCGAAATGAGAGAAGATTTTAAATAATAATAATAATAATAATAATAATAATAATAATAATAATGTCCGCCTCTGTGGTGTACTGGTTAGTGTGATTAGCTGCCACCCTCGGAGGCCCGGGTTTGATTCCCCGCTCTGCCACGAATTATGAAAAGTGGTACTAGGGCTGGAACAGGGTCCACTCAGTCTCGGGAGGTCAACTGAGTAGAGGTGGGTTCGATTCGCGGCTCAACCATCCTGGAAGTGTATTTCCGTGGTTTCCCACTTCTCCTCCAGGCAAATGCCGGGATGGTACCTAAAATAAGGCCACGGCCGTTTCTTTCCCTCTTCCTCGTCTAGCCCTTCCAATCTTCCCATCCCCCGACAAGGCCCTTGTTCAGCATAGCAGATGAGGCCGCCTGGGCGAGGTACTGGTCATTCTCCCCAGTTCTATCCCCGACCCAACGTCTCACGCTCCTGGACACTGCCCTTGAGGCGGTAGAGGTGGAATCCCTCGCTGAGTTCGTGGGAGAAACCAACCCTGGAAGGTAAAGAGATTAAGAAGAAGAAAACACTTTAACCACCGCTGTTCTTTATAGTATTCAACACCGTTGACATGGTATGGTTCCTCATGTTCGACAATACATAAATTGGGAACTAATAATAATAATAATAAGAAGAAGAAGAAGAAGAAGAAGAAGAATGAAGGAAGAAGAAGGGCTGTCTAGCTGAATCGGTGAAGGCATGCTCGACTCACTTGGGAGGATGTGGGTTCGATTCCCACTCCGTCAGGAGGCGGCAAATGGGCCTGAGGATCACTCAGTTTACACCAGCAATGAATACAAAGTTAATTCCTGAGGGCAAAGGCGGTCGAGCATAGGGCCAACCACACTACCCCACCAAGTGCCGAGGTTACGAATAGTGAATCCCTTCAGTGAGGTCGTTTCCTTCCTAATCGATGTCCATTCCTATATTATTCAAGATGAAATTTGTACTTCTTCTCTCTTCTGCCGTGAGTTGTGCCCATTTTGTGTAGAATTGAATGTCTTTCATCTCAGTAACATTCTTTGTAAATGTCGTAAATGTCACCTTAAAAGTCCCATTGGCAGCAGTTGAATGGTTATGACACCGAAGGTCCAGGTCGACATTTCTACGGCGGTTAGACGTGGGAAAAGATAGAGGTTATAACTTCTCATTTTACTTGCAAAATGTTACAGTGAACATGTCGTCCGACTCAAAGAAAATTTTCCCATGCCGTCCCTATTACTACAAGTTTTTGACTTTTATTTACGTTTGCCACTAGCCCCGACACTAGACATAGTACTAAATTAACTCTTCGGCTGTCAGAAGTACTTAGCCTACAGCTAATATATTAAGTAACTCTCGCAGGATTCACATAACTTCATCATTTTAGTAGTACTTTAAAATGTTTTTGAAAATCATGTTGTTCTCTTCCCATCACGGTTCCACATGAGATTAAAATAAACATAACTACCATTATGTGGTCATTAAAACACAAAACAAACTCATGACGCATATTAGGTATCAAGACTCTTGCACTGCCAAAACGACTGCTGCCCAACCAGTGGCCTGCAGATACTGGACTTCACATGGTCAACGTGATGACATCCTCAGAAGTATTTCTTGACTGCCGTGACCGGGTCCGCTGCCTCTCATTTGAACAGCATCTCAGTTAGTCTCACGAGGCAGAGTGAACCCCTTTCCATCCCTTTGTACAGTATTTAAATCCTTTTACTGCCTGGGAAACGAACCTGCAGCTCCAAGTAAGAGTTATACATGCTACCCCTTTACCACGGGGCCATTAATACGAGGAGTGCTCTTATCTTCGGCGAACAATACCATGTAAAATTAAATTTCACATAATACAACCCTTAACTAGGTAACGTGAACTACAGTAGGCCTATATCCTTGAGCGACTTGTCCTAATAAAGTATGCCTTCCCTTCATTGTAATTCTCATCATTTGAAAGTGGATTGTATAGCCGCTCGAAAAAGAGTGAGCGCATAGTGTTATATTTTTCTCGCATTTAATATTCCATTAGAATGTTTCCTTTAAATCACTTCCTAAGTACTGGAAGATCTCCACAATTTAATGTCTTAAATGCAATTTCTATTGCTATTATCTTCTCACTCTCATCTTGTTATCGTATTTGTCTTGCTTTTGTCCACATTATTTTTAATGCCCCAACTTCCAACTACTCATTTACTCGATCATGCTGACTTCAACTCTTCTCACATCATTTTCTCAAATCATAATTTCATCAACAAACAGTGTATATGCCGTGTGGCCTCCGGAGAGGCTTGGTGCAGGTCCTTTGATTTGACACCCGTAGGTGACCTGCGTGTCGTGATGATGAAGACGGCACATACACCCAATCCTCGTGCCGGGGGAATTGACCAGTTATGCTTAGAATTCCTCCGGGAATCGAACCCAGGACCCCTCTTCCCAAAGGCCAGCACGTTAACCACTTAGCCATTGAGCCGAACATCAACAAACAGTGATGAATTCTTTCTTTGACCTTCGCGAGTTCTGTGCGCTGCCCATCAAAATTAGGAAAGGTAGCCGTACATTAAATAGCTTCAAACAGTTCAGTTACCTGTGTACCATAGTTGAGACCATTGACACGGAATAAGAAATTACTTTATTTACATTTATGTAAGAGATTCAGCTATTATATTCTGTGATCCACTTTGTCAGTTACAACTCAACTGTATGTTCTTTAACGGCAGTAAAACCATTATATTCCGTCCACCTTCGTAGCGTAACGAATAGCGCTAATAGTTGTTGTCCTTGCTGGCGCGGGTTCGATTCCCCGTACTGCCAGAGATTTAGGAACGGCAGGAGTGCTAGTACGTGGCTAAAATGGCAGCTTGCATGCAGCTCGTCTCCATTTGGGATGTCCGTGAAAAGAGCTTCACTACCCGGACGAGAACACGAGTTTACTTTATTGTATTATTTTGCTTTCTGACCTATCTTTCCCTCGTTACATTGCGGGAAACGGATTCTCATTATGGATTGTTCAGATTTCGGATTCCCTACCTTCCTTTACCTTCTTATGCAAAGCAAACATGTAGCTCTATGTGATATTGTGACCACAGTTTTACGCGGAATCTGAACAATGGATGGAGTGAGTTCGCTACGCGGTTTGAGTCAAGTAGTTGCTATTTGCTTTACGTCGCTCCGACAGAGATAGGTATTATGGCGACGATGGAACAGGAAAGACCTAGGAATGGGAAGGAAGCAGCCGTGGCCTTAATTAAGGTACAGCCCCAGCATTTGCCTGATGTGAAAATGGGAAACCACGGAAAACCATCTTCAGGGCTACCGACAGTGGGATTCGAACCCACTACTGTATCTCCCGGATGCGAGCTCACAGCTGCGCGCTCCTAACCGCACGGCCAACTCGGTCACGTAGTTGTTGGCTTGCATTCGGAAGATGGTCTGTTCGAATCCCACTGTCAACAGCCCTGCAGATGGTTGTCCGTGGTTTACCATTTTCACACCAGGGGCTGTACCTCAATTCAGGCCACGGACGCTGCCTTCCCACTCCTAGCCCTTTCCTATTCCATCGTCGCCATGAAACCTGTTTGCGTTAGTGCGACCTAAAGGAAATAGCAAATAAAGAAATCCCCATGACTTTAAATTTCAAAAGACCCTCGTACAAGAAGTCGAGATTCGAACGGCGGCTGCCTTGGAGAGAAGCTAGTAAGGATATTCTCCTTCAATTGATTTAATATTCCAGTATGAAGTTCATTACATCAGCATTTCCTTTAAGTGATTCAAATTAGCTTGCTGGTTTTGTGTACAGACGTTTAAATAAGACTCATCATTGATGTGATTTATTTAGATCTATTCAACGGCCACCCTACAGAACAAGATCAGTCTATTCTGGTACTATTGCCGGGTCACACCCGCCGCTCATTTCCCAGAGGGCACATTTTCTGAGATTGCTACGCCGAGGGCAGCTAGCCGACTGGCAGTGTGCGCACCTTCCATTTGCTCCCCTTTGTCTAGCATTTCCGATTCAGCACCGCGAAGTGAAGGGACGAGCAGCCAATGGCCTGGAGGGCTGGGCGTGGCGCCGAGCACGCATATTTACTGCCACAAGCCAGCTCGGAGACTCGAACCAAATTAGCCAAAACACTGCTGCAGGGGAAGATACTCCATGCCCTGAAAGGCGCAGGAGATTTAAAGTGACAGGGGTGTTAAAGAGCTTATATTTGATTGTCTTACGTGACCGAACATTTAACCTTCGTGACTTACAGTAACTGTATATTGGCAAGGAAAGTAGCAAACCACGGAGTCTGACAAAGTTATGCATTACACACAGTTCCTAATAATAATAATCATCATAATTATAATGATAATAATAACAACAATGATAGTAATAATAATAATAATAATAATAATAATAATAATAATAATAATAATAATAATAATAATAATAATAATAATAATAATAATAATAATGTTACTACATCCTAACTACTTTTAGACTATAGTTTTCGGAGAAGCTGAAGTGCTAGAATTTCGTCTCACAGCGTTTCATTTACGAGCTATTAAATCTACCAGCACGCAGCTGGCGCATTTAAGCACCTTCACAAACTGCTGGACTAAACCGGGATCGAACCCGCCAACTTGCGCTCAGAAAGCGACGCTCTACACTCTGAGCCTCTCAGCCCAGCACCACTACAAAAGATGTTGCATGGAAGATCACAGGAAAAGGAAAGTAGGGTCAGGCAGTAGGCTACATGTAGCCAGCAGTGACGGAATTCGTGAGGGGTTGTTTTAAACCCATATAACTTAGTACAAGTCTAGGAAAGCCTTAGATTAGATGCATAAAGAACACAGAATAGTTTCAGCAAATATAGGATGTTTCCAAAATGAGTACCTTATCTTCGAGGGGACTACGTTGGGTCTACATTGGTAAGTGTAGTATCTACAAACTACAACAGCAATTAAGTGTGTGAAAGTCAGTGACATGTAGCCTAGCTTGTGAGTGAGCACTAATATTTTGAACTAAAATGACGTCTTGATGACACTAAGACAACGTCATCTTCGGGACTCGTGGCGAAACTTCTCAGAGAAGCATGGGATTACACCACGTAGGCCTACATATATAAGGAGGCTTATTACAGTCATACTTCCCAGATTATAGGGCCTATTTTTTCTCAAATCATGGGATTGTTGGGTAGAATAGTGCCATCTATTCATCGTTGACAAAGCAAAGCAATCTTCTTACAGGCCCTCAAAGTCCTTGGAGGAGCGAAGGTAAAGTCTTCCACTTTCCATAACCATGGACTAAGTGGGATAGAGTGATTAGTTCCATCTGCCTGCCATGAATTGATCTGGTAGTCAGGTTTCTTGTAGGCTGAGTGCCTTTCCAGAAGTGGAAAACTCATGTCGTAATTTTGCAATTTTCTGTCGGGGAATTGAACTATTGGCCCTCCGGTGAGCTAACCACACTTTTACTACCTCGACCGGGAGTGTCCGAGAACATGTTCGGCTCACCAGGTGAAGGTGAAGGTGACCTGCGCGTCGTGATGAGAATGAAATGATGATGAAGACGACACATACACCCAGTTCCCGTGCCAGCGAAATTAACCAATGATGGTTAAAATTCCCGACTCTGCCATGAATCGAACCCGGGACCCCTGTGACCAAAGGCCAGCACGCTAACCACTTAGCCATGGAGCCGGGAAGTGGGCAATTATGTTCACATGACACGTGGAGCCGCTTGTACTGGGTCCTAAATGAATGTTGGCACGATTTTTTGTTTACAATCTGCTTCACGTCGCAGCGACACAGATCATTATGGTAACGATGGGATAGGAAAGGGCTAGGATCGGGAAGGAAGCGACTGTGGCCTGGTGTGAAAATGGGAAACCGCGGATAACCATCTTCAAGGCTGCCGACAATGGGGTTCGAACCCATTATCTCCCGAATACAAACAGACGACTACGTGACGCAAACCACGCAACCATTCGTTCGGTGCACGAATGTCTGAGCAACGATACACGGTCGCTGCCCCTGAGTTTCAGTCTGCACCGAATCACATCCTGGCATCTGCCGGCTGTAGCTTTGAGAGTTGCTACATTCGCTTTCATTTTCAGACTGTAATTGCAACGCAGCGAACACTTCATAAGTGGAGATGAATCTTCTGGTAAAATCTGAATTTGAATTCAAAATAACACAGTAGAGTACAACAATTTTGACACGAATGTCCATGCAAATTAATTTTTCTCATTGTCGCAAAAGTGGTTGAAAATAATTTTCTGTAATACAGTGCGTAAACACGTACTTGAAAAGAGAGGTGTTTTGAGAGCTGTAGGTGTGAGGTGGCGTGGGGTGAGTTGGACAGGGACTGTTCCCCCTGTCAGCCACATGGAAGGGGAGCCGGTCATTAACTTTGTTTAGTTTGTTTAGCGGCCATTCTGTGGCTTTCCTTCACACCAACTGCACGGCACGGCTAAATCATTAGCTAAAGTTGCAACTCACAAACTAACAACCTCAGTGTACTGTATCTGAAATTAAAGTACAACATTATAACATGACTACTGCATATAAACACGCATACGCTGCAGTCACCATCGTGATAGCAATTTACCCATCCAGTTTTGGATTTTAATGGCTGCAATGTTACTGGTGTTTTGAAAGCAAGAAACAACGCACTGAGGTTTATTTTGTGGACATGAGGTGCAATAACGTAATAGCTGTAGCGCATCTAGATGTGGTGGTGCTCTGTCCGTGTCTTTTCCAATTTTTTTTTTATTTTTTTTTTGCTAGGGGCTTTACGTCGCACCGACACAGATAGGTCTTATGGCGACGATGGGATAGGAAAGGTCTAGGAGTTGGAAGGAAGCGGCCGTGGCCTTAATTAAGGTACAGCAACAGCATTTGCCTGGTGTGAAAATGGGAAACCACGGAAAACCATTTTCAGGGCTGCCGATAGTGGGATTCGAACCTACTATCTCCCGGATGCAAGCTCACAGCCGCGCGCCTCTACGCGCACGGCCAACTCGCCCGGTATCCAATAAATTCACCTGTAAGGAATGTGAATATGAACTTCAGAACTCTGGATGCCACCTGAAAGCGGTCACCAGACCGCGTTCCTTACACGGTAAATCTCTGCATTTCGAGCTCAATTTGGTTCGTTCGATCCTTACTCTGCCGGGTCAGCAGATTTACTGGGACCACAGCGTCCCCGAAAACGAGAATAAAATAGTAGTTGGTGGGACGTAAAACATACTGTAGGCTACATCATAAAACTTCATTGTAGACTATTATACCTTTCAGCGCTTAGTCTGCAAGCCTCTGTTCTTTAATTAAACGCCTCTACAATCCTCTGTTTTTAACTAGCTCTGTACCTTCTTTTACATCCGTGCCCCTTATTTAAAAATGATCAGAAACTGAGTCTAACTATCATCACCTCGATCTCCCCCTACTTATCTTACCCTCCGTAAATAATAATAATAATAATAATAATAATAATAATAATAATAATAATAATAATAATAATAATAATAATAATAATAATAATAATAATAATAATAATAATAATAATAATAATAGGCTAATGTAATTCTACAGCCTATTTCCAGTTATTCGACCGGGTCAGCAGTGTGGTTAGGAATTGTGCCGGCTGCCGAAGTCTGTCACACTCCTCTGGGGCTATGATTAATGACTGACAGATGAAATTATATTGGAGAGTGCTGCTGGAATGAAGGACAGCAGGGAAAACAGGAGTAACTACCCGGAGAAAAACCTGTCCCGCTTCCGCTTTGTCCGCTACAAATCTCACATGGAGTGACCGGGATGTAAACCACGGAACCCTGCGGTGAGAGGCCTGCGCGCTGCCACCTGAGCCACAGAGGTATTATTAATAATAATAATAATAATAACAATAATAATAAACATGTACATACGTAGGCCTACTGTTATGCCTTTCAGCGTTCAGTCTGCAATCCGGTGTGAATTTACTAATCGCAGCAACAATCCTCTATTTGTAGGCTAACTAGTTTTGTGGCCTCATATAGATCTAAATCTCAATTCTTTAACTCGTTAGAATGTGAGTCTGAAGATCGTCGTCTTGGTCTCCCACTACGTCTCTTACCATCCATGACGGAGTATATTATTCTTCTAGGTAACCTATCCTCATCTATTCACCTCACATGACCCCAACACCGAGGCCGATTTATGGGTACAGCTTCATCCATCGGGTTCATTCCTAATTTAGCCGTTATCTAGTCATTCCGAGTACCCTTCTGCCATTGTTCCCACCTGTTTGTACCAGCAATTATTCTCGCTACTTTCATGTCTCTTACTTCTAACTTGCGAATAAGGTATCCTGAGTCCACCCCGCTTTCCCTCCCGTAAATCAAAGTTGGTCTGAAAACAGACCGATGTAGAGATTATATGTAGTTTCTCAGGACATCACTAGTAATTCTAGAGCACAATAACCTATCCCGTTATATTATACAAGGATGTATAGAATACGGAGGGTTTATGCGCGGACTTAAGGTTAATTATATGTACAATTAAGTCTTCATAAAATAATAACGTTCGAAAATGTTCGAAAATATAATATCTGTTAGGTTCTTTATAACCTTCAGTGGTGCAAATGAGTAGGCCATGGAACAAAAGGAGGTAGGAGCGAAATAGTTGTGGTAGGCTACGATCGATGCTAGTTGTAGGTTTTAAATCCGCAATCCAATATCAAGGAGATATGCATAATTTATCATTCAGGGTATGAAGACTGGTCACATTTGTGGAGAACTGACGAAAGAATAGGCGGTAATTTTTATCCCAATAACAATCAATTTTGTAGTGGACAAGTGGTGCAAGCAATGTGTTGTGGACATCCAACGATTATGTTATTGACATCTGCAACTGAGCAGCTGAACTTGAAGAAAACGGAGATCGTAGTACTTGAATTTTGTGGAGAATTTTCGTCCTTATGAGCACTACCCACTATTAATTATTACAGGGAAACGGCCGGGATGCTTATGGTTCCAATTTACGATCAGAATATCTGTATGGATAGTGTTTTCCACGTTGTTGGGATGTAACATGCCACTCGATGTTCCACGCCGTCAGTGGCATAGTGCTTTCCACGTTGTTGGGATGTAATATGCCACTCGTTGTTCCACGCCGCCAGTGACATAGTGTTTTCCACGTTGTTGGGATGTAACATGCCACTCGTTGTTCCATGCCGCCAGTGACATAGTGTTTTCCACGTTGTTGGGATGTAACATGCCACTCGTTGTTCCACGCCGCCAGTGGCATAGTGTTTTCCACGTTGTTGGGATGTAACATGCCACTCGTTGTTCCACGACGTCAGTGGCATAGTGTTTTCCAATTTGTTGGTATGTAACATGCCACTCGTTGTTCCACGCCGTCACTTGCTATCGACGAAGGAAGGAGATGGAATCCGATGGTGGAACTGTAGTGCAATTCGGTCGGCCTTCAGTAGCAGCTGATCGTGCTGCTTTGTCTGATAGCTCATTGACTGGGATTCCAACGTGACTTTTACCCACACAGATGAAACTTTCTTTCCCTGTGTCTCAATTCGTTATACCAATTTAATAATCGCGTGCACGAGGATCAAGGATGATTTTTCTGAGTTGATGGTTTGTAGGCTCTGCATTGCTGATCTGGAATCGGACAACACGGCAATAAACCGCTTAGACAGAGTTGTAGCTTTTTGTAGGGCCCACAGCATGGCTGTAAACTCAGCCGTTGAGTATGGATGCTGTAGGTGGTTGCTTGAATTTTGCCATAGCTGCCTGAATTGACATCGATATAAGCACTACCCACTATATTACGGTCCTTCGATCCATCTTTGTACATATGTCTGGCGTGTGGAACCGAGTAAAGTAGGATATTGCTACATTGATGATTAGAATATATTTTTGGCTTTTTGTTTTACATCGCACCGACTCACACAAGTCTTATGGTGACAATGGGATAGAACGGGGAAGGAAGCGACCGTGGCCTTAATTACGCTACAACCTTGTATGCAAGTGGGAAACTACGGAAAACCATCCTCAAGGCTGCCGAGAGTAGAATTCGAATCGACCATGTCCTGAACGCAAGCATACAGTTACACGACCCGTACCGTGGAGAAATGGGCCTACTATATCTCAACGGCTCCCATGCTTTTATGTGCCACGCCCCCTCTTGAAGACGTCCTTTGTTTCCGCCATGAAATTTTGTCTGACACATCAAGATTGCAGTATCACGTTAATGTTTTATAATCTTCCTCTTCTTCACGACCCTTTTGCCAATTTATCGAGGTCGTCACTGGGTGTAGATTTGGCTCAGTTGTGACGTAAGCACAATTGCCAACAGATGTGCGACAATATGTGACGTGCAGGGTCACCTTAATTTTAATATTAAAAAATACTTGCTCATATACTTCTCCATAAGTAATATCCCATGGACGCCAAGCCTTCAAACTTATGGCTTGAAGACGATAGTCGATAATTAATAATAATAATAATAATAATAATAATAATAATAATAATAATAATAATAATAATAATAATAATAATAATAGGTAATGAGACTCTAAAGACTCCCAGGAGTGACGGAACACTAACCATAAAGTACACTGTAACTTGGAAATTAAGGATCGTTAATAATAATTTCTGCAATAACCAATTAAATAACTATGTATTAGGATAGAAAACCTGACGGCGTATTTACGAACTCTAAACTTACGGAAGCAAAAGAAAGATTGAGTGAAATAAAATTTAATAAACTGAACTGTTGCGCGGAGACTAGCAGTAATTTATGCCATTAGCCCGCCATTTTTATACTCTGTTATATGGATACGATCTATGTAGCAGCTGATGTTTGCTGGACCTCTCGTACTGGCATCGTCATCTCTCGTTGTAGGTACCAGTCCTATTTCTGATCCGTGCATAGCTCACTAATTGAACAATGACTTTCCTGACTTTAACACTTCCTACAGTACACCTTACATAAAGTTGTAAGGAGTCCTAATTTCAATAGAAAAACCACCTTGGGTTACGTTCATGGAGAGAATACACTTGTATTCTTCCGTATTACAGAATTTCTCCTGCCTTATACCAGTATAATAATTTCGTATGGCTATTTCTAGCCGCGTGCAGCCCTTGTAAGGCAGACCCTCCGATGCGGGTGGGCGGCATCTGCCATGTGTATGTAACTGCGTGTTATTGTGGTGGAAGATAGTGTTATGTGTGGTGTGTGAGTTGCAGGGATGTTGGGAACAGAACAAACACCCAGCCCCCGGGCCATTGGAATTAACCAATGAAGGTTAAAATCCCCAACCCGGCCGGGAATCGAACCCGGGACCCCCTGAACCGAAGGCCAGTACGCTGACCATTCAGCCAACGAGTCGGACCCTTATACCAGTTAAAACCGGTCTCTGTTGACTTTAACTCTCGTCATCGAAATAATCAGGTCTCAATGAGAGTAATTTTGGGTAGTGCTCTACTCAGATGCGAAGTGAACTAAGTTAAGATATTCAGCAGTTAAGACCTTCTCCGATGTCAAGACGTACAGCCCTCGTTCGATGTAATGATCGAATAGATACGAATTGCCCTCTCCAGCTTTTGTCATGGATGTATATAGGCTCCGAAATCTCCCTCCATGTACCATATCACATGGTCCATTAATATCTGATGTACTATCCCTTCTCCTATCCATCGTTGTATATCCATCATCTTGTTCCATAACGTCCATTCACATAGGTTGAACTTTCCCGGGCAATCAAAGCGTCATGTAGCGAACTTCGAAAAGTAGGCATCAACAAGGCTTTAATTGTCTCTTCAGAATGGAAGGGGTAAGGACTCTTGCGAGCTTGATGACGTCTTTTTCCTGGCAATGGGCTAAAATTAGCATGGTGAGTCCGGTCATCTGACCTCGGCTACTGGAAATTTACTGCAAGTTATTAATACGCTTGATGTTGTAATACCTTACTCAAGAAGTCGTTCGTTCAGGATACGTTATTGCCGTGATACAAAGAAATGAGATGATGATGTGACATGAATGACTAAAAACCCTATATATAAACATAATAATTTAAAATGACCTACCACTAATTAAATATATACATCCTTCCAATGAATTACACAGTTCGATAATTTAGTACATGCTCTGATGTACCAAACATCACACAGTCTTACGACGAATGTCCTTCCTGACGCCAATCCTACGAGGAGGGACGTGTTGACGCTTTATAATGTACGACTGAAAATAAAACAGCGTCACGATGTCTGACCTTCTTAAAGTCGTCTTAATGTTTAAGGTTTCATCGCTTCGTTTGTTAACACCTCAGTGTAAATACCTAACGATAATGGTGGCGCTTTACTGTTTTTCTCGAGTACAGTGAATCCCAAGTCTAAATAACTTATATGGTATTTTCGAACTTTTGTGTGGTTTATCGCCTGCATGTTGAAGTTGTAAGCTTTTATTTATTCTGTCTCCTCAGCGAAGCTGATTTTTACTGTGAACCCATTTTTACACTAACTTGGGAAATCACGAACACCGAAGGACATATGAATGTAACCACAGTAGATTACACGATAAAACAACATACCATGACAGAACGAACGTGAAAACTGACATCCCAAACTATTTCCTTTTATTGCTAAAAAGAAAGTGGCGATTAGAAGATGAAATGAATGCATGGGATTCAAGAAGGTAACTTCTCTATGACAGTGACCAGCTACCAATACCTACGCATTGCCGGTATAGAATGAGACAAATGTTATGAAAATATTTGTGGAATTAGGAATATCGTAAGTTAGATCAACATTCATTGCGGACCAATTTCGTCATTCCCACTGATACCCTGGGGTCCACAGATCACAAGTTGGGAATCGCTGCTATATCTGATGCCAACGACAAGAATGTGTGTGCACTGATACAGTCCCCAGCACATTCCATCCTTTTTAAAGTCCTGTACTAGCATAGCTAGGCAGTTGATGGCGTTCTCAACGTCGAAGAATCAGGGTGAAGAAAGGGTAAGTCAGATCGCCCTTGAATTATCGAAATCAGTAAACATAGTGTTTTTTGCGAGGAGTTTATCATCGAACTGCTACAGGATGCCGAGTGATGAAAGGTTTAGAACTTGTGACAGTGGCCTAAATCTGTTTTTTTTCTTTTTGCTGTACGTCGCACCTACGCAGATAGGTCTTATGGCGACGATGGGACAGGAAAAACCTAGGAGTGGGAAGGAAGTGGCCGTGACCGTAATTAAGGTACAGCCCCAACATTTGCCTGGTGTGAAAATAGGAAACCACGGAAAATCATCTTCAGGGCTGCTGACAATGGGGTTCTAACCCACTATCTCCCGGATGCAAGCTCACAGCTTCGTGAACCGAACCGCACGGCCAACTCGCCCTGTCGGACTAAATTAAGACATAACCGCAATATTTACCTATTGTAAGAATGGGAAGCCAGAAGTAACCATCTTCGGAATGCAAGGTTACAGTTGCACGGTCCACACAGCGTAACTGCCTTGCTCCTTAAGAAAATATGAATGTATTTAATCTCCTAGGAATTCCTACTGATGCATTCGCCTTTGAATTATTTTATGCAAATGAATGATTGGAAAGTAATTGTAAACATATGTATTACAGGAGTTAGTTAACTTTTAATCACTTATGGATTGTGGAAAGGAAACACGTTGTAGGCCTATCTTGCGTGTATAGGAGGATTTCAAGAATGCCTATAATTTTCTTTTGAACTCTGACGGTAATTTCACTGATATAGGTAGTATGCAGTAGCTATGGCTTTTCCTGGAATAGCAGGTACACAATGTTCAAGACGAATTTTACAGCCATGGCAATAAAGTATGAATACACCGATGAAGAAGGAATGCGCAGTAGGCTTATAGCTGGAGCTGGAGCGGTCTGCACTTTACTCTCGGTCATATTGTGCAATAGCAAGAGTGAGGCGTAGTGCTGAGTTATTGGTCGAAGCAGCAACGATGAAAGCTTGGAAAACCTTTGTTCTACAAATCATATGTAGGCGACGGGTTATTGTATTCTAGATGAACTGGGAATGGAGGTAACTAAGAAATTATTGAACATATTAATCAAGGTTTACTCTTCATTAAGGCAATGTAAGAAGAAAAACTCCATTTAACAACACGAACAATTTTAAGGCTTCATATTCACGTCTGTCATTGTTATTAGTATTAGGCTATCATAAATAATTAATAAATTTATTTATGATCAAAATATTTAAAATAGTATTATTGCCGTCATCATCATCATCTTCGGAACAACGTTTCGAGTTCTTAGATCGTGGCAGATATTTTATCTGCTAGATAAGGTTGTAATAACAACAACAATAATAATAATAATAATAATATTAATATTAATAATAATAATAATAATAATAATAATAATAATAATAATAATAATAATAGAATATCATTAGGCTATTTTGACAACCTAAGTAACTCGGTTCGGTGAACGTCTTTCCTTTGCTCAAGTTTGACGAATGGAAATCCAACATAATCGATTGGCAATCAAAAGTACTTAAATGTGTTACTGGATTTACTAGTACTGTAGGCCTGCGTTAAATAAATTCTTCTTGATCTGACTCCGATTTCCTGACACTCTGGCTGCTCTAAAGATTAGTGGCTAGTAAGCAAATATTTAAGAGAGTCAGAAATATTGATAAAGTAATGCAAGCTAGCTAGTTAGATTCTTGTTTTATGTAATTACTCATTTCGTGATCATATTCATGAGTCCTCCAGCTTTGCGTGGAATCTTAACCACGGCTGCGTAACTTTTCATTTACAAAAGTTAAAAACATAGTCCGGGATATAAACAGTGACCGACTCGCCTCGACAAGCTGGTATGCCACTAGTTATCACGTTCCCAGTACATTATTATTATCATCATCATCATCATCATCATCTGTTTACCCTCCAGGTTCGGCTTTTCCCTCGGACTCAGCGAGGGATCCCACCTCTACCGCCTCAAGGGCAGTGTCCTGGAGCTTCAGACTCTTGGTCGGGGGATACAACTGGGGAGAATGACCAGTACCTCGCCCAGGCGGCCTCAGCTGCTATGGTGAACAGGGGCCTTGTGGAGGGATGGGAAGATTGGAACATTGTTATTATTATTATTATTATTATTATTATTATTATTATTATTATTATTATTATTATTATTATTATTATTATTATTATTATTATTGTGCAGGTTATATAAATGTATGACGGTATATAGTTAAAGTAATTCAGGCATATTTTAGCGGGAGAATACCGAATTATAATACAATTTGTTTCACGTCGCACTGACACAGACAGTGGGATAGGAAAAGGCTACGAGTGAGTAGGAAGTGACCGTGGCCTTAATTAAGGTACAGTCTCAGAATTTTCCTGTGGTTAAAATGGTAATCCACGGGAAACCACCTTCAGGGCTGTCGACAGGGGGGGGGGGGTTCGAATCCACTATCTCCCCAATCCAAGCTGATAGCTACGTAACACAAAGCGCCCAGTTACTTGCTCGGTGAGCACAGATTATGAAATCCTTCATACGTGAGAATGACATGAAGAGTGGAGATCTGCCAACCCTACACCATTACACAGTATAATATCTATATACGACCAGTTATTATTTCTGTTTCTTTTTATTACAACCTGCTTTACATCGCACTGACACATGTAGGTCTTATGACGATGGCGGGATAGGAAAGGGCTAGGAGAGGACGTAAAGCGACCGTGGCCTTGATTGAATTACAGCTCCAGCATTTACCTGGTGTGAAACTGGGGAAACAGTAAACCCTTTTTAGGGCCGCCGACAGTGGGGTTCGAACCCACTATATCCCGAATGCAAGCTGACAGCTACATGATTCAAACCGCGCAGCCACTCGCTCGGTCAGTTATTTTACTCTTGGCCGTTGTTGGTAAGGGTGAAACCGAATTTGTGTCTGCCAGCACACATTCTAAATGTCACTTTTTAAATGTTGGTTACATGCTTATTCCGGGGAGGTCTACAATTATTGCTTTTGTTCATGCATTAACATTTTAAGGAACGGGTGATAAAGTTAGAACGTCAGTCTGAGGACTGAGAATAAAATAATTTGAAATAAAATAGGATACCATCGGAGTACTTTCTAGAGTGAGTGTCAGACGGGGCAAACACATTGGATGGATTCGAAGCTAGAAGTATGGCTTCTTCTAAAAATAACCTTATCATTATTATTTTGAAGCAAGAACTCACTCTATAGTACTGCAAATTGATTTTCAATAAAAATATTTTAGACCAATAGCCTATTATTAACAAATAATGACAAAACACGTAATTTTACTTTTCCTTTCAATGTTGTTGGTAACAGTGTAAGAATGAATTTGTATCTGATAACACTCACCGGAGCATTCGCTGGACTCTAGAGCAGCGGTTCTCAAAGTGTGTGCCTCGTATTTGCTTGGCTGTACCGCAAATATACATTGGGAAAACATGAACACATAAAAACTTGGATATTCAATACTTCAGTAGTGCTAGTTTTTAACCTTAGAGAACGGAAGAATGTAATAGAAAATATACTGTTAATAATGTTCTGTCAGGAATTCCATTATTGTTACAGTCCAGTGGAAAATGTGAGGTTATTTACTTTCGCACTATTATTTAACACAGGGAAGAATCGCAGACAAACACACCCGTAATTTTTAATGTACAGAAAGAAATCCATTCCGTTTCTTTCTTTGATATTGGTCAGCGCCGACAATCCCTGTTCGCACAGGTTCGCTATTTAAGCTGACGTAGTACAGATAGGGCATGAGTGATCGAGATGTTTCTCGAGCGTTCCCGTAGTTTCTGTACTTTTCACAAGGGTTCGTGATCTATCGGTACTGTTCTGTAGCGATTGAAATCCTTCCAAAGCGGGTTGGATGTATTGCAATATTTCACAAGGGTGTGCTGTGAATAAGGTTTGAGAACCCCACTCTAGAGTGTGTCTTGGACGGTCAACACATTTACAAGGCATCGCGTTGGACGATCGATCCACTTCAGGGGTGAGGTACACGTTATCTCAAAAATTTGAATTTTTCAAATTGTTTTTCCTTTAGAGAATATACATTCCTTTTTAATTTGTTGAAATTAATTAAATTATCTCCAGTATTTCAAAAGATATGGTTATAAATGTAAATAATATATAAGTTATATATGTCACTTCCTACGTCCAAGTCCGTCGTATGTTTGTTGTATATTTTACTTCACTTTAATTTCTACACATGGTCTTCATCATTATTCAAAACGATAGAAGATATTTGCAATAAAATGCTGATAGTTGTTTATCCTATTTATACAGACAACATGCTATTGTCTTTGACACAAGCAGTTTTTCCAACTCCGTACAGGCCATGAAGGCTCTTGGAGGAGTGAAATGTAAACTTTTCCACTGTCTCACTAAGGTAGGCCTGCATAGAGTGGTTAGCTCTATGCCCGGCCGGCCTTGTCATCAAGATTTTATTTTTATTTCTTACAGTTTGCTTTACGTCGCACCTTCACAGATAGGTCTTATGGCGACGATGGGAGAGGAAAAGGCTAGAAGTGGGAAAGAAGCGGCCGCGGCCTTAATTAATGTACAGTCTCAGAATTTTTCCTGGTGTGAAAATTTGAAGCCATGTAAAACAATCTTCAGGGTTGCCGACAGTGGGGTTCGAATCAATACAAGCCGAATACAAGCTGATAGTTACGTGACCCAAACCTCGCAGCCACTTGCTCGCCATCCCAGGAGTTATCTGGTGTTCCTTTCTGATGTAAGGTATGAAATGGCGTATGTCCGAGGACAAGTTCGGCTCGCCAGATGCAGGTCTTTCGATTTGACTCCCGTAGGCGACCTGCGCGTCGTGATGAGGATGAAATGATGATGAAGACGACACATACACCCAGCCCCCGTGCCAGCGAAATAAACCAATTAAGGTTAAAATTCCTGACCCTGCCGGGAATCGAACCCGGGACCCCTGTGACCAAAGGCCAGCACGCTAACCATTTAGCCATGGAGCCGGACTCTGATGTAAGGTGAGTGAACCCTATGGCAATGTGCCTTTCCAGAAGTGGAAATTTCGTTTCTAATTCTTTCGATTTCCGGACGGGGAATGGAACCCACGTCCTTCCAGGAGAAACCGAGCACACCTTTATCACATCGGCTAGGGGAGATCCTCGATATATTTAAAACAAATAATTAGTAGGCCCATAGTTAAAATTAGAAAAAAATGGAAAGCAACATTAAGAAGAAGTGGCCTACTGTGCATTTTCTGGAGGAATATATCAAAGATTCTAGGGAACGTTCCTTGATATGCTGGAGTCTAAGTCCTCAAATCATTTCAGCAAAAGTCCGACTCGTTGGCTGAACGGTCAGCGTACTGGCCTTCGGTTCAGAGGGTCCCGGGTTCGATTCCCGGCCGGGTCGGGGATTTTAACCTTAATTGGTTAATTCCAATGGCACGGGGGCTGGGTGTATGTGTTGTCTTCATCATCATTTCATCCTCATCACGACGCGCAGGTCACCTACGGGTGTCAAATAGAAAGACCTGCACCTGGCGAGCCGAACCCGTCCTGGGATATCCCGGCACTAAAAGCCATACGCCATTTCATTTCATTTCAGCAAAAGAATGATTAATTTTAGTATTTAGAGTGTAAACCCAATTTGAGAAGAAAAATTAAAATAAGTGTTTAAAATATAAGTTTTTACAAGAACTATTTGAGATCTGAATATTATTTCAAAAATCTTAATGAATGTAATTTAAACATGGAAATTTTAATTAGCGTTTCTAGTTGCTGATGTATAAGAATTTGAATTTTACTCAATTTGAGCAAAAGAAAAGTGTAAATCACCCCCCTCCACGAACCCCTGCCTTAATTCAGGGCGTGTAACGTTATCTACTCTCCTGTAATAGGTATCCCGGTATCAATGTGAGATGAATATTCACGCACCAGGACGATCTTCTAAGGTTCGTACTGTATACAACAGTGACAGGGTCCCTGGTCACTAACTTCACGGGTACAAGTGAAACGTGTTGTCATAGCAACGGATTCCCTTAGCTGTGATTGGGCGTGAACACGTTTACGTGGGGAAGAAGACTAACACAAGCAGTGCCCCTCCCATTTGCCAGTGTCTGTCTGACATTGCGCCCAGATCGTGTGTCTCAAGGCAGTTTTTATGTCTTGTGTATGTCTAGCACGTAGTAGAACACTTAAGACGGCAGTGTAGTTTACACTTATATTCGCTTTTTCTGCTTTTATATGTTGATGCTGTTTGTGCTTATTTAGAACTAGGAGCGGTGTGATCATCTTCGGAAGAAATTACACATACAACATACGTACAAAGAGCATTGCATTATATGTACTTTTTCTTCAAGAACGAAGTGGAGGTTGCTTCTTGAAAATCCATGAGAAACGTCACTTGTGAATTTACTGTAAGTGTTATACTCCATAGCTGGTTACAAAGCCAAGCAATTGGCAAGCAAAATCGTGACGCTGACCCTGGCACTCCAATATCTACCGGGCAGCAGTCATATTGGTAAGATAAGACCTTTAATAAGCTGTATATGCTAAGATTTTGTTTAATAGGCGTACTCCATCTAACCTAGATTTATTGCAGCGTCTGCTCTGGTAGGCTGCAAAGGAGTGGAATCAGAGGTGAAACATGGTTGAAGATCATCATCACCAGTTTTCGTCAAAGTCTGTCATGGTGGTCGCCTGGGTAGCATAGTTGTTAGGTGCTCCTCTTCCGTGCTCCATTTTGCAGGTTCGGATCAGTAGATTTGCTGGCATATTACAGAGCACGATTTAAAGATATATTGTGGTTCTTTTACGTCTCGTAAGACAAATAGCAGTTCAAGGTGCTCAGATGTACGAGCATGGATTATAAGCTGATTTGCGCGCGTCTGGAGGGAATTTGATGAAAACCAGCGCATATGTGCTAAGCTTATGTTTATGGTGCCAAGGTCGTCGTAAAGGCTATTACGGAGAAGACCCGAGATCGAAAACTGGCCTATCCAGGGATTTTAATTCTGGTCTGAGGGCTGGAACGGAGTTCATTCAGTCACGTGAGACCAAATGAGGAGCTGTCTGATATGAGAGGCAATGGATCAAGTCGCGAAAGTCAAGCAATTGGCCTACGCCTAAGGAAGTAGTACGCTAACTACGTAGCACTCTAATATTTGCAGACCTTCAGGCTGGGCAGTCACCCGTAAAGGGTTGTTGCACCACGGGTTGGTTTGTTTGCTATGTTTATAGGATGTCGTTTCCATGGATTATGTCCAGCTACATGGGTAAATGGTTAGCATGTTGCCCTTTGGTGAAACAAGTCCCCCGTTCGATTCCCGGCCGGATGGAGAATTACTTTAATTGGTTAATTCGTCTGCTTCGGGGGCTGGTCATTTGTGAGGTCTTCAACATTAGAAATCATCAAAGGTAGGGTCTCATACACACAGACATGCAGGTCGCCGATAGGCCGTCTACTACAAAGAGGCCTGCACCAGGATTCTCCGGAGGCCATATGCCTTTGTTAGTTATTACCATCGATTATTACAGTGTAGACTTTCAGTTCTGGTAACGTCATTTGATAAATGGGAAGAGGGTACACCATTGTAAACTGCGTTTAAGTTTGAAATTAATATGTGTTATGATAATTTTGTTGGTGAGAATGATAAAAAATAGCCTGTCCAATAACTAGGAGATGGAGGGATGCAGTGAGTATCACAGACCTATATCCATCTATAACGCAGCAAACATCAAATATAAACAATGAACTGCTTCAGTTTCAGTACTGAAATATGCAGTATCTTTTAAATTATTTGTTCTACAAATATTCCAAAGACCCCAAGAATAACCTAAAATGTCGTGTTATAAATCATGGATTTGAGGGTGGGCTATTAATATTATTATTATTATTATTATTATTATTATTATTATTATACATTTCAGATGGACTATATTAGGTAAACGATTACTATTTTTTTAAACCATCCACCTTTACATAATTGGCGTCTATGACCTTGATGTTAGGTCACTCTAAACAATAAATATTATCATTATCATGACCATCATCATGATCATAACTATCGTCGTCATTCAGTTAGCCTAAGTGGCGCGAGCCAGTTTAGAGTATCAAGAGGATACGAAGTACTCTCCTCCCTTTTCGATAGCTCAGTTGGAAACATTTTTACATTAGGTGAAACTTTACTTTAGGCACGTGTAGGCCAGCTTTAAGTACGTATTCAGATAGAGTTTTGCACTTATACTAAAGTGCAAGCTACGGATAAAGCAACATACAAAATAAATCAGTGCAGAAATTAACGAACCTGATATATATATATATTTTTTGCTAGGGGCTTTACGTCGCACCGACACAGATAGGTCTTATGGCGACGATGGGATAGGAAAGGCCTAGGAGTTGGAAGGAAGCGGCCGTGGCCTTAATTAAGGTACAGCCCCAGCATTTGCCTGGTGTGAAAATGGGAAACCACGGAAAACCATTTTCAGGGCTGCCGATAGTGGGATTCGAACCTACTATCTCCCGGATGCAAGCTCACAGCCGCGCGCCTCTACACGCACGGCCAACTCGCCCGGTGAACCTGATATATACGAGTATCCGACCTCTTCGGGCGCCAGAGCAACTCAACGAGGCCTTCAGCTTATTATATACAGCCGTCTTTGAATATTAAATTTAAAAAACACACTGTCAAAATTAATGTAACGTTTCTTGTATGAATGCTAAGTGCTCTCAGTGGACTGTATCACTCTGTGTGGTTACATATTAGCAAGCCTATATGATATACTGTAGACTACATATTCTCAGCTCATCCTTTTTGTCTCCATATACAGCTCATTTGCTCATAACCAGCAAGACCAAGCAGTGCAGGAGAGGGGTAAAAGTGAATTTCGGTGGTTGTCCCTCATATTTATTAGGTCACTGTACGGTTATACGGTTAAATGATTAGCGTGCGAGAGGTCCGGGGTTCGATTCCTGGCCGGGTCGGTGGAATTTAAACTTCATTGCTTATTTCCGATGCCTCAGGGACGGGGTTTGTGTGACGTCATCAGCACCAGAATTCATAATAGATCCCCATCCTCAACGTTGTACATGTCGCCTATAAGGCGTCAACTCGAAGGACCTGGACCAGACCTCTCGGAGGCCACACACAATTATTCGGCTACTTCTAGGTTGCCGAGTAATTAAATACGGGAGAGAGAATTAACTTATTTTATTGTTGGTTTACTTCCCACTGAGTCTCAAAAGTCCCTTTTTACGGCGTCTACATACAAGATACAGGTCTAAGCATGTGTTTTACAGAAACTCATGGCGGTATGGACCTGATGGGCCTTGGCGAACTAAGCGACCGCTGTTCAGCCCAGAGAATTGCAGATTACGAGGTGACGCATGGTCAGTGCGACGAATCCTTTCGGAAGTTATTCTTGGCTCTCTAGACCGGGGATCTAATATACTGTAGGCCTATATGGCCTGCTAACTGAAGTAATATAATGCTATTTGTTTTACGCCCCACTAACTATTTTTACAGTTTTCAGAGACGCCGAGGTGCCGGAATTTTGTCTCGCGGGAGTTCATTTACGTGCCGGTAAATCTACCGACACGAGGCTGGCGTATTTGAGCACTTTCAAGTACCACCGGACTGAGGCAGGATCGAACCTACTGTCTTTCTAGTCAGAAAGCCAGCGCTCTACCGTCTGAGCTACTCAACCCGACTATAATATTAGCTAATTAAAAACCGAACTTAGCTATATTTATTAGATTTAGGCTAAGCGTATATTAGAATTGTGTTTGGACAGATACCAACTCGAGTTGAATTATTCACTAACTTAGAAACCAAATCAATAAGAAAATTATTTTGCGCCATAAAATTGAAGAAGAATGGTAATTGAAATATTTGATTTAAGAAATATCCTGCGTACTCCACCAGGGAGCTTAGGTTTAAGGACTGCATTTATTGGACATAGTTTGTGGTATTTGTGAAACACTGAAGTTTAAAACCTGCACCAGGTCTCCCCGGAGGCGACACGCCATTATTAGGCTTCTTCTAGGTTTCTGGGAAGTTATGTGTAATGGCGTGCAAACAAAAGAATTGTTAATTTTCGTGGCACGGTGGATGAAAATTTGACGAGTAGTGTTTGTAAATCTGTTATTTCTACTATGAACTGACTCCATAGGAGAGTGAAAATTACATGATGTACCAACAATTTGCATTACATCGCACCGACACTGATAGGGCTGACGGTGACGATGGAATAGGAAAGGGCTAGGAGGGGAAATGAAGGTACCGTGGCGTTAAGATTAATTAAGGCGTGTTAATTAATTTGTCTAGTGTGGAAATGGGTAAGCCACGGAGAACCTATATCCCGAATGTAAGTTGACAGCTACATGACACAGACCGCGTAGGCACTCGTCCGGTGGATGGCGTACGGATTTTACGCCTGTTTCAGTGGGCATTCTTATTGAAAATGTGTTGAGCTCGTACTAAATCCGTACTTCAACGTTCGATAGTGGAGTTGTGTTAACAGAAATTCTCATCACTGACTTTACACCGTTATTGTGTTTCTAAAAACTTTCTTCCGTTGTTAATTGAATACTAAGGAAGCCTTATCCTTATTGACAATCGACTATGTGGGTTAATTATCAAATGGCCACTAATGTACCCCTTCATATAATTAATTAAATATGTCGTACTGACCAGCTGATAATAAACCCACATATATTTGCTTTTAGCGAGTTCAACAGTTCAGTGCATTGTATACTAGTTATGGTGGTCACTATCAATGGATTGGGGAAATACATGAGCTTCATTTCCACCGTCAGCCACAATCCAAATAATTCCTTGAGATAAATAGTTGGCCAGTCTAGTAGGCCCCATGATGATTTCTTGAGAATCCAGAGCCTAACCTACTGCGTATTATTTCTTGCCTTCAAACGGCCTCCATTTCATCTCATTGGATGAGGTTACCTCATGACGAGCAGTGTCAGGTTCAGGGATAAACTTCCCCCTAATTTTGAGATCATCCTGGAATAAGGATGTTTTCTACTTCTGTTATGAAAAGTGCAAACGAAGAAAGGGAATGAACGAGATTTCTTTTTTTTTTTTTGCTAGGGGCTTTACGTCGCACCGACACAGATAGGTCTTATGGCGACGATGGGATAGGAAAGGCCTAGGAGTTGGAAGGAAGCGGCCGTGGCCTTAATTAAGGTATAGCCCCAGCATTTGCCTGGTGTGAAAATGGGAAACCACGGAAAACCATCTTCAGGGCTGCCGATAGTGGGATTCGAACCTACTATCTCCCGGATGCAAGCTCACAGCCGCGCGCCTCTACGCGCACGGCCAACTCGCCCGGTATGAACGAGATTAAACAGTTCAGTATTAGGAACGGATGTGCTAGAATTTCAGATATTTATATAATTTATGTGTAATTAGCTGTTGCCTTACACAACGCCACAATAACAACAGGTTTTGGATGTGACACGGATTCCTTGTTATTATGGAGTAATGTGTTTTTGTATTTATACGTCCAATAGATTTCCATGATGCAATTGCGTTTGTTGGGTGTGGTCACGAGGTACTTAGCGAAGCCTGTTCAGTGTCCCACGGGCACTCAATGGGATTTAAATCCAGTGAGTGTGCGTCAAATTAGTAGCAGGAAGTTAGTAGTGTGTTCATTGAACCAATTCTGTATGAACTTTCAACGAGGATTTGCGTTCTCCCCCTGATAGAACCCATCATAACATGGTAAGCATGATGGTGTGACAGTGGTCTGCAACAAGATCAATGAACGTCGCAACTGGTAGGAGGGTTTAAGTTCATTTAGTGTTCTTTGTTAACTGCAGCAAAATGCACCTCACTATTAGAGAGCCACCACTTGCAAAACACCTCATCGACCGAATAGAACCAGTCTCACAATATATTGTACACCGACGAACTTGACTGCGTGAATGGTGAATCGTAAGATTAAGCAGCACACGGTCCAATCTTCATGGTTTTTGACATGGGTATGACGCTCTAGACGGTGTTAGCAAAGGTACCAGTGTTCGTCCAGGTCTACGAAAGGCCATTAATGCAATTTACGCTTTGAGGCATATTACTCATCGTGCAACATAATTTTTATTTTATTTTGACATAACGTTCCCTTTCGTTAGGAGGTTTCCTTTTTTTAAAAATTGTGACGACCCTATGCTTGTATCGTCTATAGACATCCACAGCGTTCGCATGCTTATGGTGCATGTCTAGGATTCTTATATTGCTGGTAGGACTCTGCTTTTGCTATAGGTGTTAAAAGAAAATCCATGATCTTTGGTTACCTAGGAAAGAGCTCCATTCTTCTGGCCTCTGCAGTCTGATGGAGGTCGAACACGGATAAATGACGTCCGCATCCCATTGTTATACAGTCTAGATTCATTACTGTACAGCGGGAGAAAGACCGGTCGAGTTAGCCGTGTGGTTAGGGGCGCGCAGCTGTGAGCTTGCATCCGGGAGATAGTGGGTTCGAACCCCACTGTCGGCAGCCCTGAAGATGGTTTTCCGTGGTTCCCCATTTTCACACCAGGAAAATGCTGGAGCTGAACCGTACTGTAATTAAGGCCACGACCGCTTCCTTCCCACTCCTTGCCCTTTCCTATCCCCTCGTCGCCATAAGACCTATCTGTGTCGGTGAGACTTAAAGCAGCTTAAATAATATCGCAGGAGAAAGTTAACTGTAACATCACATACGAGCATTCGGCTGTGTCCAACTCACAGGGAGGAAGGAAGGCGATAACATCCGAAATCTGCTGTGTTTTATATTGTGGTTCTTCATTCTACATTGGCAGTGCTGTTGAATCATCTTTATGGTCTTCCAGTTCACGATATCAGCTACAGTCCAGAAGGTCATGGTTTGAGTCCCCTAATCTACCACAAAGTAAACATTTTTTTTTTTTTTTTTTTTTTGCTAGTGGCTTGACGTCGCACCGACACAGATAATTCTTAAAATAAAGATTAACTGCAATATCTTGAAACTGAATCACTCAGTCGTATAATACATAATATTATGAGCTAAGTGTCATTTCAGATGTTATAGGTAGGCTATACCAGAATTTTGTCCCGTTTAGTGTTTTCAACGTGTCAATAAATTTACTGACAACGGTATTTTTCATTTCAGTAGATTCTACCGTACTCTTAAATACCAGTAGATAGTGTTGAAATTCGATCTCTCAAACTTAAGAATAGGAAGCGAGTGTCGAAGAAAATACGTTAAATAGCCGATTCCCTTAGTCTCACGAGGATAATTGATGAACTAATTGATCCGGAAACGTAGCGGTCAAAGTCTAGTAAACTGATATTAATGTCGATGAGATACGCCTACTTCTTGTTTATCATTCAACACCCGAGTAGGCTTACGTCTCAAGTAAAATAACCATCCATCAGCAAGCCAAGAAACACTACAAAACTTTATGATTTTATAAGAAATATCTACCCTTCTCCCATGTGGCCACAATTTTTAAATTGTGTTAAATTGTAGAATTAGTGATGAAAATACCAATAATACAGTTCAGTGAGAGAAAATGCTGCCAGATTTGTTTATGTCATGCTCTCCTTGTTATAGCCTCACTTTACTCCATGAAGCTCTTGTGAACACGCAGTCGTGAGGGTCTACCTATTTTGGCCTGCATGCTCATCGAAATACCACATTGTGGTTGGAACCTATAAAAAATATCCTGTAAATTATACGTAGCCATTTCCATGCAGGCCATGAATGTCCTTGGAGGATGGAAGGTAAAGGCACCAAGTGAAGTAGAGTGGCTACCTCTATGCCGGCCGCCTTTGGTCCGAGTAATTAACCTGGTATTCATTTCTGATGGAGGCTGAGTGAACCCTCCAGTCGTCGAAAGCTGTTTATAAATGTTTCGACTTCCTGACGGGAATCGTACCCTAGTTTATCTGGGTGAACGTAGCATGTCTTGACCGCCTCGAGTACATTCGGCCGAACTAATGCCAGATTTTGAGTAAAAGAAGTAATGTGAGAGAACACAACGTTTATTCCTTCCCTTCTTACGCACATTGAAAATAATAAACTGCTTAGGAAGTAAGGATTACCGTTATTTATTTTCACTTTCTTAGTACGTTTACTTTCCTTGCGAAGAGTGACTTTGGAGGAACGGTCACCACATTCTTAGCAAGGAACTTGCCGTCAGGCATTTAGTTCCGCCAGTCTTCTACAGTGTGTGTGTGTGTGTGTGTGTGTGTGTGTGTGTGGTGGGAGAAATAAAGGGGAGGGCAGACAGTCTCTAAATAGTCCCTGTGCAATGTTTTTAAATTATAACATGTCCCCGGCTATCAACACATAACAAATTGCACACTGGAACCAACTATTTGGATGACAGTGCGCGTGCTTCTTTAAGAAAGTGGATCTCATTCTATTAACAAAACGACTTGGTTGTGTTCCAAGCGAAGTGAACTGTCATCATGCGGTCAATTCACCAATAGTAATTTTCTTTCCCAGCCTAGGGACGTTACACCAGGCTTTATTTTCTACTTCACAGAGGTCCATAGTTGTTTCTTTAATTTAGGAGAAAGGGACATCGTAGCTATCGGCTTCATATTCTTACAGTGTACTGGACTGTGTGGCTCAGGCAGTAGAGCACTGGCTTTCTGATTCCAAGTTGGTGGGTTTTGAAGGTGCTCAATTACGCCAGGTCGACATCAGTGTTGTCGATAAAAACTCAATCATGCGACTGGCAAACTCTTTTCATTGACGAAAATAGTACATATTCTAAAGTTGGACCAGCGAAATTACACCTGGTGGATTGGTTCTTACCTCTATGCAGTGGCGTAATAATGCGTGTGTGTACTGGGTTTAATCCATCCCCTCTCACTGAACATTTCGAATTTCTATTTCTTTATTGAAATATAATCAGTAAATATAATCTATTTGTTCGTTTTTCAAATTCAAAGTAATAACTGCGAACAAAATATTAATATTAAAAAAAGAACTTCTGCATTCCATACCCTCGTGTCTTTGAATGCTGAAAATATAGTCTACACACTATGAACATTATCTGGTTTAACAACTAATATATGATTGCTTATGCTAGCTGCTGAGTACAGTAATACCAAACAGAGTGTGCCCTAACCCATGGTACCGTTTGTCAAGAAAAAAAATGAACTCATACCTTGAAGAAATTCTGCGTACGTTACTGCCTCTGTGTGTTTATAGGGATTATTACAGGGTTGTCCGACTCGTTGGATGAAAGGTCAGCGTACTGGCCTTCGGTTCAGAGGGTCCCGGGTTCGATTCCCGGCCGGGTCGGGGATTTTAACCTTAATTGGTTAATTTCAATAGCACGGGGGCTGGGTGTATGTGTTGTCTTCATCATCATTTCATCCTCATCACGACGCGCAGGTCGCCTACGGGAGTCAAATAGAAAGACCTGCACCTGGCGAGCCGAACCCTTCCTGGGATATCCCGGCACTGAAAGCCATACGACATTTCATTTCATTACAGTGTTAGTTAATGAAGTGAATATGAATCAAGGACTAGGTATTATTTAGTTTCAGCATTAAGAGAGAGACCATTATCACGTCTTTTATGCTTATGAAATTTCTTCATCAAGACTTGTAAATGTGTGTTATCATCTCTAGGTGTAGTAAAAATAGTACAATGGGCACTGTTTACGGCTGAATACCTCTTTTATTTAATTACACCAATATCTGTTAAGTACCTCGCGAACGTCCTGGGTTCTATTCCCCGATGGAGCGGGGATTTTAGCCGCGTTTGATTAATTCCTCTATATCGGAGGTTGGATGGTTGTGATCATTTTAATACACAACCTCACACACAACATGCCACACTACCCACTGCCACAGAAAAACGCTTCAGTGAATAGGCCTATATCCTAAATCTCTCCACGTAAGGCTGAAGTCTCTTGGGCATCCAGACGTAAAAATAGGCTTAATCTACAATAGCACAACCCCAGAAAAGTGGGAAAAAGGCTTGGAAAATATTATTATTATTATTATTATTATTATTATTATTATTATTATTATTATTAGTAGTAGTAGTAGTAGTAGTAGTAGTAGTAGTAGTAGTAGTAATATTCTGCCACTTTTCCCACACATGTGGGGTCGCTGGTGCGAACTATGTCGCACATGTGGTTTTGGGCCTGTTTTAGGGGAAAATTAACTATGTAAGGTTAAAAGCCGTGACCCGGCCGGGAATCGAATCCGAGATGCATTGAAGCGAAGACCACTACGCTGACCATTTGGCCAAGGAGCCGGAATATCTGTTACAATAATAGACGATCATATTGACATTCTGTAAGATCCATCTTGATTCACTAGGGGATGGCTTCATCCAGTCACGGAACAAACACTTTTTGTCCCTGTAATGATGCAGTCTTCGCACTCAATGAAACATTCATTTAAGATCTCCTGAAGTGTTTTAATTTAGACAGTAGTTTCCGTAACCCATATCAGGTATTTCCTGGAATGATGTTCTGATGCGTTTCGGTCTAACTAAAGCAATGGAGTCACTCAAAATTCGTCACCATGGATCGATGCCTCCATGAATTATGGAAAATATGCCTAGAGCTACTGAAGCGATTTATTGAGGAGAGGAATGCCTTTCCACGCCAGAGGACCCATAACGTGTCGGTGCGGCAAGATACTAGCGGGCTATCTCAGAGCTCCAGGCCATCGACTTCTTCTTCTATTGTAGAGGAAACATCGCTCTGAATGGATTTATGCATACTTATCAATTCAATAACTAGCTGAAATATTGCATGTCATCATACACTTAATTGTAATAACTGCCCATCATATCCATAAACAAAACATGGAAATGAGGCGATAAAATTAGGAGTAAAAAAAGAACGTTCTTTAAATTTAAAACGTTAATAAAACGTAAATGAGGAATGAAATTAATTGAGTAGTTTATAGATATGGTGCACATAAAATCATTGAAGAATGGATGACTGGCATTATTGAAATTCAGTCCGAGGGGCTAGCATTGGGAGACCCGAGATGGACATTACTTTCGTCAACCAGGATCCTCTCACTACTTTTACTTTGTTATAAATTTCTTGATTAAAACATATATTACTCTTTCCGACTACAATGGTTTTATCTGTTCAAAAATCTGGTATCGTTTTCCTGTTTTCGTTATTTATTCCTTCGCGTAGTAGTAGTAGTAGTATTCTGCCGCTTTTCCTACACATGTGGGGTCGCTGGTGCGAACTATGTCGCACATGTGGATTTGGGCCTGTTTTAGGGGCGGATGCTCTTCCTGACGCTAACCCTATGTCGAGAGATGTAATCATTATTGCGCGTTACTCTGGTGGTTAGTAGTGTAGTGTGTTATTTAACAGAT
This sequence comes from Anabrus simplex, assembly GCF_040414725.1. Taxonomy (NCBI): domain Eukaryota; kingdom Metazoa; phylum Arthropoda; class Insecta; order Orthoptera; family Tettigoniidae; genus Anabrus; species Anabrus simplex. The sequence goes on along the minus strand of NC_090266.1, from coordinate 963,701,787 downwards.
TGATAGGGTTATGGAAGCGACCAGTGTAGCGTATGTGGAATTGGCCTAGTGTTACGGATGGATTTCCTTCCTGACACGAATCGTATTCGGAGGAATTTATTTTTCAATTAAGTGTTTATGCGGTGGTTGACTGTGTGGCACGTTATGTGTAAATTATACACGAAATTAAGACAAAATCTTATACCTGTTCTCCGAGCCAGAGGAATTAATCCAATGTAGCAAAAGATTACTGACCCAACTGAGAATCGAACCGGAGATCACTACGCTGAGCATTTAGTCAAAGAGCCGAAAAGTTAGGATATTATAATACCGAACCTGAGTGGTCGCCCATTTTAACGCATTACGACTATGGAGTCAAGTTCTGCATTCGGGAGACGCGTGGCTTCGAATCCCACCGCCGGCTGTCCTGAGAATAGTTTTCTGTGGTTTCCCAGTTTCACTTCCTGGCAAATGCCGGGAGAGTTCCATTTCATAGGGTACAGCCGGTTCCTTTCTCCTCCATACTTAATTTCATGCACCATCTTTCATTTAATCTTCATCAGCTCCTCAACTGAGGTTGGCGTCAAGAATTGCATCCGACCGTAAAAACATCCCATATAGGCTACTTCGTCTCACCTCATCCCCGACCCCGCAACAGGAAACGGACCACGGGCTAGACAAGCAACAGACGAAACTGAGGAGTGTGTATTCGTTTACTGAAATCCAACTTGTTCATTATATATGAATAATAATAATAATAATAATAATAATAATAATAATGATAATAATAATAATTCCTACTTTTTTCTCGTCAAAACTAGAAGTTGATTACCATTAACACATTAACTGAGATGTACCGAGCAAGTGGCTGTGCGGTTTGGGTCAGGTAGCTATCAGCTTGCATCCGGAAGATAGTGGGTTCGAACCCCTACTGTTAACAGTCCTGCACATGGTTTTCCGTGTTTTCCCCATTTTTACGCCAGGAAAATGCTGGGATTGTACCTTAATTAAGACCACGATAGCTTCTTTCCCACTCCTAGCACTTTCCTATCCTATCGTTGCCATAAAACCTACCTGTGTCGGTGCGACATTAAGCAAATTGTAACAAAAAGAAAATATGTTGCGTTTCAATGACACAACCTTGAGTTGAGGATCTTTCAGCACTGCTGCAAGGCCAACGATTTCACTAAACTAATGTGAATAAATATTATTGGCATTGCTCCCTCTGTAATGCCGACCCAAGATTACGGGAGAGGCAATCAGAGTTTTTAAGGCCGACAAAAAGTCCATTCGATGTAAGCTACTGCATGGCGCACGATGACAGCATATGCTGTAAATGATCTCTGGTGACTCATTTGGCGTTTACAATTAATGAAAACTCAGCCAAAGTCGCCCAAAAGAGATCCTTTCCTACGGCAATGGTCATTACTTCCATATACAGAGGGTTCTCGTCATGAAGGGCACCCAGTCGCAAATCTGCGCCAAATTAGAGTGAAGTGGGTTTAACGTTGCACTAACTCACTGAAGGTTTTCGTCGACACAAGGACGGGAAAGAACTAAGATTGGGAAGTAGTGGCTGCGGCTTTAATTAAGATATAGCCCGAGCATTTGCCTGGTGTGAAAATGAGAAACCGCGGAGAACTACCTTCAGGGCTGCCGACGATGGGGTTCGAATCCACCATCTCCCGAGTGCAAGTTCACAGCTACTTGCCCCTAACCGCATGGCCAACTCACTTCGTATTCTTCTTCTTCTTCTTCTTATTATTATTATTATTATTACAGTCTAGAAGCTCCTTAGGAAGTACGGGACACTTACTAAATATTTGTCACTGCCGGGACTTTCACTTCTGTGCAACTTATTCCCATTAAGTCACTGCATTTGAGTTTAAATGTAGGTAACTGGCAAAGGGGCAGTGTGCACGGTAGAAGTCCGACAGTAATGATTGGAAAATTGCCTGTAAACACGGAGTAGCCTATGTAACCCGATGAGGAGAATAACCGATAAGCACTAGTGTAACATATTAGTCAATCAGCCAGAAGCAGGCGTGTCATCACTTTTGAAATGAAGTGTCTTTAACTGGTCAATGGCAAAAGTTGTCAGCATCAATATTTCTTTGGGCGTAAAATATGTTATATTGTCTAATATTCATTATGATTTAATAGTTTTACGCTTTTCTAGTTGTAAATTATTCCCAAGTGCCCATTTTAGTCCATGAGATGTCTGATCTGGATTTATAACTATTTACAATAACTTTACTACTGTGGCTTAATTAAGTGTCGGAATATAGAACAGTGTGTTAAAGGGAGAGCACTGATCTCCAGGTAGAAGGCCTCTAACCAGTCCGCGGCTTTCTATTTCATTTTGGTCATGTTTATTTTGTTGGAGGATAGTTACCTGCCTTCATACTGTCCGCTCTGTGGCAAGATTGAGAAGAATCACCGTTCGCAAATCAGTGATTGGAACCCCGTCACTGTCAGTGGTTATATTTTAAAATGTTCTTATGCAACTGGTGAGTGAAATTGAATTGAGGTGTAGCAAAGCTAATGTATTTCATAGGTGCCTCGAAAATTCAATTAAAATTCGACTCCAGTATATTCATGCAGTAGGTGAGAAAAATTCGAATTTCGTCCACTCTCAGGATATTCACTGGCAGTAAGAGAATTCGGAATAGAAAGAACTGAAAATTTCGCTCCTCAAACTGTGTCACTTTTATTTGTATTATATCAGCGGGTACATTGCGACTGAAGATTCTCGTACATCGGTTGATATGGTCAATGCTTTACTATTTTCTCTGAAAACAACAGCATAGAAGAATCAACTTCTTCTTTCTCTCTTTCTTTCTTTCTTTCTTAGTCCGTTTACGCCCCCAGGGTTGGTTTTTCCCTCGGACTCAGCCAGGGATCCCACCTCTACCGCCCCAAGAGCAGTGTCCTGGTGCGTGAGATTTTGGGTCGGGGATACAGCTGGGAAGGATGACCAGCACCTCATCCAGGCGGCCTCACCTGCTATGCTAAACAAGGGCCTTGTTGGGCAATGGGAATATTGGAAGGGATAGGCAAGGAAGAGGGAAGGAAGCGACCGTGGCTTTAAGTTAGGTATCATTCTGGCATTTGCCTGGAGGAGAAGTGGGGAAAATACGGAAAACCACTTCGAGGATGGCTCAGGTGGGAATCAAACCCCCTCTACTGAGTTGACTTCCCGAGGCTGAATGGACCCCGTTCCGGCCCTCGAACCAGTTTCCAAATTTCGTGGCAGAGCCGGGAATCGAACCTGGGCCTCCGGGGTTGGCAGTTAATCACACTAACCACTACAGCACAGAGGCGGGCCAGAATCAACTTCTTATTTTATGTATTAATATTGGTATTGAAAATATTGTTTCAGGAGAGTTAATCAAAGCAGTTGGGATATTTTTTGAAGATTGCTTTTGGAAGATCCTGATACTAATATTTTATATCAAATATAGCAGTGATGCCATGCGGTTAGGATCGCACAGCAGTAAGCTTGCATTTGGGATATAGTGGGTTTGAATCCCACCGTCGGCAGGCCTGGAGATGGTTTTTCGTGGTTTCCTCATTTTCACACAAGGCAAGTGCTGGGGCTGGAACCTTAATTAAGGCCACCAATACCTTTCCAACCCTAGCCCTTCCCCCTCCTTCCGTCACCGAAAACCTTCGATGTGTTAGTGCGACGCTGTACAAGTAGCAAACAGAAATCTGACGCCAACTACATTTCCAGTATGCGACCTAAAGGAGAATTAGGAGAAACGAGATTCGTAGAACTGAAAGCGTTTTAGGAGATATTGTCTGCCAGGCAGATAACTAGAAATATATGTATTTTTACTCACTTATTTCCCGGCTGTGTGGCTCAGACGGTTGAATCGCTGGCCTTCTGACCCCAATTTAAGGGTTCGATCCTGGCTCAGCCTGATGGTATTTGAAGGTGCTCAAATACGTCAGCCTCGTGGCGGTAGATTTACTGGCACGTAAAAGAACTCCTACGGAACAAAATTCCGCTACCTCGGCGTTTACAAAAACCATTAAACAGTACTTGTGAGACAAAAAGGAAACAATAGCATTATTATTGTTATCAGAAATTTAGTGTAAGGAAGGCAATAAGGAAGGAAGCAGAGCATTCTAGTTCGCAGTCAGTAAGTACAAGTGTAATCGCAAATTAGATATCGATAATGCACAAAGCCTTCCGTGTTAATACCGCGCAAAAATGAAATGAAATGGCGTATAGCTTTTAGTGCCGGGAGTGTCGGAGGACATGTTCGGCTCGCCAGGTGCAGGTCTTTTTGATTTGACTCCCGTAGGCGACCTGCGCGTCGTGATGGGGATGAAATGATGATGAAGACGAGACATACACCCAGCCCCCGTGCCAGTGAAATTAACCAATGATGGATAAAATTTCCCTGTCGGGAATCGAACCCGGGACCCTGTGACCAAAGGCCACCACGCTAACCATTTAGCCATGGAGCCGGACAATACCGGGCACAACTGATATGAATAAGAGAAGTTGCATTCCTGTGAGTACAAACATTCTTCCAATTGTGGCCTGGTATTTGATGTATTTCTACGCATATACATTGACACTGATTTATGAAGCATTAAACGAACATCTTTCCAAAGAATTACGAAATTCTGCCACTTTGTCTTACCTGTTTAACGTCGTACTAAAAAACACCGGTTTTGATGACGCTGGGATAGGAAAGGCTAGAACAGGGAAGGTAGTAGCCGTCGTTGTAATTTAGGCGCAGCCAGGTTGAATGGCTCAGATGGTAGAGCGCTGCATTTCTGAGCCCAAGATGGTAACTTCTATTCCTAGTCCATCGGGTGGTAGCCTATTTGAAGGTGCTTAAATACGCCAGTCTCATTTTGGTAGATTTTCCTGAAGGACAAATTTCCAGCGGTTCAGTGTCTCTAAAGACCGTAATAGTAGGTAATGGGACGTAACACCAGTAACATTCTTCTTCTTCTTAATCGTCAGGCATTGTCCTGATATGAACATGGGAATGCAGTAAAACCATCTACGTGGCTACAGCTATACGACCATACCGCAAACCCAAATACCTTTGTAATTCTGCCATGCCGCACTATTGAATCGTAATGTAATGTTTAAGGATATGTACACATGCACACACACACACACACACACACACACACACACACACACACACACAATCCCCTCCTCCCCCATTATGGTGCTACAGCTCTGATATGCCTACCAAGTGACTGCTGCTCAGCTCGAAGGCCTGCAGATTACGAGGTGACGCGTGGTGAACACGAGGAAACCTCTCGGTTGTTATTCTTAGCTATCTAGACCGGGACCACTGTCTCGCCATCAGATATCTCCTCAATTGTTATTCAAGCAGGGCGAGTGAACCTCAAACCAAACCTGAGATCAAGGTATAAATTCCCAATTTCGTCGGAAAACGAACCCGGGGCCTCCATGTGAGAGGTAGGCTACAAGGGACCGGCCAATCGCAGTGGGATCTATACAGTTGTGACAGAAACAAGATACATTAATACAAAAATCGGCTATTAGCTGAGTGATATCTGACTGTAATTCATTAAGTATATTGGGAGGTAATCCTCCCCACTAAAGAATTGGGCTGCTATTTTACGGCACTGGTATGTGTCAGCTTCAAACTAGAGAATTTCATTTCGATAGGAGTGGAGGGTGTCGGAAACACCAAAGACCATGAACTAGAGGTATTTCACTGCCACAGAGCTACCCTTCCCTTCATACTGTTGACTTCCCCACAGCCAGAACCAAAGAGGTTTTGGAAATTCACAAACCTGCCATAAGTTTGTAGCTGAAGTATGTTCCTCTTATTCATTGTCCTCATCTGTTAACTTCTCCTACAATTAATTTATTCATAAGCACTGCACGCTGACGCATGGTCTAGCCACTCTACTCCCCACCAGTGTATGGGACATTGGGTGGAATATTCAGTAGGACCAACGTGTTCCTGACAAAGGGCATCTGGACCGTAAGTACCCAACCAACTGAGCCCCACTACTCTACTGATCCCATTTATAATCGAAGTGGTGGCGTTGGAGGAAAACAACCCTCGTTAATGGAGAGATACGATATTTTAATTTCTTGGCGTTGTCAACAGTAGTTGCGTTCGTAATTGATTGATTGATTGATTGATTGATTGATTGATTGATTGATTGATTGATTGATTGATTGATTGACTTACATGCTTTCGTTATTTGCCTCTAAGTACGTACAAGTGCTGTAGTCAACTTACTCCAGTAGCTTTAAACTTGAAATAAGCTTTTTCTTTCTTACAAATTGATTTACGTCGCACCGACACCGAGAGGTCTTATGGCGACTATGGGATAGGAAAGGGGTAGGAGTGGGAAGGAAGCGGCCGTGGCCTTAAATAAGGTCGCACCGACACCGATAGGTCTTATGGTGACGATGGGATAGGAAAGGGGTAGGAGTGAGAAGGAAGCGGCCGTGGCCTTAAATAAGGTACAGTCCCTGCATTTGCCTGGTGTGAAAATGGGAATCCACGGAAAACCACCATCAGGGATGCCGACAATCGGGTTCGAATCCACTATCTCCCGAATGCAAGCTCACGACTGCCCGCCCCTTACAGCATGGCCAACTTGCACGGTTTGAAAGAAGTAAAATCTGAAGATTAGTAGGCCTACTAACGACATAAGCTGGCGTTAGTAATGGGTTAAAGGAACAACTTTTTCAATAGTGAGAATATTTAATCTAGCTCCTTGGTTGAATGGTCAGCTAAGCGCTCTTCGTTTCACAGGGCCCTGGATATGATTTGGGAAATTTAGCTGATGTGGTCCATTCCTCCGACTCAGGGACTGGGTCATTGCGATCGTCTTAATTCATACCTTTTCATTTATACACAACATATCACACTACCAGCCTCCAGCGAACACGCATTAGTCTGCTTTATACATCCCTCCGCTCATGGTTGGCATCAAGATGGGCATCCAGCTGTAAAACTTGACCGAAATTCTTACGAAGTGGCGACTCCACGTAGGTCTACAGTAATGAGGAAAATGGCAGGAAATAAATATATTAGATTGTTTCTTGTTTGTTTGTAAAAAGGACGTTTAATTTTACGTCTTTTCTTTAGACGATAACATAAAGGAAAAAAAAGAGATTGGCTTGAAAGTTAGAATAAAAAGATCTGTGAGAACACTGAAGGCGGTCGGACATTTGTGCTGTTGTGATCATCAGAAATATTGTCCGCTCGTACGTTTTGTTAACCTTACAACCTACACTTTGAATGAGAACATCTCGTACTCGAGGATTGTAATGGTACAATAATCTACCCCTGTCTCTAAAGGACCAGATCTTGGTGGTAAGCATTATTAACGAATGCCGTATTCTTTGCGTGGCCTTTGGAAATATTACTTCACGGTATATACACTAGATATTTCAACCTGCTACCATTTTAATGTACTATTATTAGCCCCAGAATAATTCATTGCCTTCAATATGTAAAACTCTTATTACTGGCTTGAATTCATCTTTTTGTTACATTTTTCGCCTCCGCGTAAAGTATGCGGCCCACAAGTCCCTCGTTGAACACGCCTGCTCTAGGTCATTCCCCCCATACTTGTGTTCACCTTTCATGATGTAGAATACGGAGGACCACTAAAGGCTCCAAGCTTTTCGTATTTATATGCCTTTGCTGGCGGGACCTAGTGTTTACAGTAAACTATGTCTTCTGGTATGGGCTAGAGCAATTTTGTTACTTTCATTGATCTGTCTCAGTTTTATCCTTGGCTTTGACAAAATGAAAGTGACTGAGGTATGAGTGATACTAGTAATGCCATTCCTTCTGCAGCCAGTCCCTGCTATGGATGATGTGAAAATATTGCTCATAGGGTCGGTTGGTGCATGCATTTCGGTGGGCTTGGCAGACTGATATGTAATAGCAACTTCTGGTTCAGTGAGGAAAGCAACGGAACACTACCTCACTCCTCATTTCCCTAGTACGCCTCTTCAGTGATGCCTAGGCCATTTATGACAGCTGATGGCGGAGCTGTTGCGGATCCAAATAGCCTTCGGGCTGAGGACTAAACATACACCAATCTCATAAGCCCTAATAACCGAGGCCAATATACAACAAGAAATACATGGATGGCTTGTTATTTGAATGTTACACTTCTCGTAAGATTTGTAAAACAATATTTTACTAATGCTAATTACCGAGGTTAAACTTGAGGGACACCGATGAACTCGTTAATGGCTCGGTAAAAAGTAAATTTGGTTATGTCAACTGTTTTTGTTTGCGAGTTGCGAACGCTTTAAGAAAATAAAATGCATGGATGGTTAATACAAATATTTAAACTAGTATGAGTTTTTCTTTGTGTATATCTTGTGATGTTTCTAACCTTACCATGAAATAATACCGACCTTTCCTAACATTCCATACCGTAGAGAGCCTTCAGCCTCACAAACTAAACAGTGCTAATGAAACTAAAATCTGACGTGCTTTCTCAAATATTTCTACGATTAAGAATAGTATTACCCTTAAAGCCCGGGAATTTTAATATCTTCCCTTCTAATGGAAGATTAAAGCTATTTCTCATATTTTTCTTTTACATTTTAAATTCCAAAGAAATTTGAAGATCGTCGAATACATAAGTGTGTTGGTTAGATAATTATAGTCTCATTTTTGACTTAGTCTTTGCACCCGGGATTTAAGGGTTCAAAGCCCGCTTCCCTTCCCACCTACTAACAGTACGTGTGTGGTGCCGAGCGAGCTATTAATGACAATTGTATTGTGATGTAGGTTCGTGATGGGTCGCTAGACAGCTCTAAGGCTAAACTCTGGCCTAGCGTGGAGGAGATCCTGGTAAGTCTACTGCTTGACTGAGGTTAGCTTCCAATTCGTGTTACTCCACTCATATAACTATAAGACCAATTAGACATAGAGAAAATACTGACATGCTTTAATATCATTGCATCATCTTAGTTGTAGTTACATTATTGAATTTAACGCAGAGACAAATAAAAGGTAATATATTTATGTACGAGGGCAAGTTTTAAAGCAGATTTCTCTACTTATTCTTAAGGTGATATGGACGCTAATCGCAGATTTAAGTACAATATTTTGCATGGATAATATTCCTGTATTTTTATATATTTCTGAATAAATAAATAAATAAATAAATAAATAAATAAATAAATAAATAAATAAATAAATAAATAAATGTTCGCCTCAGTGGTATAGTGGTTAGCTTGATTAGCTGCCATCCCCTGAGGCCCGGGTTCAATTCACGGCTCTCCCACGAAATTTGAAAAAGTGGCACGAGGGCTGGAACGGGGCCCACTCAACCCCCTAAGGTCAACCGAGTAGAGGAGGGTTCGATTCATATCTCACCCATCCTGGAAGTGGTTTTTCGTGGTTTCTGACTTCTCCTCCAGGCAAATGCCGGGATGGTACCCAACTTACGGCAACGGCCGCTTCCTTCCCTCTTCCTCGTCTATGCCTTACAATCTTCCCATCCCCCACACGAGGCCCCTGTTCGGTATAGCAGGTGAGGCTGCCTGGGCAAGGTATGGGTGATCCTCCCCAGTTGTATCCGCCGACCCATAGTCTCACGCTCCAGGACACTGCTCTTGAGGTGGTAGAAGTGGGATCCCTCACTGCTGAGTCCGAGGGAAAAAACAACCCTGGAGGGTAAACAGATTAAGAAAGAAAGAAAGAAAGAAAGAAAGAAAGAAAGAAGGAACCTTGAGATATTTATTATAGCTTATGCACAGATGATAGGAGAAAACATCTTTCACGCATGCCTATCTCTGAACTTGCTTTTGGTAATATCCTTACACTGAAATTTGGGGGGTGTCATTATCCTAGTGGCTTAGCTATGGACTTTACAATTGGACAGCCGAGGTTCTAATTCCGATCAACATCGATTTAGAATTTTCACCTCAAAGAGCCTGTGTTTGTCTGGAAGGGTGTCTGATCTTAACCCCCAAGGAAAACCCCAAAATGGGTCAGAGTGGCTCCAGTGTCCCTAGACATACCTTGGATAAGCAGAAGAAAGCTTTTATTATCCGCAAATGTGCTCCACATCTCTATAACTAGTCATGTCCGACGATAAAACTGTGAAGCCGCATCGTTTAGAAAACGGAGGCTTGAGTCTTGCTTCTCACCATGACTAAATTGAATGTGGTTTATCTCCAGACTTTTTTGCATTGAAGGCTGGAAAATTCTAGAATGGTCTCATATTTCAAGCGTAAATAATTGCACTATCGTATAACACAGAGGGGTTGCCTGCATTCTCGGTACTTCAGAATAACGTGGGTTCGATTCCCCGTCAGGGATTCGAAAAATTTAAGGAACGGTATTTCCACTTCCGGAGGTGCATATGGTCCTGAGGTTCACTCAACCTACAGCAAAAATGAGTATCAGGCTAGTTCCTGGGGGTAAAGGTGGCCGGCCGTAGAGCTAACCACTCTACCACACCAAGTGCCGAGGTTAAGGATAGTGGAAGCCTTTACCTTCCACCCCTCCAAGGGCCTTCATGGCCTGTACGGGGACGACTTTTCTTTGATTTTGATTTTTATCATATAAAACAGAGGAAGGAACACTCACTGTTGTCTGCGTGTTCCTACTCACGCAAGTATTCTATAAGGGGCTGATGATCAGAAATGTCCCAAGTCGCTAAAATGATTTCTCAGGGACGGAAATCTCTTGGCCCTGGGTATTTTTTCTCTTTTCTGAACAAATTAAAGTACAGTAATGTAGGTGATGTATGGCAGTTGTGCTTCTGGATATTTCGTGATGGGAACTTCTATAATCTGTATCCACTGTTAAACACGACTAGATTTTTCGGACTTGTGTGTGTTTGGAGAACCATCTCCACATGAAAAATTCTGTAGTTACGAGAACAGAACATAACATCTTATTACCAGAGCTTGATCTCTGTATGATGCTATGATAATCTTGCTTCTCACCATGACTAAATTGAATGTGGTTTAGCTAACTTGTGGAAAAGTTAATACATTGTCCCTAAATAAAGTAATTAACAATTCTTGCTTTATGTGACTCCTTCTCTTCAGTGGATCTCGAACAAGCCCTCAACTTCAGGTAAAAATCCCTTATCTGTCCGGGAATCAAACCCGGGGCCTCTGGGTAAGAGACAGACACGCTATACCTACACCGCGGGCCAGCTATATTCTTACCACGATATATATTTTTTTCACTTTCGTCCTACTTGATCACTTTTAAACTCGTGTCCTCGTATTCCTGGAATTGGTGCAGCTCCTTTCAGGGACATCCCCAATGGTGGTGGGCCGCAGGTACCATTTCAACCACGTACCAGCTCTTCTGGAGCCTCCGTGGCTCAGGCGGCAGCGCGACGGCCTCTCACCGCTGGGTTCCGTGGTTTAAATCGCGGTCACTCCATGTGAGATTTGTGCTGGACAAATCGAAGGTGGAACAGGACTTTTTCCAGATACACCATTTTTTCCTGTCATCTTTCATTTCAGCAACACTCTCCAATTTCATTTCATTTCATATGTCAGTCATTAACCATTGCCCCAAATGAGTGTGGCAGGCTTCGGCAGCCAGCACAATTCCTATCCTCGCCGCTAGATGGGGGCTTCATTCATTCCATTCCTGACTTGGTCAAATGACTGGAAACAGGCTGTGGATTTTCATTTCAACTGGTCTCCTCCATTATTAAATGTATGGCAGTACAAGGACTTGAACTCAGGTCTCCGAGGATGCCAACTAATAGCGCTAGCCGTCACGCTACGGAGACGGAGAATTAGCCTAATCTGTGATTTATAACCAAAATCACATACGCGACTTCCTTCTGATCTTGAACGAATGTTTATTATATTACCCCGATAGTTCACTGACTGTTTCGAATGCAACTCGTGAAGGACAGCTCACTTGAAAGTTACATTTGTATTTGGGTCTGCAGGCGAACATTGTTTTCATGAATAATGTAACGGTCTTTGACTTCCATATGATATTCCGAAAATATTTCTCCAAACAGTTTGGTAGAAATTTCGACCACATCTATTAAGAAGTATATTTGCTATATAATCCGACTCGTTGGCTGACCGGTCAGCGTACTGGCCTTCGGTTCAGAGGGTCCTGGGTTCGATTCCTGGCCGGGTCGGGGATTTTAACCTTGATTGGTTAATTCCTACTGCACGGGGGCTGGGTGTATGTGTTGTCTTCATCATCATTTCATCCTCATCACGACGCGCAGGTCACCTACGGGTGTCAAACAGAAAGACCTGCACCTGGCTAGCCGAACCCGTCCTGGGATATCCCGGCACTAAAAGCCATACGACATTTCATTTTTTTTTTTACTATATGAGAGAAAATAATCACTGTGACTTATTAATAAATTCACAAGTGTTGGCTACCAGGGGATGGAGACTAGATCTCGTCATCACTGATGTGGAAGAATTAACACCAATGATAAAGTTCATTTTTTCAATTTGTTTAAGCAGCGGTTTAATCTCAATTGTTATTGTAACCAATTATATTTGTAATAAGTGTGTCTTTAGTCCTTTTGTCTTTTACTGATATGGCGCCGTATTGCAAATGTTATTATTTTTTTTTTTTTTTTGCAAACTTTGCTTTACCGACACAGATAGGTCTTACGGCGACTGTGGGATAGGAAATGGCCAGGGGTGGGTAGGAATCAGCGGTGGCCTTAATTATGATACAGACCCAGCATTTGTCTGGCGTGAAAATGGGAAACCACAGAAAACCATCTTCAGGGCTGCCGACGGTGAGGTTCGAACCCACTATCTCCCGAATGCAAGCTCACAGCTATACGACCCCAATCGCACGGCCAACTCGCTCGGTACAAAATTGTTGAATTTTGATGTAGATTACAGGACACGTTTGATTTTGGTGTTAGATATTGAATCTCCACTTCCCTTTGTCGAGCCGTTATTGTGTTTTAGCATGATTAGGCATAAATATACATTATTATTATAATTATTATTATTATTATTATTATTATTATTATTATTATTATTATTATTATTATTATTCCGTCACACTAACTTCTTTTACGGTTTTCTCAGTGATGCACAGGAGCCGGAATTTTTTCTTGCAGGAGATTTTTATATAACTTACCTGTAGATTTAATGAAACGGGGCCGGCGTATTTGAATATCTTCAAGTTGACGGGTTCGATCTTTGAGCAGTCCGCTGGTACTTGAATGAGTTCAAATACGCCAGCCTCGTGTCGGCAGATTTACTGGCATATAAATTCCAGCACCTCGGAGTCTCTGTAAACCGAAAATGCGGTTGGTGGAACGTAAAATCGATATTATTCTTATTCTTATTCTTATTCTTATTCTTATTCGTATTCTGTTACTGTGTTATTATTTCTTGTGGCTATTTCTGGCCTGGTTGCGACTCTAGTAATGCAGATCCCCCGATGAAGGTGGGTGATATTTGCTGTTTTTAGGAAACTACGTGTTAGTGTGGTAGAGGGTTGTATAGTGTGTGTGAATTGCAAGAATGTTAGGAATTGAGGAATTTAAACATTTACGATTAAAATATCATGACCTGGCTGGGAATCGTACACGAGACCACGAGTAATGGAGCTGAACACAATATTAAGCAAGAATGAAGGTCCACACAATTATCTGTGCTCATTTGAACTTCGCAGTTGGGAGATGATCTAAGCAGGAAAACTATTTTAATGCATGTTCTTTTATACTTTTTATATTTCGTCCTTATTCTTACGTCTATACACGGACTACGCAAGAGAGCATTATCCTATTCGATCTTGCTTCTGGCTACAAATGATGAGGCAATTTCGTAAGCTCTCTCGTCCGCTATGACGGAACGGGAACCGTATGGAGACGGAAAGTAGGATGATTTATTGAGGAAAATGAGAAGGAAGGGTCTGTGGCCTAGAGAAGGGAACTATCCCGGACTTCTTGAGTTAAAATGATAATCCATGGGATGGCTCATCGAGACAAGCCGTGACTTGGATCCTCCGATTCATTGCAGACAGTTCCTATAGATACGTACCGGTACTGTATTTTGTCACGGGGAGGCTGCGAATGACTGAAGCGCCACTAAGAAAATAATACTTGTCCTTGTGGTTCTTGTAGTTGTTTACGTCGGGGTGGCAACGGAAATCTCCCGACCTCTCCATTGTGCGGGAGGTTCCCTGCTGACATTGGGCTGCACCAAGTGCATAACAAAAGTGGGCAACTTGAGCCGAGTTGGTAAAAGAACAAGGAAGGGAGAAAGGGAAGCAGTAGCTCAGCACAAAGCAATTGGTTACGTTCTTTTACTTGAAGAGCCCGGCCAGCACATTGCCTGGAGTTTGGTTAGAAACCTACCGATGGCAGTACAGTCGTCAGCTTGTTGAAGTCAGAAACAGGAAATCAATGAGAAGTGTGTTTGCTGTTGTCGGAAGGCTCTTGACACAAGAAGGTGCGGGATTCTACACGGGCTTCCTGTGACAACCTTATGTATCGCAAGTAAATAGCAACTCTTCTACGACATATATCTCCAGTTCTGATCTCGGTTATTATTGTATTTAGTGCAGTAGATTTTCCCACTAGATATATTTGTGTATTACCATTTTACTTTCGTTTTATCTGAATTCTTTTTTATGCCTTTGTTTTTCGCTTAACGTCCCTCCATTTGCTACATTTGTTAAGGTAATGCTACTGTTTTAGTTGTACGTCACAGCTACTACTTTTAGAGACGACGGGGTGACATTCATTTTTTTGTCTCGCTGGAGTCCTTTCACGTGCTGGTAAATCTAAACTCACGAGGCTGGCGTATTTGAGCAGCTTCAAATACCACCAGAGAGCACCAAGATTGAACCTAATAAATTGAGCCCAGGAAAGCAGCGCTCTACCATCTGAGCTCTTCATCTTTGCGATTTTAAGGGACGCCGGATTGTCGAAATTTTATTCTGCAGGTGAATGACATGGAATTGTTGCATTTTAACTCCCTAAATGACACCTAAATCAGCTAGAATTGAACACGCTACCCTGTAAACAAAAATATAATTCCAAGTGGCTCTAATCTGAACTGTATGCTAATGTGGTGGGGGTTAGTATTGTTCGTGGCGAATGGGTTTCAGGAACACAAGTCCCTGAGGCAAGGGAAGGAACCGTTCATCATTAGAATTCTATGACCCGGTTGGAAATCGAACTCTGGACACTGAGATCCACTGACCAGTTGGTGACGACGCCTAATACCTGGAAGCAGAAGGGCAATGACTGTCCTTTCTCAGATTGTATATTCCTATTTAATCATAGGCAAATTTCTATTGTTCATTCGATTTAATGGTTACAGATATCATGGCCATCGGTTATATAATAAGAAGCGGATCTAGTATCTGGGGCCCCACTGTCGGCAGCCCTGAAGATGGTTTCTCGTGGTTTCTCATTTTCACACCAGGCAAATGCTGGGGCTGTACCTTAGTGAAGGCCACGGCCGCTTCCTTCCTACTCCTAGGTCTTTCCTGTCCCATCGTCGCCATAAGACCTATCAGTGTCGGTGCGACGTAAAGTAAATAACAAAAAAAGGTATCTGGGTGCTTGAACAACAAGAAATAGCTTATAATTTCGTTTTGGGAAGGATTGTGAAATTTGTAAGCTCATAAAATGTTTAAAAAGAGATGGAAAATAAATAAATAAATGAGTAAATAATAGGAGAATAATGGCCTTGGCTATGGAGGAGGATAGGAAAAGAAGCACATATACCAAGGTGATGATGGTTAAACTCAGTTTTCTTATGATGTAGAGATGTAGAATTAGACGTGTTACCGAAATCATTTTAAATAATAGAGGATTGTAGTAGCGCTGATTTCGCCTGTACAGGCTTGCAGACTGAACTTTGAAAAGTAGTTAGTGGGACGGAAAAACAATAACATTATTACATAGTCTAGTCAGCTGAATGGATGAGCTGCCGCGTTGTCACAGCGAAACCCGGCCTTGACTAGAGACAGCCGTGACACTACCAAAGGAGTACACTCCCATTTTGATGAGACTAGAGCCATCGCAAACGCTTTCAAAATGACGAACAGTGACACATTGTCACCGAACAGGTTAGCTCAGTGCCTTGCGGCACGGCCAGTTATGGTTGCTAGCACTGTGCATGGGAGACAGGTGTGTTCGAACCCCCCGTCGGCCATCCTCGAAATGGCTTTCAGTGGTTCACCATTTCAACTCCAGGCAAATGCCGGGATGATACCTTTCTCAAGGCCACGGCCGTTTCCTTCCCGTTCCTAGTCCGTACAATTCCACCTATACCCATAGACAACACCCTCACTCAGCGGTTCATGTAACACGCCCCCACGGAGTGACCCTGGAGAATCAGCTACATAACTGTTAATAATGTTATTGGTTTTTACGTCCCGCTTGCTACTTTTATGGTTTCCGGAGAGGCCGAGTTGCCGGAATTTAATCCTTCAGGAATTCTTTTACGTGTCAGTAAATCTACCGACACGAGTCTGATGTATTTGTGCGGCTTCAAGTACCACCGGACTGAGCTAGGATCGAATCTGCCAAGTTGGGGTCAGAAGGCCAGTGCCTCAACAACCTAAGCCACTCAACCCAGCAGCTACAGAACTGACGAGCCGAACATGTTCTCGGACACGCCCGGCACTAAAAACCCATACGCTGGAAGAAAAATAGAATCACAAATGCTCAATAGCGAAAATGTAGAACTTTTGTTATAAACCAGTAAACACCAAAGGACATGAAAAGGTGACTTAAGTAACTGATGAAGCTACATAATGTTGGGCAATAATGATAGTTAACATGGAAGTGAGAAATACACAAAGATTTTTGGTACCAAAAGCAGATTACGAAGAGAAGTGAAAGTCATCATGCTCATGACATTAGGTTTCAACTTCATTTATATTAATAGGTGTCTCCGTGATCTGGTAAGCATCAGCCTGAATGATTAATACATTCATTGGATTTATTTTAACCATCTTCACGTCCGGCCCCGCGGTGTAGGGGGCAACGTTTCCGCCTGTTCCCCGGCGGCCCCGGGTTCGATTCCCGGCTGGGTCAGGGGCTTTAATTGTAAATTATTAATATCCCTGGGGTGGGGACTGGGTGTTTGTGTCGTCCTTAACGTTCCTTCCCTCACATTCAACACTCTACACTTCCTCCATTCCAATTACACGCAGGTTCATATCACATGGTGCAAGTAGGGGCAAAAGATCTCTATAGGTCGACACCCCGAACAAATAGCATTAAAAATCATCTTCACAATGACTATCTTCGCCTGTTAGAGGATGGACACGCCATTAATCCAAGGATCATAATACTTACGTCACTTACTCCCGTAAATAATAATAATACAAGGTTTTGTTGAGATGTCCGATAACCTGCATGATACTAATCAATAAAAGTACGTTCACTAATGAGCAGATCTCGCACTTTCAGGTGCTTAAAATCTAATTTTAGGTACCTAAAAAGGTTCTATTCAATTGCAAAACAGGTTTCAAAGAGAACAAATAGGTTTTAAAGAATAGTTGTTAGTTCTATAAATCATCTCAAAATATTAAAATAATATAATGCAGCGTGTAATAGACCATACGACTGCATAATGCAGCAGAATGAAACATAAAACATGTGCACACTTTTAGCAACTTTATGTTTTAAATTCACAGAAAAACCACACGTCTATACTATTGTCCACACCCTAATTAGATTTACAATAAAAACTTCATGCTTTTCTAGATTTTGCAAATAAAAATTCCACTTCTTGAGTGCTAACATTAGCTTGTAAGCAGAAAATGAGCGTTTCTCATCACCTGAGGTCACCGGAGCTTATTTAACCCATTAACTGTCAAATTTTATTTGTGTAATTCAAACTGTTTCCAAGGTTTCTTTAAGCTTTTGGTATACGCAAATAATAACACCAAGTACACACTTTAATATGACGTAGAGCTGTTTGAAAATACAGGGATAAAGAAATCTTGACAAAACTATGTTCTTTCAACAAGTAAAACTTCATAACTTCATACCTAATATTTACTTCATGATCAAGCATGAACATGTTCTGGGGAACAACGGAAATAACAGATCAGGTTGCCAATATAAGGATGGCTTCTAAATTTATGGAGCGAACGAATCCTTAAATAGGGATCTTGAGAGTTAATGAGTTAAATCACGTTATGAGAAGTGGGGAGATCATACGTTCATGTTCCGTAGATTTTCCATGCAATACATCAGCCACAGTACGAAGAGCTGACAATCCTGGGTTTTTGTGAAGCACTGTATTAAATTTTTCACGAATTTTACCCACAGTAGGGCCAGGGGCCAAGTTAATTCTTATTTTGCATTTTCAATTAAATTCAACTGCTGCAGACAGGTTCTTCCTAAGATTCAAGGGCAGGAATAATGCGAACAAGAAATGAATAATATGGTTTGATGTATGCAGTGTCGTGGTAAATTGATGGATACTTCAATACTGTACATCATTACCTGAAGTAATACAGGCAACATCCTCGTCTTGGCTTACAACTATGTCTTCAGTTTTCTCCAAAGGTTTATTGTCATATTCTATAGACCGAAGCCAAGTTCCCCAGCGGGAAAGTATGGATGCTTGTGGTATTGGTACATCTGCTGCTTTCTTCTGAAATAACTGAACCCTTGTAAACTTATTCTCAATAATAATACTAATAATAATAATAATAATAATAATAATAATAATAATAATAATAATAATAATAATAATAATAGTAATAATAATAATAATAATAATAATAATGGTGGGAACCAGTTTCACCGTAGGAAATTCAAGGCGTATCTTCTGAAATACATGATTCAGGGTATGAGGAAGAGAAGTGACATGGAGCATGATAGGATAAAGATATATCCTTAATAACTAGAGACAGCAAGCATACAGAAGGTCGCATCAGTGTACAGTATATTACAAGTACTTTACTTTCATACATGTTGTTGGGGAAGAGTACATTGAGGCCGTTATTAACAAACTGGGCTAATATCTCTTGGTTGGATTTTATAAGCTCCCTGCTAGGTTGATGATTTTAATCCCGTCTGGTTATGTCCTCTGATTCGGGGATTCGGTGTTTTTGTTTGTCCCAACACTTTCATCTTCATACACATAACACACTACACTATCAACCACCACAAGCCAAACAAACCAAACCCCATGGCGCAACAGTACCTAAGGACCTTGGCCAACTAGGCGACCGCTGCTCAGCCCGAAGGGCGGAAGGTTACGAGGTGTCGTGTGGTCGGCACGACGATTTCTCTTGGCTTTCTAGATGGGGACCGCTATCTTTCCGTCAGATAGCTCTTCAATTGTAATAACGTACAATAGGCCGAGTGGACACCGAACCTCCCCTCAGATCCAGGTAACCACCTGACCGGGAATCGAACCTGTGGTCTCCAGGTAAGTGGCAGGCACGCTACCCCTACACCACGGGGCCTGCTAACAACCACTAAGGACCGAGCTCGATAGCTGCAGCCGCTTAAGTGCGGCCAGTATAAAGCAATCTGGAGATAGTGGGTTCGAACCCCACTGTCAACAGCTCTGAAGATGGTTTTCCGTGGCTTCCCATTTTCACACCAGGCAAATGCTGGGGCTGTACCTTAATTAAGGCCATGGCCGCTTCCTTCCCATTCCTAGGTCTTTCCTATCCCATCGTCGCCGTAAGACCTATCTATGTCGGTGCGACGTAAAGCAAAAAAAAAAAAAAAAATGTCAACCACCAAGGAAACACATAATAGCGATTTCATCACTCCACACAGGGTTGGAGCCAGAAGGGGCATCCAGCTATAAAACAAAGGCCACGTCCGCATACGCAACACAGATCAAACCCGCGAGCGCACCAGTGTGTGGGGAAAGTTGTAGAAGAAGGAGAAGTCGTCTTAAGGCGGCTCCTGATCAACTCAGCCCGTCGTTTTTCAGTTAAGGGCTGTCGTTCGTTGAAGGATTCTCTTCTGTTGGTATAAATCTCTCTGCTAACATCTCGCCACACTTTGTGCATTGAAGATCCTGAATGTAAAGTCCTTCGTCTTAACGTTCCAGCAGAACTAACCAAGTCTACCAAGCTAACCACATCCGTCCTTCAGTCACCTGCTGAAGAAGTACCTCATGTCAAAAGTGAAGGACAGATCTCCCAATCCTAGTCGCAAATAAATACATAAATGTAGTCTATACTTCTGTACAGGCAATAAGACACGAAATCTGATTCCACTGAAGGAAACATAAGTAGGAGGTACTTGGGATCAGTTAGGTAACTTGTGTCACATAGGATAAAGGATGAGTCTGGCTGGGTAGCTCAGGCGGTAGAGCACTAGCCTTCTGATCTCAGCTTGGCAGGTTCAATCCTGGCTCAGTACGGTAGTATTCGAAGGCACTCAAATATGTCAACGTGTCGGAAGATTTGTCCTGCAGTACAAAATTCTGGCACCTCTGCATCTCCGAAAACCATAAAAATCTAGTAGGTGGGATGTAAAACGAATAGCATTATTGAATGAGGAATGGCGTATCCTCTTACTTTGAGTGGACACAGCTTATACTGGGGCCGCTATGACCCACTTGAGATCAATACAACTACAGTAGTAACGCTTGTTTCTCCAGGAGATCATACATATTTCATCTCATTACATTTTCATCCTCCTTTTTACAAGGCGTTCCTGGGTCAGGGATAAGATTAATGTCCATAGTATGAATCAATATCGTTGAACACTATCATGGATGATTATTCAGTACCAGGCACAGAACAGAAATATTGCTTAGGTGACGGTAATGAGAGTACCCTGAAAAATTTTACCTCTCAGTATCACATCAAACTCTCGTTTATGTGTGATTCACGTTTCTGCAAGAGTAGCATATAGGTTTGTTCCAACTTATGATACATTCAGGATACAGCGAGTCCAATAGGATGTGAAAGACTGTATAATTTGACCAGTAATCCTCATGCATTGCTTTGGCAACAACGCAGAATAATCCACTAGACCTGACTTTCATCGCACGTCTAAGCGTAAACACACCACTCTAAGTAAATGTCTATGGGAATCATCTTGTTTATTCAGCGATATTACTATAAAATACACTGACTGACAGAGCAAATGCAACACCAAGAAGGAGTGATTCGAAAGGGATGAAAGTTGGGGAAAAAACAGAGACGGCACGGACGAATAATTGATGTTTATTTCAAACCGATATGCATGTTACACAATGCGCACGGCATCGACTCAGTAGGATGTAGTGCCACCGCGAGCGGCGATGCACGCAGAAACATGTCGAGGTACAGAGTCAATAAGAGTGCGGATGGTGTCCTGAGGGATGGTTCTCCATTCTCTGTCAACCATTTGCCACAGTTGGTCGTCCGTACGAGGCTGGGGCAGAGTTTGCAAACGGCGTCCAATGAGATCCCACACGTGTTCGATTGGTGAGAGATCCGGAGAGTACGCTGGCCACGGAAGCATCTGTACACCTCGTAGAGCCTGTTGGAAGATGCGAGCAGTGTGTGGGCGGGCATTATCCTGCTGAAACAGAGCATTGGGCAGCCCCTGAAAGTACGGGAGTGCCACCGGCCGCAGCACATGCTGCACGTAGCGGTGGGCATTTAACGTGCCTTGAATACGCACTAGAGGTGACGTGGAATCATACGCAATAGCGCCACAAACCATGATGCCGCGTTGTCTAGCGGTAGGGCGCTCCACAGTTACTGCCGGATTTGATCTTTCTCCACGCCGACGCCACACTCGTCTGCGGTGACTATCACTGACAGAACAGAAGCGTGACTCATCGGAGAACACGACGTTCCGCCATTCCCTCATCCAAGTCGCTCTAGCCCGGCACCATGCCAGGCGTGCACGTCTATGCTGTGGAGTCAATGGTAGTCTTCTGCGCGGACGCCGGGAGTGCAGGCCTCCTTCAACCAATCGACGGGAAATTGTTGTGGTCGATTTTGGAACAGCCAGGGTGTCTTGCACATGCTGAAGAATGGCGGTTGACGTGGCGTGCGGGGCTGCCACCGCTTGGCGGCGGATGCGCCGATCCTCGCGTGCTGACGTCACTCGGGCTGCGCCTGGACCCCTCGCACGTGCCACATGTCCCTGCGCCAACCATCTTCGCCACAGGCGCTGCACCGTGGACACATCCCTATGGGTATCGGCTGCGATTTGACGAAGCGACCAACCTGCCCTTCTCAGCCCGATCACCATACCCCTCGTAAAGTCGTCTGTCTGCTGGAAATGCCTCCGTTGACGGTGGCCTGGCATTCTTAGTTATACACGTGTCCTGTGGCACACGACAACACGTTCTACGATGACTGTCGGCTGAGAAATCACGGTACGAAGTGGGCCATTCGCCAACGCCTTGTCCCATTTATCGTTCGCTACGTGCGCAGCACAGCGGCGCATTTCACATCATGAGCATACCTCAGTGATGTCAGTCTACCCTGCAATTGGCATAAAGTTCTGACCACTCCTTCTTGGTGTTGCATTTGCTCTGTCAGTCAGTGTAATATTTTATCAGTAGGTTATGCCAAGTGGTGCACTTGTGGTTCAAACGTGAATATTCGAGGAGTAATTTTCGTCAGGTGTTGACGGTGTTCCACTAGTCTCTTGTCTGACTCATCCTCATAGTTGGGGAATGGTGATTCTGTGACCAACTGTAGTTCCATCTCCTGACTATGTCTCTCCATTTCAGCTAATCTTCTGCTTCTCTGATAGAGGTCTGCAATGGTATTCTGGTGAAGCATTTAAGCTGGTCCAACCACCTGATTGCTGTTCTACCTCTGGTCCTCTTTCCACCAACTTTCCTTGGACAACTAGTTTCTCAAGACTAGTCAATCACAGTGAATCACATGGCCAAAGTAGGCTACTGGAAAATGCGGCTTCGGCATAAGTTACTGTAGACAGACTGTGCTAAATATCTAGTTCATTTGACAATTTTCTTTACGTCGCACCGATACAGATAGGTCGTATAGCGGCGAAGGGATGGGAAAGGGCTAGGAGTGGGGAGGAAGCGGCCGTGGTCTTAATTAAGGTAAAACCCCAGCATTCGCCTGGTGTAAAATGGGAAACCACGGAAAACCATCTACAGGGCAGCCGACAGTGGGGTTCGAACCTACTATCTCCCGGATGTAAACTCACAGCCGCGCGCTCCTAACCACTCGGACTAGATCATTTAAGACGCAGGTAGTTCTTCTGCCTGTCCAAGGAATACCAGCCAATCATCCGACTTTCCTTGATTCCACATATTCAATTGACATCTTCCTTCTATATACTATTAATAGCAATATGATACCATTTGCGTAATACCCTTTGAAAAATCAACGGCTTCTGTTTATGGCCGTTTAATGTGTGCCATTGGCATCTGTATAATTTGACCAGTAATCTTCATGCATTGCTTTGGCAATAGCGCAGAATAATCCACTAGACCTGACTTTCATCGCACGGTTAAACGTAAGCACACCACTCTAAGTAAATGTCTATTGGATCCTTCTTGTTTATTCAGCGATATTATTATAAAATAATATTTTACCAGTAGGCTATGCCAAGTGGTGCACTTGTGGTTCAAACGTGAGTATTCGAGGAGTAATTTTCGTCGGGTGTTGAATAATTTTCGTGACTCTTGTTATCATGTTAGCGCGTTTAATTCGAATAACTCTTCCAGAAAATATTTAAAGGAGGAATCGTTTTCCATTCCTTTCCTTTCTTTCTTTTTTTACAAGTAGTTTAAAGTCCCACTAATATATCAGCTACGGAAGGATGAGGAAGGTAATAGCCATGGCCTTAGTTAAGGTACAGTTGACTGGTGTGAAAATGGGAAAACATGGAAAACCGTATTCAGAGCTGGTGACGATGGAATTCAAATTCGCCATCTCCGGAATACACGTTCGCAGCTGCATGAGCCGAACTCGCTCGTTAAAGGAGGAATCTGCACTTCAATGGAATAATTTCGTATAACCAATAGTTTTTTATGAATACTTTTTCATTTCCTTTTATATGGCCTTGTTCCTCGCCATCTTGAACTTTCTATAAACTTCGTTCTGGCCACTGCAACATACAGTAGACTATAGCTGTCCATGGGAAATACCGGCTCTCTGAGGACTTAATTCAGAAAAGCTCCTTCGTTGTAATCCTAGTATGAATTTTCATTCAGGTCATTATGTAGCATCAAGTCTTCATTAGATAGTTCTTTACTTTAGGTTTTACAGTCGTAAGGGCGGTAGCTTTATAAACACTGGGTGGATTAAAATCCAATACTCAAACTGCTGGAGATGATAGAAGAGACAAAAAACAGATATTTTAAATTACCTAAAAAATCACAGATCGAAAATCAATAGTTGAAGTGTATTTAGAAGTGGTTGTGAATAAAACTATTAAATGGCATTACAGTGCACTATGTCTGCTAGTATGTGCTAGAACAATTTTGTTACTTTCATTCGTCTGTCTTAGTCTAATTCTTGGCTTTGGCAATATGAAAGTGACTGAGGTATGAGCGATGCTAGTAATTCAGTTCCTTATGCAGCCAGTCCCTGATATGAATGGTGTGAAAATGTTGGTCATAGGATCAGTTAGCGAGTGCGCTTGGCAGACTGATCTGTAATAGCAACTTCTGGCTCAGTGAGGAAAGCAACGGTAAACTGCCTCACTCCTCATTTCTCTAGTACGCTTTTTCAGTGATGCCTTAGCCATCTATGACAGCTGATGGTGGAGCTGTTGGGGATCTAAATAGCGTTCGGACTAAGGACTGAACATACATACATACATACATACATACATACATAATATTGTAATCTTTTTTTAAAGCTGTTTGAAAGTGCGTTCTGCTTCAGTACACGCTCTGCAACGACGTGCCATTGCTTCTCGTACACGTTGAAAGACCCCAGGCAAGTGCTGTTGAGAGTACGCAGCTGCAAGCGCCCGAATTGTAGTCTCATACTCTCTCGCTCTGTTCTAAACCAACGAAAACGTACTGCATGCCATCACAGCACAGATATTGCATTCTGAATACATGACATTTATACTATTGACTATTGATGATTTTAATTTATATCCTTACAGTACACTTTTTAATGTTTTCAATCAACAATTCTTTTCAGATTCCTGGTTATTGGCCAAAAAGTGTTTGCCTCGGTCTCCCCTACATCCCCTAGCAGTTGGAGTATTGAAATTTGATACATCCTCTTTCCTAACCCATTAACCGCCATGATACCCGTTTGGGGATTCTTGTTATTTCCACCGTTGTCCACAATTTATTCAAGTCGGAGCATGAAGTGATCCATGATTTGTTTCAAAAGCTCTGGTTATGGAGTGTTTACTAGTATGAAGAACACAGGTTCTTTAACTTTTCATTATATCCATGCTAGACATATCATTGTATAGACAACCTGTAAATACAGTATATCATCTTAGAGTGAAGTATTTTCTTTCCACAGCTGACTTCCTGTTTCTATGGGTGTACTTCAAGTCTGATACATATTTGGGACTCATGACAGATGATAGTTAAAAAAATGTGTAATTGATGTTATTTTCCCTTGCTACCAGATGCTTTAAGACAACCAGGAAACAGTTTGAATGATAGAAATCAACCTGACATTTAATGGGTTAAGCCATCCATAGCAAAGTCGAATAGTGCCATAACACTGCTCTGTGCTCTCGATATTTTTGTTTTGAATATTGTCTGGCAATAATTTTGGGACACTGAAGGGGAATATATTAACAGTTTTTCGCTATCACATAACATTTTCCTGGAAATAAGGACATCGTATTTTTGCTTTTACTTACCTTTTTAATTATACGGTAAACCAATGGCGTAATTCGTACTCTTGCTTACGAACTGGTACTGTGAATTCCTGAAAAATAAGTCAAATCTTTATAGGTGGAAAACGTATGTGACAGAAAGAAACGGGTTACATTTTTTAATTGTATTAAAACAATGCATGTAGGAACCTCTAGACGTATTAATCCATGCAGAGCTGTGTAATGAATTGATGCCATTTTTGTAGGAGTGAGTAACTGTACGATGATTTTATCGGAGTCCCTGTGCTGTAACTGTGCATGCTCTATATGAATTTAATTTATGGTGTTAACTTTTTAGAATGATTTGCCCAGAACAGTTAAATTCACGCACATCAGTTCAAGAGAAGTAAATTGTTAAACGCTTGGCATCTTCAATGAAGGGGAGGAAAGACATCAGTGCAGGGATTTCGAGAATCATTATTCTTCACTAGCAATCTACCGCGGATCTTCCCCTCGTAATTCATCAAACACACTCTGTAGTCGTAGCACGACTCTGTATGCTCTAACGTTAGAGGAGAATTTGCACCCAAACATCACCCTACTAATGTAAAATTAATATCACTCGGAACTGAATGTTGGAGGGTGAAAATCAAGGAGAGGGTCTTGGACGAGTGATCAACCAACCAACCACACTCACCCCCCATAACCCTGCACATTTAATGGCACCTCCCCTTCAACTGGCACATGCGCTTCTGTACTCAGTCTTTCAGCTTGTCTTCCTCCCCAACTCCGTATCGTCGTCTTCGTCTTATCTCAGACTGAGGATGTTCACGAAGCAAAAACTTACACAATATGCACGCAAGTATGCTGAAAGAACGTTAAATATGCATTAAAAACGTGTGAAGTATGTTGACTACACCGTAGAATGTATAACTCCCCATTTTAAAAACTATTTTACATATTCGATACCAAACACACACAAGGGCAGTTTTGCCAGATATTTAAAGTCGAAATTTTCATTATATTGCTAAACATTTCCCCCATCTACCTGACTTTTCCCACAACTCGTACATTAATAATCCTAAATATCAAACAGATCTCCAGTCGAAGGAGTAGTGATATAACGAACACCAATGAAAAGTATTTAGAAACGGTAATTGCTAAAATGTTGGCCGTGCGGTTAGGGGTGCGCAGCTGTGAGCTTGCATCCGGGAGATAGTGCGCTCGAATCCCACTGTCGGCAGTCTTGAAGATGGTTTTCCGTGGTTTCCCATTTTCACGCCAGGCAAATGCTGGGGCTGTACCTTAAATTAAGTCCACGGCCGCTTCATTCCAATTTCTAGGCCTTTCCTGTCCCATCGTCGCCATAAGACCTATCTGTGTTGGCGCGACGTAAAGCAAAAAGCAAAAAGAAACGTAAAGTAAGTATATAACATACCAGTTCTCGCACTTCCTGAGAATATAATTCATCCCCAATCCTCCTTTTCTTTTGAGGCTGTCTCTTTAATTTATACATAATAAAGTCGTTATTTACAAGACCTTACTGTTAATGTTTGTTCTGCTACAATGGACATTACAAATTACTAACTGACGAGCCGGGGCACTCCATCATACATGTCGTGTTGTCCAGAGTTACCGGCAGATCGCATTCTTAAAAGTTTAACAGTGTCATATTTCGTTTTGAAAGATTTATTATTGCTCACATTTAGCATTAATTATACTATTAAACATGCTACTTTTACATTCATTGCTATGTTATTGATAAGAAATACAAATTCATTCAACACGTTAAACATTTAATTATAACAACTATTGAGCGACTGACCACATTGTCATGGGTAGTTCAGAGCTTGGGCAAAAATAGATGCACTAAAATATATTATATGAAACGGAAATATTGCTTTCATTTGAAGAGGGCAGATCATTTGTCTAAACATAAAAAAGAAACTGTATAATACTGTATATAAAATTCCCACACTTTTCAGACATTCTTAAACTTTTCCCTTTCTTTCCCACGATTCCTCAGCCACGTTTTTTTACTCCTCCGTGGGAAATTTCCCTCAATCTGGCAACATGAACTAAGGCGAAAATAAAGCTCTTAAAGGTTTATTTAATGTGACAAATTACATAGAATAAGTTGGTCACTTTCCTAAATCATTTCATTCCTCTTTGTCATGTTCCAAGTTATTTTCAAGTTCATGTTAATCATTCTTTCGGTTGTTATGCAGTGTGAGTTAATATTCCACCGCCAGTGTTTTGAACTAAGAACTCATTCGCTACCTGACACAGCGCACAGTTTGTAGAATACAATTCAATTACCAAATTACCCAATAGCAATTGTACAAAATGTTTAAGCCTAAAAATCAATTACTATTAATAATAGTATCTCACTAATTACTATTACTGTTTCTGAAGACGCCGTGAGGCCGGAATGTTGTCCTGCAGGAGTTATTTCACGTGCCACTATATCTACCGATTACCGAGTTTGACGTACTTAAGCGTCTTTAAATGTATTCCGGCTGAGCTTGGACTGAATCCGCCAACTTTAACTCAAAAGGCCAGCGCTCTATGATCTGAGCTAATCAGCACGGCGTAATTACTGTTGATGGTTCCTCCAGTTTCTAGACTTTTATTTTACTGAGAAATGTAATTTTTGGCATCCCATAAAAAAAATTTCCTTGAAAACTCTGTACATTCCGTACATTCTACTCACAATATATTTAATATACTAGAAAAATGTAATAATTAAAGAACTATATTGCACTTTTAAAGACTTCTTTTCCATAAATAATAGCCAAACTGGAAGAAAAATAAGCTATTATGTTTCTCTTTAAACTCAAAATATTATTACAATGTGTCAAGATGAGTAAATTACTGGACAAAATGTTGTCGTTTGAGGAACAGTGAGTCTGATTTGCTGCGTATTATCTAACACAAAATGAATTTTAAATTAACCCTGTTTTAAAAAATGAAGAAAAGAAGCTTCATGTAATAGAATTCACTGAAAATAGACTATCTTTGAAATAAAACTTGCCAGGTGTAGAAGTGCATACCGCAAAATGAAACGTAAGCAAGGACATTACTCCTATTTGTCATGCTTTGTACAGTTTGAAACTATTCTAATATTTCCATTAAGACACACTGTTAATAAAATAGTCATCTTATTTTAATTTCCCCTCTAAAGCTACCAGAATTTGGAGGCAAGTAAAGAACAAAGAACACGCGGAAAGTAGACCCAAGAACACTGCATAATTAACATTTTATTCCCAAAAAATTTACTCATACATCATAAATATAACTCACTAGAGACGTATTCGGGATTTTTATGTCGTATTTCATGCATTGTACAGTCGCTGAAAATAAATAGGCTACTACTGCTTAAGACCTTCGCAGGTACACTTTTCCCAAAAACAATTGAACCTTTAAATATAGACTGATGTTTGTTGTGGGTATCCACAAAGTTTGTATCTCATGGGAGGTGGTTTATATTTTTATACTAATCAGAATTAAATCTTATAAAATATTATTTGCTAGGAACACACAATACCACGTCCTCATTCTTTCTTTTGAGCACCTGTTTACAATTTGATTTACGTCACACAGACACAGATAGGTCTCATAGCAATGACGGGATAGGAAGGTGGTTAGGAGTAGGAAAGAAGTAACAGTGGTCTTCGTTAAGGTACAGCCCCAGCATTTAGATCGTGTGAAAATAGGGAAACCACGGAAAGCAATCTTCAGGGCTGTCGACAATGGGGTTCGAACCCACTATCACCCGCTACGTGACCCAAACCGCGGAGACGCTTTTGAGCGACTGTAGGTCCTACATGTTTTCATTTACTATGATCTTCAATTTTTCCTGAATTTCCCCCCAAAATTTTGGAGTCGGCACGTGATATGGATTTTGGCCTAGTTTTGAAGTCGGATGCCCTTCCTGACGCGTTACAAAAATGTTGCAACGTTTGGGCTGGGAAGACTTGGGAGAAAGAAGACGAGCTGCTCGACTAAGTGATATGTTCCGAGCTGTCAGCGGAGAGACGGTGTGGGATGACATTAGTAGACGAATAAGTTGAGTGGTGTCTTTAAAAGTAGGAAAGATCACAATCTGAAGATAAAGTTGGATTTCAAGAGGACAAACTGGGGCAAATATTCGTTTATAGGAAAGGGAATTAGGGATTGGAATAACTTACCAAGGGAGATGTTCAATAAAATTCCAAATCCTTTGAAATCATTCAAGGAAAGGCTAGGAAAACAGCAGATAGGGAATCTGCCACTTGGGCGACTGCCCTAAATGCAGATCAGTATTGATTGATTGATTGATTGATTGATTGATTGATTGATTGATTGATTGATTGATTAATTGAACCCTATGTGGAGGGACGTATTCACTATTGCATGTTTCGGAGGTGGTTAGTATGATATGTTGCATAATTATAGATGAAGAGAAGTGTATTAAGACGAACACAGAGAGATAGTCCCCGAGACAGAGGAATTAACCATGTGCAGTCGAAGTATTTCGGCCCACCCGGGAATCGATCCCGGGGTCCTCCAAACCGAAGATCAGTACGCTGACCATTTAACTAAAGAGTCGGACCACTCACTTACTATGATGTACTGTATAAATAAACTTTTATTAACTATAAGAAAACGGTAAGCAATTAATGGATAAATATATACATGGTATTCTCAAATACGGGATGTATAGTACACTCCAAAACAACACTAAATGTCCCGATGGACATATGCCCTACGGTCAATCCTTTACGAGCTAAGCCAGTTTTAGTTATTAGTTAGAATGGGAGACAGTGTCCGACTCGTTGGCTGAACGGTCAGCGTACTGGCCTTCGGTTCAGAGGGTCCCGGGTTCGATTCCCGGCCGGGTCGGGGATTTTAACCTTAATTGGTTAATTCCAATGGCACGGGGGCTGGGTGTATGTGTTGTCTTCATCAACATTTCATCCTCATCGCGACGCGCAGGTCGCCTGCGGGAGTCAAATAGAAAGACTTGCACCTGGCGAGCCGAACCCGTCTTGGGATATCCCGGCACTAAAAGCCATACGACATTTCATTTTTCATGGGAGACAGTTCACATTTAGGATTAAGTCTGGAGTCAGGCAGGTACGGACATTGCAGTAGCCTATTTCCCAGCGTGTGGAACAAGGTGGACATTTTGAGGACTTCTTATAATAGAATGCAGTAACCTATCCCTGCTGGTACACCAACATGGCGACAGCTACTTGACATGTGATATGCCAGGTAAGGCTATTACGAACACTCCCGAACAAAGTGAGAAAGTCTGTAAGTAGTAAACGATCGACCGTAGGACATGTTCATGGGTACTTTTGTGTTGTTGTGGCGTGTGCTATCCCATCCCCCCCGCCCCGATTATGTCCCATACTTTTGGGAATACCCGGAAAATTTATGTGCATTAACATTTTTTGAGCGAAAATTGTCGTTAGTGGAGGCAGTCTATTGGTCGTTGACCTTCTGTTCCCAAGGCCGTGTGTTCGGCTCCAACTCAGATTGGTGGCATTTGAGAGTGTATAAATTTAACCGCTCCGTAACGAGATTTTCGGCCGCTGAACAACTTCTACGGAACAAAATTTCAACTATCTGGCGTCTCACAATCTCGTCAGACTCAATGCTGAATAAAGTGAGACACATATTCTTTTACTTTCTTTACTCGTACTGGTCTAAATAACTTATATTTACAATATTTACATTTAAAATTACGATATTTTGGGATGTAGTATTGAGACAGTTATGTAATGGATATGTAGCGATCAACCAGGAAGATGTGAGAAAATAATATGGTAAGCAGTAAATATGAACTTACCCAAAGACATCTTGCACCTGTTTACCATCTTGATGTTGGAGATTGAAAATTTCCTTCCAGCATTGTCTTGCTCTGGTGTAAGCTGCCGGTTGTGTAGATGCAGTGTGTGTGTGTACATTATAGCAATTGAGGGAATGTTAAACAAACAACGTTATTATTATCATTATTATTTTGAGCAGGCTGTACCGTTGTTCATGCATTGCCGGAGAAGGCAAGAAATTCTTGTCCATTCTCAACACCATGAACATGACGCCTCCTTGGTCTGGAGATATTACCGTAGATTACTTTCACACGAGTTCTATTGTGCCCATCTCCTCATTGGCTATTCCATGCGATGTTCTGAATAATTTGCCACGTTAATAGATTTCTTCTGTATTTCTAAACTCTTTTATATCCATACTTCAAGTTTCCTTTGTTTCCATGTTAATACTTGTATCCGACCAATGAATCTTCATCAATCTTCAGTACTGTTCCACGTCGACCGTCTTTAGCTATTTCAAGCTCACGTAAGCTTCCTGTTCTCTCCTCCCACTGTTCAATTCTCCGGTTTATCTTACATCAATTAGAGAAGGCCTGTACATTCAGACATAATAACATATCGAGTTGTAACATTGAAAGGATATTTCTTTTTGCAGTTAAATAGGGTTTGTTTTTGCCCTTGCAGACAGTGGGATAGTGATGAATGGTAAAGGAGTCATACGTGCATAGTATAACGTTCTTCAGTTTATACGAGGTATTTGCTCGTCGAAAAATTACGTAGGCCTAGGTAAGATTATTTCTTTGCTATGTAGCCTACTTAACGTCACACTGTCGCAGTTACGTTTTCGATGACGCTGGGATAGGAAAGGGCTAGAAGTAGGAAGGTAGCTTCTTGGGAATCCTCAGGAATCCATCTACAGGACTGTTACATCTTCTGATCGTGTCATTAGTCAAGGGGCCTTCAGTATTAAGCAGTATCCGATTTTTTAATTAAGATACACATATTCATTGGCTGATTCGATTTGCGGCCGCGTTGGCGAGAATTTCCTCTGTATATGCGAGACTCGAAGGAAACCAATTTCTCAGGCAAAGTGGCTCACATGGTTGAACGAAAGATAGCGGGTTTAATCCCAGCTCATAATCAGTCTGGTGGTACTTTGAGATGCTCAAGTACTACGTACGTACACCGGTACGTAAAAGAACACCTATAGGACAAGTTTTCCGTCATCTCGGCGTCTCTGATAAGCGTAATAGTGTGACGAAGATGCAATAACACCGTTAATTAGTTAAACTCCTTTCTCGATGATGAGGATTATGATGCTGATGATTTTCGTTGCTTAAAGGGGCCTAAGAGCTAGGTCAACGGCCCCTAAACTCGCTTCTTATTCCTGCATTATTTAGAAGTAATGTTTCCACATGGGTATCGTAGCTCGGGTTTCGAGTGAATAATATTGCTTCATTGTAAGCGTATAATGCATTGGACAGTGGAATCTGGACCAGCATTTTCCCTTGTGAGATGATTAATTCAGTTATCTGCAAATACGTCTGGACATTACACTCATGTAGGGAAAATTATAATTCAGAGTAATCGCTCATATCTCTTCATGTTGAAAGGAGGAATACCTGAACTAGAAACACTATTAATTTTTCCTTTCTTGAATTCCGTGGGATTTTTTTTACTTTCTCAGACTCATGATAAGTTAGAAAATAAATCATTCAGCATTTGTTCCGGAACTTCAACTCTTGACGAAGGGTTTCCTTTCCTAACGAAATTAGCGTTTTTTTTGAACATTGTTTTTACTGACATATAAACGGTTCAGTTTCATTCTGTCTGTCTGTCTGCGTGAAAACGACAGATAGTACCTTTATGAACCTCGGTATATATTTTACTTGGATAGAGGGCAAACTGGCGATATTCAAAGGAGGAAGGGGGCTCAGAGAGGGATTGAAATGGTTTCTTGCTGATATTTCGAAAACGGTCAGCATTGTTTAGGAACGTTTCAAATAAAACTTCCTTCGTACTTAATTTTCAACTTTATATGTCATGGTAGCTTCTTTGGTGGAGCCATCCCTGACCGGCATATTTGCGAATGACCTAGGAAGTGGTAATACCGCTTAGGGTTTGAACCTGTGATCTTACGATAAGGAGGCCAACATGCTCAGGAGCCGCTACAACTAATGAACAATCATTATACCGACTGACCATTCTTAATTAATGTGTTCTCGCTTACATCTCTTCATTGTATTAACAATGGTCATTCGGTATAATGATTGTTCATTAGTTTTAGTGGCTCCTGCCGATAGATGGCATTACAGCTGCTATTGTTCAAGAACTGTTCTCTTAACGACAGCACAGTCGCTAGTAGAATATAAAAAAATTATACAGTGATTTAATTCGGAAAGCATGCCTGTGAAATGTGTTCGCCTTTGTTGTTTTGAAAGGAATAATGGTCGGTGGTTGGTCTATAACGAACTAGGTCTATACTTGGAGAGCTCGTGCATATCAAGAATTCCTAATTATTTTTCTCCGTGGCCCTTATCTTCCCTCTAGTCATAATAACGTACGCAACATAGAGTCCATTAGCATTATTTCTTCACATATAACCGTTATTCATGAAAAGTGGAATTCTAAATGGATTTTATGGGCTTTGTGGCATTTGGGATTAAGGAGAATCTATTATTTACCTAGGTATTATTGCGTTGTTATACACCCCTTCATAGCGAATGAAAACATGTGTCTAGCTGGAGGCTTCGGTGGTGGCACAAATTGTCCACTTAGCAGGGACCCGACGCGTAATGTGGCGACTGAATTCTCGCCATTTCCGGCATGCCGCCGAGCACCTGCTTCGGCCACGCTTATGTTAGGGGAAAGGCACACGTGAGAGAGCTCTTACACTTAAACAGATTGTTTACACACACAAACAGCTTGAGGAATATTCTTCTTCTCGAGACTTTTTAACCACACTGTGCCCTCTCCGAGCCTATCTTGATATATTTTTTTTTATCGATCGATACTTCCAAATGCATGAGCAGCTCCCCAAGAGTTTCAAATGAGATTCTCAAATGAAGACTTAAGAAAATTAAGAACTCTAAAGCCTTTAAGCCCGACGGATATATATAATTCAAGAAATTACAGTATCCTTAGGTCTATAAGAAGTCATAAATATCAAGGAACTATATATTTTAGTAATTTCAGTACAAATACTCTCGAAAATCTTTCCCTGTTGAAATTCGCTCGTCGAGAAGAGATCAAAGTCTGTATTACTCAAAGCAGGCTTTCCATATAACCCGTGCTGATTCTGGGTACATTTTAATGTAGACTACATTTCATTTCATTTCATTTCATTTCATTTCATTTCATTTCATTTCATGTTTTGTCTGAATTTAATTATTTCTAATAATACGGTATCTTGTAGGCTATATATTCATTGACTTGTTCGCTTTCCTTTTTGGTAACATGGTTCCATCTGTCAGGAATGATAAGAATTAGAAGAGTAAATGAAGAACGGCTTGCAAACATGGTTGAACATAGCCTATACTGCGTAAATGAATCACAATCTTTTGCATGTCATTAGTAAATAAATGTTATTTATCATTATAGAACAGATATCTTTTTATTTTGGATATAGGCCTAAGTCTAATACACTTTTTGAGTAACATATATTCGTAAGTGTTAAAAAATGGGCGAAGGTGTGCTATCCAGTGCAACTTGTAGTCTATGTGAAGATATATCATAAGTTTTCTAGTAAAATGCAATAAATTGCAGCTCTGAACATCTGTATCGCTACACGCTCACTATCCTGTAACACACAGATTAAGTGCTTGATTAATCCACCTCCTGAGGTCGACGCTAATTAGGAACTAATATTTAGAGGCCCCATGTCCGTGGCTCAGACGATAGCGCGCCGGCCTCTCACCGCTGGATACCGTGGTTCAAATCCCGGTCACTCCATGTGAGGTTTGTACTGGACAAACCGTCCGACTCGTTGGCTGAATGGTCAGCGTACTGGCCTTCGGTTCAGAGGGTCCCGGGTTCGATTCCCGGCCGGGTCGGGGATTTTAGCCTTCATTGGTTAATTCCAATGGCCCGGGGGCTGGGTGTTTGTGCTGTCCCCAACATCCCTGCAACTCACACACCACACATAACACTATCCTCCACCACAATAACACGCAGTTACCTACACATGGCAGATGCCGCCCACCCTCATCGGAGGGTCTGCCTTACAAGGGCTGCACTCGGCTAGAAATAGCCACACGAAATTATTATTATTTACTGGACAAACCGAAAGCGGGACAGGTCTTTCTCCGGGAACTCCGGTTTTCCCTGTCATCTTTCATTCTAGCAACACTCTCCATTCTCATTTCATAACATCTATCAGTCATTAATAAATTACTTTGGGAGTGGCGACCCCATCGTACTAATAGCCTACATATGATTCATTCATTACATCCCTGACCCGGTCAAAGACTGGAAAACAGGTTGTAGGTTTTCATTTAGAGGCCCCATGAAAAAAGGAAGAAGAAGAAGAAGAAGAAGAAGAAGAAGGAGAAGAAGAAGACCTCCTCCGATTCAGTACGGTACTTCATCCGTGGAATTTAATCAACTTATATTTTTATTGGAGCCTCCGTGGCTCAGACGGCAGCGCGTCGGCCTCTCACCGCTGGATACCGTGGTTCAAATCCCGGTCACTCCATGTGAGATTTGTGCTGGACAAAGCGGAGGCGGGACAGGTTTTTCTCCGGGTACTCCGGTTTTCCCTGTCATCTTACATTCCAGCAACACTCTCCATTCTCATTTCATAGCATCTATCAGTCATTAATTATCACCTTGGGAGTGGCGACCCCATTGTAATACTAGCCTATATATGTTTCATTCATTACATTCCTGACCCGGTCTAAGACTGGAAAACAGGTTGTAGGTTTTCATTTTCATTCATTTTTCATATATTTTTATTATCGTTATGCTGTAATACGTCTAATTGTAATTCTTTTTAAATTGTTTAATGAATTTAGCTCATGCTCTATTTTCGCTGTAACTTATAATACGTCCAGTTATAGCTATATTTATGCTTATTATTGTCATATATTATATACTTGCGAGAAAGGTGTTTTTTTTTGCAACTTGTTTAATGTCGCACCGACACAGATAGGTCTTACGGTGACTATGGACAGGAAAGGGCTAGGAGTGGGAAGTAAGCGTCCGTGGCCTTAATTAAGGTACAGCCACAGCATTTGCCTGGTGTGAACATGGGAAACCACGGAAAACCATCTTCAGGGCTGCTGGCAGTGGGGTTCGAACCCCACTATCTCCCGAAAACTGGATACTGGCCGCACTTAAGCGACCGCAGCTATCGAGATCGGTTAAGAAAGCTGTGGAATGCCATGCGATATATAAATAGATCTATCATCAGAGGTCGCTTCTCTATCACATTTCCTTTAATTTGATGTATAGATTTTAACCCATATTTCTTAATTTTCTCTTCACGTTCCAAAATATCATATTGCCTGTTTTCGACAATCTCTGGCGCCCCTCCCCCCATCTCACCCAAGACATCCAAGACATGAACTTGAACCAATCTACTTATAATTTTTTTGCTATTTTGCTTTACGTCGCACCGACACAGGTAGGTCTTATGGCGACGATGGGACGGGAAAGGCCTAGGAATGGGAAGGAAGCGGCCGTGGCCTTAATTAAGGTACAGCCCCAGCATTTGCCTGGTGTGAAAATGGGAAACCACGGAAAACCATTTTCAGGGCTGCTGACAGTGGTGTTCAAACTCACTATCTCCCGGATGCGAACTCACAGCTGCGCGCTCCTAACCGGTCGGCCAACTCACCCGGTACGTATAAAATTCATTCCACCTTGCCGATATAGGCCTTTCCGTAATATTAAATATTTCTCACCGCTATTTCCAGGAGAGAAGTGGGTAAAAACGCACGTTGGAAATTGTTTATTTTGTAGGGATCATTCAACACCCCGAAACTGTCCTGTAAAGAGAAGCGTAATCGTCCCATCAAAATTATAATAAAAATACAGTCATTTGTCTTGTTTTTATGGTGGCATATTCTTTCTGAAATTGAAAGATTTTGGGAGGCATTTCCATAGAGCAGATACAATCACCAGTCAATTAATGAAAAACTCTACCAGCTTTCTGCTAATTCCATATTTAAGCGTTCTTCATTTTACTAAGTAATTCATGAAAGTAACTCATGTGCCTGAAGAGTCCCACACAAGTTTGCTTTCCTTACACTTTTAAGTATAATATTCTCGTTTAGTGAACGTTGCCTCTTCTTGAGGTAAAGTACTGGCTGTATGCCGCAACTCTCACCTGGCGTGGATTGGAGTTTCTCGCAATGGCCACTGTGGCGGCGCCACCGTCCGGTCCAGCCAGAGAACCATATCAGCCGGCCACTGCAATTAAGGTGTCAGCTTCCAAGGTCAGCTCTCTTCCTTTGGACCAGTTTCTTCGTCTGAGCAGCTGGAATACAACCATGGAGGTACATCATTCCTCGAACCTTTACAACGTTCATATGTAAAATCTAGAAGAGAAACATACGAAGCTCATGCGACGACGTATTTTTATTTCATGTACATGAAGGGCGCGTCCTTGAAATGGCACATGGGACATCGATAACTATAAATCTCCGTGAGATCCTTCAAGTTAAATTAAGTAAAACGCAATTGAAGATGTTCGTGAGTTAAAGTTTGGGTTAGACGGAATACCTAGATGCACGAAATTTCTGTCACTTTAAGAGAGAGAGAGAACAAGTGGGAGGAGGTGGAGTAGGAGGTAAGGTTCTGCCTGGAAAGCTGAAGGAATGAAGCCTCGTCCTCGGAATACTGTAGCACCATGTAGGCATATGAAAATGGAAATCCACAACCCGTTACTAGTCATTCGACCGGATCAGGAATGGAATGAATGAAGCCCCCATCTAGCGGCGAAGATATGAATTGTGCCGGCATGTAGGCATAAAGAAGCGTTTTATTTTACTTTCCTTCTTTTGTTTTGGAAACTTACTGACATTAACGCACGCTCTGGAGTGATTGTAGACACTTATCTTTTGCCTTGAAAATGACCGTTACTCTGCTAGGCCAATTTCACTAATTGGGAACCTATTTACAGTAAATATCAAGTCATAAGGAGAATATTCACAGGTGTGAAATAATGGAGAGGAGGACGCACAGTCTTTATCTTTAAAATGACTCTTAAAGGTAGCACAGCAGTTGATAGCAATGCTCATGTTGCTGTGTTCCCATATTACCTACGTTACAGAATTGTGTTCAAAAATGTATCTTTGATACCGCCAGGTAATTTATTGTTCGACTCGTTGGCTGAATGGTCAGCGTACTGGCTTTCGGTTCAGAGGGACCCGGGTTCGATTCCCTGCCGGGTCGGTGATTTTAATCGCTTCTGGTTAATTCTTCTGGCTCGAGGACTGGGTGTTTGTGTCCGTCCCAACACTCTCCTCTTCATATTCAGGCAACACACCACACTATCAACCACCACAGAAACTCGCAATAGTGATTACATCCCTCCATATAGGGTTGGCGTCAGGCATCCGGCCGTAAAACAGGGCTAAATCCACATGTGTGACGGAGTTCGCACCCGCGACCCCACAGGTGTGGGAAAAGCGCTAGGAAAAGAAGAAGAAGACCGCCAGGTTATTTATTACGATCAGGAAGTGCTGACGACAATTCCTTACCCCGGAAAAGGCCCATCTAACGGTAAACTTCGTAACTTTAGAAGTCATTTCCGGACACTTGTTCTCTCCTCTAGGTTAGGGTTATATAAAAATATTAAACTAAGTAGGCCAATGGGAGATCGTTCCTGTTAGGTTTTTAACAGTTACTCAAGGAAGGAGGAGACCTTATGGTCTGTTATAACTAAAGAATACCTCCCTTTTCAGTTCCAAGATTAGGAAGTTATTAAAATAAACTTCTTCAAAACACAATGTATAGGAATCGAAGATTCTTTTGGGGCTGATTGACTATTCCGCGTTTATTGGGTTAAACACCTGCATATTGACAGGTTGTGAACACGGTGATTATTTCATTGGAGAGAAAAGCAAGCAAGCAAGGAAGGAAGTTTGCCATTTTACGTGACTGTCGATATCATGACCATAGCTACGTGACCTCCAGTTTTAGACAGAACACGAAGCACATGGTCGAGACTTTCATTTCTTAAATCCCACATACATTAGTCAGGATTCAAACCGTGGCCAACTAAGTGAGAAGCCAGTGAAGAGATCACTCGACTTTCACGCCCTTATATTGGAGAGGGCGTTGCAAAATCTATTTGTTTTCCACGCCTCGTATGATATTTCTCTAACGAGTAAGTTGCCGATTACGCGGTCACCTTGGTGGATGCTCACTTCCGATATCCAAGGTTGCGGGAGTAAATCTCTTTAAAGATGATCAGCATTTAAGAGAGATTAAACGCAAGACACTCACGAAGATCTTCAGCAATATTTCTGCAACCGCAGCTTCTTCACAAATTTTCAAGCGTTAAAGCCAGTAGCCTAGCTGGCGTATAAGAAAAATGCCTGCATGCTGTAGGAGATACCATAAGATTATTGTTAGTTGTTTAACAGCCTGCGGCTTTGCAAGACGACTGCTGCCCAGATAAATGTCTTGCAGATTTTAAGAGTGCCATGTGATTAGCCTCCCAACAATCTCAGTTGTATTGCTTGGATTTCGTATCAGGGCCTGTGCATCAAATCATGTCAGGCATTTCAGCAGGTCATACGAGACAGAGTGAACACCGTTCCAGCTCTTACTCCAAACTAAATTCCTTGGATTGACGGGAAGTCGAATCCGTGATCTCCGCGTAAGATGCAGGCACGCTTCTACACATTCACCATGGGGTTGGTCATTATTAGTTATTAAAGAGCGATATGGGCATTGATACCTATTGTTACATCTGCCAATGCTTAAAATAACTTCCATGACACCATCGTACTGTAAAGACCTATCAAAATGTGTGTTCTTTTCAGATTTTCTATGTGGCTGCGCGGTTTGGTCACGTAGCTATCAGCTTGTATACTGGAGATAGTGGGTTCGAACCCCACTGTCGCCAGCTCTGAAGATGGTTTTTCGTGGTTTACCATTTTCACAGCAGGCACATGCCGGGGCTGACCTTAATTAAGGCCATGACCGCCTCCTTCCCACTCCTAGACCTTTCATATCCCATTGTTGCCGTAAGAACTATCTGTGTCTTTGCGACGAAGAAAATTGTAAAAAATAAATAATTTCTTTCAGTAAGGCGGATAGTGTGGGATATAACTGTGTAAGAGCCGTACTTTAGGTTGAGAGTGACTGGAAGAATCTCACAGAGGCCCGACCGATATCCCCAATTATGTTCATCAACAGTTTCGTTTCTGTGAGCTGCATATTTGTTAGCAACGACGGGTTAGGAAAGGCCTAGAAGTGGGAAGGAAGCGGCCGCGGTTTTAATTAAGATAGAGTCCCACCATTTGCCTGGTGTGAAAATGGGAAAACACAGAAAACCATCTTCAGGACTGCCGACAGTGTGGTTCGGACCCACTATCTCCCGGATGCAAGCTCACAGCCGCGCGCCCCTAACCGCACGGCCAACTCACTCGGTGTATTTGTTAGCAGTTAGGGGTTTGCAAACGCAGAAGTGACATGATGCATGCACAAAAATAAATGAATAGTAGGACATAACAACCAGCGTTGTAAGCCGATACATTGGTTTGACTGCTAGCCCGATAGGGACGAATGTATAGTCGCTCGAGGAAATTTTAATTATTAGGTAGCAAAATATAATTCGCCTCCCATGTACCGTTGACACAAAGCCTGTGGATGCACGCAACAAGCATTATATCTATAGGTGAAAACTATCTTCACGAGAGTACGACACTCCACGATAGTTTTATTAAATAACAAAATCTATGACATCTGATTTTCAGTTTTATTGACAACATCAAGGTCATCCAAAAGTGATCACCTGTCCTACATTTCCTTTTACTTGATAATAACTCCTATCATAGGTCATGACTTCTAAACTAACAATACTAGAGTTTCGTTCTAATTTTCCGGCCTAGAACTTTTATTTAGTTATTTAGTAGTAATCAGATAGTCCGACTCCTTTGCTGAATGGTCACCGTTGAGGCCTTCCTTGCAGAC
This sequence comes from Anabrus simplex, assembly GCF_040414725.1. Classification (NCBI taxonomy): domain Eukaryota; kingdom Metazoa; phylum Arthropoda; class Insecta; order Orthoptera; family Tettigoniidae; genus Anabrus; species Anabrus simplex. Next base: position 963,660,148 of record NC_090266.1, on the reverse strand, counting down.
GGTCCCGGGTTCGATTCCCGGCCGGATCGGGGATTTTAATCGCATCTGATTAATTCTTCTGGTTCGGGGACTGGGTCTTTGTGTTTGTCCCAACACTTTCCTCGTCATACTCAGACAACACACTACACTACCAACCACCACAGAAACACGCAGTAGTGATTATATCTCTTCATATAGGGTTGGCAGCAGGAAGGGCATCCGTCCATAAAACAGAGACAAATTCACATGTGCGACACCGTTCGCACCCGCGATCCAACAGAAGTGGGAAAAGCTGTAGGAAGAAAGTAGTGATCAGATAAGTTAAGGTACAAAGTACTCCATTTTACATTGGTTCTTTAGTGATATAAAATATTTTCAGTAAGAAAACAACTGAGTGGATTGGTCGCGCGTTTTAACGAGCCAAAGCTTTGCATTCGAGAGACGCGTGGGTTCTAACCCGACAGTCGGCTGTCCTGAAAATGGTTTTCTGTGGTTTCCCATTTTCACTTCCAGGTAAATGCTGGGACAGATCCTATTCATAGGCCACAGCCGATTCCTTCCACCACCTTACCCAGTTTCATTCACCATCATTCATTTTATCTTCATTAGTTCCTCAACTTTGGTTGGCGTGAGGAGGAGCATCCGGCCGTAGAAACATGCCATGTAACTTCATCTCACCTCAACCCCGACCCCGAGTCAAGAAACGGGACGAAGGGTTGGACATTGATTCACAGAATGGAAACAAACAATGCACTTTAACAAAGAAAGGACTTAATATTAGCATATTCTTCAGAAATTAAATTTAAAAAAATTACAAGGGTAATATACAGTATATAATAATGTCTGTGTCACTAGCAATGTTCTGGGGTGGGTTTTGAAGAGATGAAGAGGAATGAAGATGTCTTTTTCGTGCAGGGCATTCGATGTTGTGGGAAGGCGATAGATACACTTTCACACACTGTAGGCTCTAGGTCTATGTCATTAGTACTTCGTAGTATATACCTATTAGGCCTATAGAATCTCGCAAAATACGTTTCAGTATCTCCGATGGTGTAAGTCATCTCGTAAGGATTTCCGTATTTTTGTTACTTATTCATTTATGAGTTGGATTTTCCAGATATTTGAAACGGGGTGATTTGAATATTTAGTCACTCTCTGTATTCTTCCTTCACTCCCTCCTTTAGGAATACTGCCGTGAAACTTGCTTACTTCCTTAATGTCACAGAAATCAATACCAATTTCCGGTCCAATATATTTACAAGATATACAGTAAGTTACTCAGTAAAATTCTGAACATTTGTGACACACACATTCCTGGTAAGAGATTGTTAACTTGTACAAGACCGACTATCGTTGATCGATAATTTCCTCAGTGTTGTATTTAAATTCTAGTAATGAACTCATACTGGACTTGTAATGGAATCACTAATTCATGTCCAGACGCAAGGCAGACATTTTCCCAGCGCAGGAAATTGAATTTGCGGAGCTAAAATTTCGACTAGGATTTTAGTACACTGGCCCATCGGTTAGTACATATTGCCAAGCAAGCAACTAACCAAATTTTGGTGAACCAGCGGTATGTAGATCAAAGACAACGTACTTCACCATGAGTGTCGAATTTAGTGAACCGGGGAAATACCGTTCTTAGTACATAGGTTCTTAAACGATATTCTCTCAGAGTCGATTCCACCGGGCCCTCAAAGAGCATATTTCGTGAAAAAGCTGAAATACACGTTAAATTAGGCCGTGGTAGCTGAGTGGCGTGGTCGCTCTTCTTCTCCAAAGCGGTTTTGTTTCCTATCCCGGCTAATGTTTGTGGGATTTTAAAATGAAATGCGTGGTGTAGATTCCGCATAAAACTGGAAGTCCTGTGGCTATGATCAATTTATTAACAGTTAAGTAAACCTCCAAGGTTGATGGTTCTTTTTAAATTTAAAAGAAAATCTGCGAGACATAGTCTCCCTCCGGTGCTCTCATATCCTCTATTGGCACTGTTGAAGTCAATCAACTGCTATAGATGCAGTACTGGCAGTAGACAGGTGAGTTGTAATTCATCACATTTTTCCCTAATTTTCTCTACTCACAGTCCAGGATAATTTCGATCATACATTTTGTAGTTTTAAGACTCCTTTTTTTTTGTAAGCTGATTCAAATCAGCTCCTCCTCACGCTTGTACGAGCACTTTATTGACAACATATCCCAGAGATGTTGCCTGCTGCCATTTCATGATGGATACAGTACTTTTGTATCCATCTCTAGGCACAGGCCAGAGTAAAGTGTAGCTTCCACCGAAGTCCCAGTCTCATCCATGGCTGTGACAATATGGAAATTGCTGTGGTATGGGTGGTGCTGAGTAATGACATTCAGAGCACGACTAGTGCATTTGAGTGTTATGAAAGGCGTTGCTCATAGGGTCAGTCGTGCTGCAATAACACTTTCTGATCCAGTGAGGAAAGCAATGGTAAACTACCTCACTCCTCGTCTTGCCTAGTACTCCTCATTTCGGTGCTGCCATTGGTTTTTGCGGTTTCCTTATAACCGCATAACCTTTGGTGGTGCTATTTGAGGATCCAACCAGCCTCTGGGCTGATGACCTAACAGGCAGACAGATCCCAGAGATCAGCAACGTAGGCCTACGCAGGAGTGTGTGTGTGTGGGGGGGGGGACGAGAGGACTTTACCTATCGAACTTCCTTTTCTTATTTGAAACATAAAGCAATATAGGCCTATAACACATATCATTCTTTGCGTATCTTTGTTATTTTCCCACATCTGCGACCAAAAATAACTGTAGCCTAATAGGGATAGTAATAAGGACAAGAATGTATTTCAACACTACTGTAGTAGTAGTAGTAGTAGTAGTAGTAGTAGTAGAAGTAGTCTCTGACCTGGTCGGAGATCGAACCGGAGGCTGCCGACAAGAAGTAGACCGCGGGGTCGACTAGCAATAATCCACATCTGTTAAATATCGTAAATTGGTGACCAGCAAACTACAGGATAGCAAATGTTTACAAAACGCTTTACCAAGATCTCGTCACTTCTCTGACTTGAACCGCCTCCTTAAGTAGACTGCGGGTAGACTGTTTCTCTCAGACTGCTTGACTTGACAGTTTGACATACGGGTCTGTTTTGTGATTGTGCGTTGGTACTTGAGATAACTATAAACCTATTCAAATTACTTTGTGATTAATGATTAGAGACATACTCATGACCACTGGTGTGCCCATAATAAAATAATTCTAATTGGTTTACAGGATGTTTGTTTAGGAGTGAAACCTGTGTGTCACTGTCTCAGAAGTCATCTTCATTAATTTAACGTGCTGCTAATGAACGTGGCAGTTCTGTATTGCCCTACCCGCATGAACTTGTCAAGTCATACGCTACAGGACATCTAATTAAAACATAGTACCCAAACTGTAGTTTTTAGTGGTTGAGTGCTTGTCTCATGTGTTAAAGGCTGAGGAATCGAATCCCAGCAGAGTCCGTTGGCACAAATGCTGACATTTAAGACATTTGCGCCATTAGATTTCTTGCAATGTTAAAAAGATCATTTTGGGCAAGAAATATCGACACACTGGGATCCTTTAGGATACATGAAAATTGAAAGAAAATGTCATATATAGGCCTAGATAATAATAATAATAATAATAATAATAATAATAATAATAATAATAATAATGGTTTGAACCCCACTGTCGGTAGCCCTAAAGATGGTTTTTCGTGGTTTCCTATTTTCTCAACAGGTAAATGCTGGGACTGTACCTTAATTACGGCCGCTTCCCTACCATTCCTAGGCCTTTTCCACTCTCTCTGTCCGTGCAATGTAAAGCAAGGCGTAAAATAATAATAATAATAATAATAATAATAATAATAATAATAATAGGCTAATAATAACAATTTTACGTCCTATCAACTCCCTTTTCGGTTTTTAATGCTGAATTAAAATATTTAATGAGGTTTTTTCCATCAGGCATAGGCCTAGTGTTTTGTAGCAGTCACTTTTGTAGCCTATCATATAGGCTTGCTCCTATGCAATTTATTAGGCTTTCTTTGTCATAATTGTGGTAAGCTATAACAAGTGGGAATTTTTAGTCATATAGACCTATGGGAAATTTTGCTCACATGTGAACATTTTATTCAGTATGGGTTGGCAATTCTGTGAAGGATAATTTCAGTGTCAGATATGTTGCTAAAACAGACAGTCAGTATTGAAGTTGAAGTCAACCCTTAGTGTTTTGTGCTGTACATCGTTCATACTATTTGCCTGTTTTATTAGCTTCTCGAAGAGTTTCGACATGGTAGGAAAGTATTTAAATCACCCAGACAAATTTTGCTACGTGAGTGGTGAAGTAACCTTCAAGTTCCAGAGATGAAATTTCACGCCACTTGTAGAAATAAAGTATTATGGATTTTATTCTGTATGTAAATTAGGTAATTTTGATAAAGTATGGACCCCAGATATTTGCTGTGTATCATGTGTCTGACTTTTCACAGTATAGAAAAACTGTATACATCACATGGCATTTGTAATTCCTATGATTTGGAGGAAACAGTGGAACTATTCAACTAATTGCTATTTCTATTTAAATAACATGTGAACGAACATGTTATCTAACATTTAACTAACGAGGAATGCCATATACCACAAAATATACAGTTAACTATCCAAACTTGTCAGCAATGAGGCCCGTATTGCATAGTGAAGAATATCTTGTACCAAAGTAGGCCTGTCCATATTTCATTACGTTGAGTGCTAACTCCGACTCCGGTCCAACTGATACTGGAGAGCAATGAGAAAAGGGAATTGATCCTACATTTGAAACAACTTGTTCACCAGAATCTCACTTTTTAACTCAAGAAGATCTTAATGATGTTATTCGGGACTTAAAGCTGTCTAAACAACTGGCTGAAATTTGAAGTTCTAGGCTCAAATGTTGGAACCGACTAAAAAAAATACAAGGATATGCATTTATCGTAGTGGCGATAGAGATTTTGAAGGCCACTTCTCTAAGGAGATAGATGCAGTTTGTTCTAATAATGTTTGTTTAGTAACGGAGGGCCTTGGGCAGCAACACCATCTAAATGAGTGGCGATTGAACATAGACTCGTCAAAGGCAAGTTTGAAGGCTGTACTTCTGTATAATGGCAATTAATTTCTGTCAATATGCCTACTTCTGCCGCATGCTACAGAATTGAAAGAGACATATGACAATACGGAAATACTGTTCAAATTGAAATCGCGTATGGCTTTTAGTGCCGGGAGTGTCCGAGGACAAGTTCGGCTCGCCAGATGCAGGTCTTGACGCCCGCAGGCGATCTGTGCGTCCAGATGAGGATGAAATGATGGTGAAGACGACACATACACCAAGCCTTCGTGCCAGAGAAATTAACCAATTATGGTTAAAATTCCCGACCCCGGCGGGAATCGAACCTGGGACCCCTGTGATCAAAGGTCAGCATGCTAACCATTTAGTCATGGAGCCGGACACGGTTAGAAACAACCCAATATACAAAATATAACTGAAATATTTGTGGAGATTTCAAGGTCATAGCTTTATTACCGAGTTTGCAACTTGCATTCTCAAGTTCTACTGTTTTTGTCTGAATGGGACAGCAGGGATAGGATATATCACTGCATTAATAAAAGATAGCGTAAACGTGAAACTCTCATTCCAGGCCATAAAATACCCCACTGGTGAATCCTGAAGAAGTCTATTTACCTCCTATGCACCTCTACTCAGCTGACCTCCCGAGGCTGAGTGGAACCCGTTCCATCCCTCGTACCACTTTTCAAATTTCGTAGCAGAGCCGGGAATCAAATCCGGGCCTCCAGGGGTGGTAGCTTATCACACTAAACACGACACCACAGAGCCGCACAAAAGTGGGACTTACCGTACGAAAATGTTTGCAAAAGCAATCCGCTGCATTTTTGTGTTTGAAATTTAAATTTTCTATAGTTAGGTTAGTGATCCAAAACTGAGGGAAGGCATGTTATAGGGTCACAAATAAGGTTAGTAATTTAATCAAAGATGAAACCTTTGAGAAACTGTTAATTACTCTGGAGAAAGCAGCCTGGAAATCATTCAAAAACATCTGTTCTGGTTTTCTTAGAAATAATAAAGCAGAAAACTATAATGAAATAGTGAGTGATCTTCTGAAATCATACCAAGCTATGGGATGCAACATAGGCATGAAAAAAAAAAGATTCAATTAATTTAGTTCATTTGAAAGAAAAAAGTTTTATTTTTGTAGACCAGTGTTGTTGTTGCTAGTATTATTATTGTCTTTCGTAATAACATAGGCCCTACTTTGCTTGTTCAGTAATTTGAATATAGCCTACATTTTTCGGACGATAAACATGCGTATTTCTGTTATACTGGGAAAGTGACGCCAAGTGACTTGTCTGCTTGCATTAGTGAATTGGCCGGCTCGAAGCCCACCATCGTTAACAGCCCCGGAAATGGTGTTCCATTGTTTCCCATTTTTACACCAGGAAAATTTTAGGGCTGTACCACAATTAAGGCCATAGTCGCTTCCTTCGTACCCATTTGTATCCGAAAACCTATCTGAGCTAGCACGACGTTAAACCACTAGGAAGTAAAACGAACGTGATGAGCAGGATAACTTTTAGCGATTGATAACATTTAAACACTTTCTACAAAAATGGCAAAGAGTGGCTTTTCCGTCGTGAATGAACTGACCAAGAAATCTCTGTGGAAATGTCTCCTTCTTTTCAGCCGTGCTTGTACTCGGGTCTTAGCCTTTCATTCGATCACTTCTGATGTAAGAATGTGTACATTTGGTGACCAAACGTTATAAATCTTCGTGAATACGAATACTACGGAGAGTGTGTGCTGTTTGCCTCGCCGCCAGACCGCTGAAGTCTGCACGCCGGGAGCCGAAGACGGGGCAGGAAGGGTATCACTTTCTTGGAGGTGGCATACTAGCCATTGCAACATGGTGGCATTGTTCTAACAGCCAGATCAATAGCGGCAACACACACACACAAAACGCCCCCGCACGCATCCCCACCAATCACAAGGTCGGGGGCGGGTCCATTGCCGGCGGCCGGGAGAGTTACTTGAGCAGTCATACATCACAACGCTCTCCTTCAACCGAGCTCATTATTCACACAACGAATTATTGTCCCGGAAGTCCAGTTAGATGTAACGCTCGTCTCGAACGCATTTCATATCATCTTTTCCCGAACTTCATCAGGTGGTACTATTTCTGCCTTTAAGATATTTTACTTTCACTGCCCTTTATCCTCCCAATTGAACTTCTTCCCCGAACTCTGCAAGTAATCATTTATCGCCCGAACAGGCAGAGGGTTGAAGTTGACTTTCATGTTCAGAGCAGGGTTTTCAAGTGTTGGAAAGGTTCGGTTATCCCCTAGGGACTGTCTCGTTAGGGTGGAAACATGGATAGGTTAGTAAAGTAATTCAGAAGGAAGCAACCGTGTCCCTATCACAGCTGTTATCTGATGTTGGCCTCACTTTTGACACCTCAGCACGCAGAAATAACTTCGTCAGTTTTTAGGAAAAATTGTTATTACTAGTGGAGATAGAGACGACGTGGTCTACAGTCTTTATATTTAGTGAGTGTCGTAACAGAGGAGACATAACTCCTGTTCAGGACCGGGTGAGTTGGCCGTGCGGTTAGAGGCGCGCAGCTGTGTGCTTATATCCGGGAGATAGGGGGTTCGAACTCCAATGTCGGCAGCCCTGAAGATGGTTTTCCGTGTTTTACCATTTTCACACCAGGCAAATGCTGGAGCTGTACATTAATTAAGGCACGGCCGCTTCCTTTCCACTCCTCGCCCTTTCCCATACCATCGTCGCCATAAACCTACCTGTGTCGGTGCGAGGTCTGCAGGACAATCTTCTGGCACTTCGACGTCTTTAAGACTCACAGAAGTCCGGGTGTAGTTGAAGAAACAATAAACAATAGGCCTAATAATAGTGGTAGATTTGAAATTGAACCTATGTTGTTGTGGTCTTTGTACGAAGATCGGAATGAAAACAGTTGTAGCCTTTATTTCCACCCAAACTTAAATTGGAAATCGTTACCTTAACCACAAGGCCACAATGCAACCATTTTACCAAAAAATTGTCTTAACATATCGCAATTTTATTTTGGTTGGGTGTTGTTGGTTCCATTCCCCACGCCACCAGAAACTGAATTCAGGCCACCGGTGTAAGGGCAATTTATTGTAGCCACTATTATTATCGGGTGGTGAATTTATGCACATCCACTCATTAAAACTTGACGTCATAGTGATTACTTGTAAGTCATACTAAATGACCTTGGCTGGTTTGGAGGTGATCCTCCATAGTCATACCTCGTGCAATGATATATAAGTATGTTTGAGTGCGATTCACTCGCACTGGCAAATGAAGTCCTTTAGGACAATATCCCCATTATCTAGAGCTTCCGTAATGATCGGAATATCCCCAGGCGCATAGAAAGAATGAATAGTAACAAATCATTCACTCTGACGACTTCGAATAAGACGTTAAAAGCATGCCATTAGTCTTAATGTTATAATGTACCGCAAATTCATAGAGACATAATATTTAAACAGGTAAGGAAGCCTATGGAGCGGAGACTTCCGTCTTCAAATGTGTTAAGACAACAGCTATCGATTGATTTTTTTCTGTCTCGCGGGTCAAGGAAAACAAATCCTTTTGAGCATAGAATATTATAATTTCCGAACAGCAGAAATCTTCCAGTTCACTTATTTGGGCGTATCGGAGTAGGCCTACCATCAAATACCACTGGACTGAGCCGGGATCGAACCCACCGACTTGAACGCAGAAGCATTGCACTCTGCTGCCTGAGCAACTCAGACAGGTGGGACCTCTGGATTCATCTGAACGGCTCCATAATTTTTGTTCATCCCGGGCGAATTTCTACTTTATTCAGGTCGGCACATAATGGGCATTTGGTTCAGTTTTACGGCCGGGTGCCCTTTCTGACGCCACTACTGCGTGTTTCTGTGGTGGTTGATAGTATGATGTGTCCCAATCTCCTAGCCAGAGGAAAAACCGTATGCAGTTAAAATCCTCGGCCCGGTCGGGAATCGAACACGAGTCCCTCTGAACTGAAGTCCTGTATACCGACCATTCAGCCGAAGAGCAAATATATTAAGTATTTTGTTACATTTACGAACATAGGCTACCATGAATAGTTCATAATATAGGCTACACTGTTTTCTTGAAGTGATACTCAATTAGACTAAGTTACGTTGAATTGGTCGGAGCTGGATTCGTCTGACGTAAAGCAGAGGTTGCTTACGATCTTCTATTTGAACCTAACAATAGTTAAATAGTAAACAACATGATTTTTACACAATAATAATAATAATAAAAATAATAATAATGATAATAGCCTAATAATTTCGTGTGGCTATTTCTAGCCGGGTGCAGCCCTTGTAAGGGAGACCCTCCGATGAGGGTGGGCGGCATCTGCCATGTGTAGGTAATTGCGTGTTATTGTGGTATAATAATAATAATAATAATAATAATAATAATAATAATACGTACTGAACGTCCATTCTAATGATTGTCTTAACGGACATCAGAGTGTTCGAATTCTCATGTTTTTCCACAGGCCTCCCTTAACGTGCCTAACGCTAACTAAATCGAAGCTACTGTCTTGGGATCGATTGGTCAACGAGTATACATACCATTAAGGTCGGTTCATTACTTGCTCGATAGCTGTAATGAAATGCATACAATCATTCACCCTAAATAAAGTTGCCATTAAAAACCATAGTTTTCATTCTAACTTCGTTACAATTGAGAACTTGGAAACCGTGCTTGCCTTCGGTTCAAGGGTCCCGGATTCGATTCCCGGCCCGGGCGGAGATTTTAACCTTCATTGGTTAATACCGATGTCTTGCGGGTTGGGTATGTGTGCCGTCTTCATCATTAGAATTCATCACAGACAGGGTCCCATCCTCACAGACGTGCAGGTCGCCTATACGGCGTCAACTCGAAAGACTTGCACCAGGCCTCTTCGGAGGCCACACGCCATTATTTCTTATTTTCGCACTCACATAAAGAATTCAAGTCTGCACCTTGTTACAAGATAATTCCCACTATTATTCCCAATTCAATTTCCAAGAAAATACTGTCGCACTTTGTATAACAGAAATCGCAATAGTAGCCTAGACAGTAGACTGTGTGGGACCGGTCGCTACGTTGTTCATATGCCCTGAAGTTAAGCCAACGATTATAGTGAGGTACGTGAAGTTTAGAACTTACTTCAATTTTATGACTTATTATTCTTACAATAGGCCTACAGGAGGAAACCTAGCTGAGGCGGAAGAACGTACGTTCGTTTCCCTGCAAGAAAGTAAAGAAGTTAACTGTAGAAGCGAAAGACTTACATTTCAGAGGACTCTGTTGGCCTAGTGGCTCACCCAGCCTTCAGCACAAATGAGTACCAAGCTATTTCATGGGTTAGGTGGTGGGGTTTAAAGAAGGCCAGACCGGGCCAGTTGGCTGTGCGTGTAGAGGCGCGCGGCTGTGAGCTGCATCCGGGAGATAGTGGGTTCGAATCCCACTGTCGGCAGACCTGAAGATGGTTTTCCGTGGTGTCCCATTTTCACACCAGGCAAATGCGGGGGTTGTACCTTACTTAAAGCCACGGCCGCTTCCTTCCAACTCCTAGGTCTTTCCTATCCCATCGTCGCCATAAGACCTATCTGTGTCGGTGCGACGTAAAGCCACTAGCACAAAAAAAAAAGGCCGGATACTGAGCTAATCATTCTATTCCACTTAATGTCGTGGTTACGAATAGTGGAACCCATACCTTTCATCCACGGGTGTTCCTCCGTGGCCCGAACGAAGACGATTTTGTTTTTCCTCATTATTACGGTAGACTAGCGTTGTAAGGGAACGAATACGCGAATGTGTGAACGTTTTCATAGTCTAAATAATCCAAAAATTATGTAATATTAACAAATACTATGTGCCACTTCCTAGAATAATCTGTGGTGACGCTCGTCATTAAGAATAAAAAACAGAAATTTTGCCCACAGATTTCTATATCAAATGAGGTTTTCCCCCGTTCTCTACATGCACGTGGCTCTTAAAACTTAACTTAGTCTTCTGGCACGTAAACGCGTCAAGAGTTTAGTAAAGAAATCCACCGCATGTCACAGGCTGAATGAACTGGCAGACAGTAAGTCTGGTAATACTCATTAGACCTATTTAACTTAAGTTATATTTCTTTGTGAGAGAAGTAGGAAAAGCTTAAACTTCCCTTTCTCACGGATGAATTTACAAAAGGTATGCTACTGATGAGATTTAGGGGTGCGATATCATAGTTCATGTAATGTTATTCCTAGTATTTGTTTGTGTAGCGGGCATTTCAGAGCACATAGGCTACAGTATAGGTTAGGGTCACTTTGTGTAGCGTATTGGATTGATGTATGTCTGTACATACATTTTTACGTTTCCATCTCTGCCAATAATCAACACATAACATCGTTACTGCACAGAATGTACAGAATTTTAACTAGTGTACTAGTTAACCTACTATAGACACAGAGCATAGTGGCCGCGCGTGTTAAGTGCTGCGAATATGGAGCCAAGCTCTGCATTCGGGAGACGCGTGGGTTCGGACCTCTCCGTCAGCTGTCCTTACAGAGTTTTTCTGAGGATGTCCACTTCCAGGAAAATGCCGGGGCAGTTCCTATTCGTAGGTTAGAGCCGATTCCTTCCACCTCCTCACCCAATTCAATTCACCTTCATTCATTTCATCTCCATTAGCTCCTCAACTGAGGCTAGCGTCAAGAAGGGCATCCTGCCGTAAAACATGCCATATAACTTCGTCTCACCTCATCTCTGACGCTGTATCAAGAAACGGGAATAAGGGGGTGACATAGACGTACATTAGTTAGTCCATAGATAGGACGTGTTCAACTGGAGATATTTTCATCTTCAGTTTTTAATTACCATCTAGTTAATTTCGGTGCAGTAAAATTTCTCCATAAAGGAGAGAAGCTATTTTGAAAGTTAACCCAAATGTAGAGCCTTATCAATGTTTCACTGTGTAAACATGGGTGCATGTCGGTATTCTATAAAGCCTTATCAGCCTCCATTAGCATACATACATATTCACACATAGCCTGCAATTCTAATTCCCGTAATTATTTCCAACTTTCTTTCTCGTAATAGACTTTAACAAAATTCATCTAGAATCTACACTTGTTAGAAAGGAAAAAGGAAGGAAACAGGATCAAATAATAACTCAGAGAGGAGGTGGTTTAAATATTGCGAACCGATAACCATATAGAACGTGAGTGTCCATCAAGACATAGCTCATTATAAGTAATTAACGTTCATCATGTGTTATCACAGCATTAGTCATCTTTTACGAGTCATTGTTTACATTAAGTGTCATTACCGTAGTTTTCTCTTGTTGTTACTGTTGTTTTTGGTGGTGATGGTGTTAGTGGTTGTGTTTAGCGGGCGGGAGGTGTCCAGTTCGTCGTCCCGTGTATTTGCATGCGTGATAGTTACTTGATAAGCTACTTTATTATGGCGTCTGCACAGTTTTGCATGTGACTGTACACTTAGTGTATGAATGGCGTCTTGCAAGAGAAGTAGTGTTTAGATACATGGTGCTAATTCCAACAATCTGTGGAGTGAATATGGGGCAGTGGCGAGTAAAACTCCATTCACATAATTGCTTTTGTTAATACCATGGATAAATCTTTCCCCCTCCCAATAGCGCAGATATCGAAATGCCTAACTTAAGATTGTAATCAATCTAGGGTTCACCCTTTTAGGAGACATGGATGTATGGATGTTCGTGTAGTTTAAATAATTGTATAAACGTTAGCCTATATTAAATCAAACTGGAGAAGATGTTTGGGAGGATATTCAGAATGTTTTAAAATGTTCCCGTGCCCATTTCCAGGAGTGAGTGTGGGCAGGAATGTCCAGAAAAGAATCGTATTCAGGATAGCCTATCTTTCATGATGGGAGTGATAAGCTGCATACTCGGACATACAAGCTACTAATCGTGGCGCCGATAGCCAACTTCAGAAGTATCGTTTCTCCAGGGATTTACTATACACTTTGAAGAAAAAATCACTGGAGCACATAGGCCTTTCTTGTTCCTAGACTTTAATGACACATGCTACAGAATCCACCATAACATTATTTAGTCTCTTTAACACCAATAAACATATACCTCTTTGTAGTTTGAATTCTGTCCAACTAAACGCACATAATAAGACTAAGAAGTTGTGTGATCTCGAGTCCCAGGTACACAGCTTCTCAGATAACATTCATATACCAGAAGTCATAGATTCAGACCCATATAACTTTGTTGAGGAAGTGAAAGTTCTGGAGAATGTGCTGGCTGTAGGTGTTGGCGAAAAAGTAAGTAAGCAAGAGTGTGTTTTGAACTGCTGATTCTGCATCACTATGAGGTTGGTCGTTATCCAGATGGAGGATCACTTGACTGAGGAATGGCAGCTGAACTGCTGGTACAGTTCTCTACGTTTTTCTGAACGTTCAAAGAGCAATTTAACAATTCCTTTATACCAAGCGGCATACTACACCATGCCCGTGTGTGACTGGCGGATACATTTTTCTTTGTTGCCAGTTACGTTGTAAAAAATATGCCTAACAAAAATACCATGAATTTAATTTTAATTCCTAGAAGTGTAATTTTCATATTGAGAATTCCTATTGGAAACTTACTTGGCATTTAAAAAAGAGCGGTTCGTTGTGTGTCACAAAATTATACACCGATGAGCAATTGATTTTGAGATAAGCTACCTAGTTACTTGCGTGTAGCACCACCTTTAGCCCTGATGACTGCGGTGATGTGGCGTGGCATTGAAATCTACAAGACACCAGAAGCGTTGGGGACCACGCTGATCCACGACCTTTGCACAGCCTCCCACAACGCACGGAGATTGGCCGGAGCAGGGCCCAGTGCGCACACAACCCTACCGACAGCATCCCAAATGTGCTCATTGGGACTGGTTCGGGGGACCTTGGGAGCCAGGCAAGCATCTTCATATTCGTGGCTGTTCATTGAACTAATCAGCCACAATTCGGGGGTGATGGACTGATGCATTCTGTTGCTATAAGTACAGGCCTCCTGCAGGGTATTTGGAGATGAACAAATGGGTGGACATTAAGCTCACCAGACAAAAACATTGGTCACCCTAGTGCTCAACCAGTGGCCGATGACCTTAGATGTTAGGCCCCTTTAAACAACAAACATCATCATCATCAGTGCTCATCCACACACACACTGCCTCTACGTGAGTATATGGCGGTAGCGATCAGTGAGACATTGATGTTACAAGCGGACTGTGTAGCCTGTGTCAACTTGGGTAGGTGTAAGGATGTAACAGAGTGGCAAAAAGGGGCAATCGTGTTTGGCCGTGTCTATGGCCATACTATGCGAGAAGTTGCTGGATTTGTTGGTGTTTTGCAGCGGACTGTTCAACGTTTCTGCAAGCAGTGGTGTACTACACATGGCCACGAAACATGACGTCAGAATGTTTCGAAAATGATCCTGATTGATAGGGACCGGAGACAGGTTTCACGGTTTGTGAATCAAAATCGCTTCCAAGACCGACAGGAATTGCTGCAGTCAGTGAATGAAGGTCCATCCCAAACTGTTCCTGGGAGAACATTGAGACGGGAACTGAATACAATGAACATTTGGAGTCGGTCACCTCGCAAGAGGCCATTGCTCACACAGGCACATGAAACTGTGTGTCTTCAATGGGTTAGAAATCATCGAACGTGGACAATAGCTGACTGGCGGAACGTAATGTGGTCTGACGAATCACATTTTTGCCTGTATTCCAATGACGAACGTCATCGAGTGCAACGAAGGTCTGATGAAGCTTTTCATCCAGGATGTGTGCAAGGCCAGGTTCAAGCCGCAGGTGGGTCTGTGATATTTTGGTGGTGTTTTTCGTATCATGGATTGGACCCGCTCACTGAGGTGACCACTAACATGAACCACTTTGTTGCGAGAAGTTGCTGGATTTGTTGGTGTTTCGCAGCGGTCTGTTTTTGTATTGCCTTACAGTCAACGCCTGCATGATGAGTATGCAACTGATACCCCGATTTTTCAAGATGGCAACAGCAAAGTTCGTCGGGCTGGACGCACATGTGACTGGTTTTATGAACACTCTCCCACCCTGTTACATCTCGATTGGCCTGGAAAATCAGCTGATTTGAACCCCATTGAATATCTGAGGGACATGTTGGAACAGCAGATAGAACGCCGACATCAGCATTCCCGCAATTTGGTGGAATTGCGCTAACAAATTCTCAGCGAGTGGCTTAATCTGGATGCGACGTACAAACTTGTGGACTCACTTCCTAAACGAATCCAGGCGGTTATCAAGTCCAGAGGCGCAGTTACACGGTATTAAATAATGCTTGTAATGATTTCTCCAGGGATGACTAAATTTTTGTTCGGTGAGCTTATTCTGACAGCTTGTTCCGGTATCGTTCGCTGATGAGGGATATTGGCAGATGTACCAGGAGTGCCATTTCATCCCACATGAACGGTCCCGGTACTATTACATGCACCTGGTCTACCACAGTGACATTTCACCAATACATAGCTATCCCTTTCAATTGCTCATCGGAGTACAGTCATGTGCTACCGACATTTTGGTGTAGACTGCTTTCCGAATGGAAATGAAAACAATAATTCGTCGTGTTTTAGGTAGTGCATAGGAGAAATTAAAACCTACAGGTCACTATTAGCTCTTGTATCTGTGGTTGTCCGGCTCCATGGTTAGCATGCTGGCCTTTGGTCACAGGGGTCCCGGGTTCGATTCCCGGCTGGGTCGGGAATTTTAACCATCATTGGTGAATTTCGCTGGCACGGGGGCTGGGTGTATGTGTCGTTTTCATCATCATTTCATCCTCATCGCGACGCGCAGCTCGCCTACGGGAGTCAAATCAAAAGACCTGCACCTGGCGAGCCGAACATATCCTCGGACACTCCCGGCACTAAAAGCCATATGCCATTTCATTTCACCTGTGGGTATCAAATTTATCTAGTGAAAAATGCTTTAAAACAGCTTCAAATGTGCTTAAAGGCCTTTTTTGAACAGTAATGGACCTATAACGCACACTGTACTAGGATTTTATTGTTGCTATCTGTAGATCTCATGTGCTTATTTTTATGGTCTCTGACATACTTCTTTTTTCATACTTGACCAAAAATGTTTAGTTCAGTTGAGGGTGTAATTATGAGTCTTTGGAGTTGCAGTGTGTTACGTATTTGGGAAGTGTGATATGTTAAATACAAGGTCATGTCCTCTGTAGCTACTGAGGACTCGCTAAAGCGAGGGAGAAGGATATGATGTACAAGAGTATCGGCAATGGCCCCCACCATCTTACGACTCTCTGTTTCATTGCAATGGTAAAATGTACGAAGGGAAGACCGGAAATGGAAGGGCTCAAATGTGGTTGTTTGTTGTCCAGGAGCCGACTCGGTCGTAAATCACCCCCATCCCCGGCCTAGGTCCAGGGGTAAGTGGGGGGCGTGGTGGGTGAGTCGGTCTGTATTACAGATGGCTGCGCTAATGGGTACTACACGCGGGCAGACCTTAATTTCCTGCAGGTCCCTCGCTCAGACTCAGCGGCGCTATGATTTGCATCAAAATGAGCTGCCGCCGACACTCTTGTCTCAGCACCTGATTGGGTCCTGATGGGTGGTCGGATGGCTGGCCGCTTCTTAAGAAAAACAAACTAGTTAGCAAAAGTAGCGCGCCAACATGTGAACAAATCGTACTTTGGTACAGATGAGCATTCGTAAGACAGCAGTTCTGAATGTTACTCGCAATGGTCTCGTCTGAAGGGGATACAAACGAGGAATTAATGAAGCCACAAAGATTCTGGAGAGAACACAAGAGGGAAAATTGGTTCAGGTTAAAAGAACAACTTTAGAAAACGAGCATACTAGGCTGTAATTAAAATGCTTGACGTTGAGCGCCATTCAAATTCCGTGGTCATTAAAACAAACGAAGGGGTGAGTAGGTCCACGATTTTTTAGTTCGTAATGAGCTACACCTTAACGAGTACAAGCGCAGCATATCCTTAAGGTTTAAGTAGATCATGGTCTGTATTGTACGTAGGTACTGTATGGAATAAGACAAAAGTTTGCCTCCTGAGCAATAGTTCAGTAGCCTGTGCATACTTTGGAGTCATCAAAATATTTTCATTAACGAAATGTTCAATCAAGTAGAACTATTCTATTTAAAGTATAAAGAACAGTTAAAATCTTCTCTATACTTACGAAGTACGTAAGAGATGCAGAATCTCAACAAGTCTTGTTAATACAACCACTTGTCCTAAGTTGCAGTAGGTAGGCTAACTAAGTGATATAGAAAGTCAAGGTATTGCATTATGCAGGCCTACTAGAAATATGTGCCTTTGCTGGCGAGACCTAGTGTTACAGTGCCATATACCTTCTGGTATGGGCTAGAGCAAGTTTGTTACATTCATTGACCTGCCTCAGTCTTATCCTTTGCTTTGACAATATGAAAGTGACTGAGGTGTGAGTGATGCCAGTAATACGATTCCTTATGCAGCCAGTCCCTGCTATGAATGGTTTGAAAATGTTGCTCATAGGGTCGGTTGGTGCATGCATTTCAGTGGGCTTGGCGACTAATATGTAGCAGCAACCTCTGGCTCAGTGAGGAAAGCAACGGAAAACTACCTCACTCCTCATTTTCCTACTGCGCCTCTTCAGTGATGCCTTGGCCATCTATGACAGCTGATGGTGGAACTGTTGAGGATCCAACCAGCCTTCGGGCTGAAGATTGAACATACAATCATACGTACATACATACATACATACATACATACATACATACATACATACAAACTAGAAATAGGCCTATCTGAAATTTATTTTTCCATACATTCCAATACTTGTTGGAACTTCCTGTGGGTATAACTCATTGGAGATTTAATCCCGAAAACGTACTTTACATCAACGCCGCTACTGATTGGCAACCACCCCACATGAAGGTGGCTGTGGGAGGAACCAATCCCTCCGAAACGTTATCTGACACTGGGTTAGCGGAAAGTTCACCTGTACCCAAACCTAGGCATGCGGGGCATTCCGTTCTTATTTCAGAGATTGTTATGTATCCCCTCCGAAAAACAAAATCTAAGTTACAATCTAAGTTACAAGTTCTGCTGGTGTGGTAGGCCTAAATGAGATGATCGCCGATCTGTAAGAGTCACTCGAACATGTAGACATGTAGACATATAGCTTCACCTGTAAAAGCCACAAAACTGAGCGAGTTGGCCGTGCGGTTAGTGCAGCGTAGCTGCGAGCTTGCATTCGGTATATTATGGGTTCGAATCCCACAGTTGGCAGCCCTGAAAATATTTTTCCGTAGTTTCCCATTTTTATGTCAGGGAAATGCTTAGGCTGTACCTTAATTGAAGGGCTGAGAACCATAGTGGGCCAAATCCACCAAACGTCGAAATTGAGTTAATGCCATCTAGCGGTTCATTTCTGACTTAGGTATTATCTCTCCAACTGGGCTATCTCTACGTCTTCCCATTTATGTGCTACAGGGTCACAAAATATCAACCAAATTGAACTAGCCGCTGGAGGTAGTGCCATAGTGGGCCAAATCCGCATGACCAATCCCTCGCTTGCTCTGAGTCACGTGATATGCATAGTATCATGGCGGACATCGGCCACGAGGAAAATAGAAGCAGTGATTTGACATGCAGCAGACCCTCCTCCTCCCTTAATAACAAGTAGCGTTCATTTTTACATGAGGAAGTTTTGGATATATAATGTAGGAATACATAACTGTAAAGATGAAAAAGGGTACATGTACTTGTAGGGTGAAGATACAGTACAAAAGGGGCCCCAACAGAAGTAGGTTAATGTATTCTGTATTACCTGAGGAACGTCAGCACAACAGCAAATCATTTAACAGCCTATTCAGACACTTGTGGTGGTCAGAATAGGAATCAGTATATTGCATCTTTGTGGGCCACATTAGTTTATTATTCCCAATTTAAAACTATTGATCATAAGTTCCTAGAACCTGGCCATTCATATTTGCCTAATGACAGAGATTTTAGTACCATCGAAACTTCAAAATGTAAGGCAAAATCACTGTTTTCGGTAGAAGATTATGTGACCTTAGTTAAGGAATGTAGGAGAAATAAGTCCTTTAGTGTGAAGAGAATGGAACAAAAAGAATTTGTGAACATTAAGGAGCTCTCAAAAAACTTTGTGATTCGTAAGGAAACAGTAGATGGGGAGAAGGTTGAGTGGCTCAAAATTAGGTGGTTTCGTTTCCAGTCTAATGAGGACGTATTCTGGATCTCTTCACCATACACCAAGAGAATTAGCTAAGCAAGCGATACGAGCCGTGTAGCTGTTAGTTTGCATTTGCGAAAAGGCTGATTTGAATTCCATCGTCGAAGACGTTTTTCCGTGGTTTACCATTTAATGCCAGTTCAAAATCGCAACTGTGCTTTAGGGTAGGGCTGCTAATTTCCCAGTCCTAACTCCCTCTCATGAACCAAGGTGAGTGGCTCAGCTGGTAGACACTGAGCCTACGTTGGGGGTTCGATCCCAGCTCATTCTGGCGGAATTTCAAAGTGCTCACACACGTCATGGTAGATTTACCAATATATAAGGGACTTCCTGAATGATAATGTTCCTGTTTATTGCTGTCTCCGAGAACCATAAAAGTAGTTAATGGGGCGTAAATCTGATATTATTATTATTATTATTATTATTATTATTATTATTATTATTATTATTATTATTATTATTATTATTATTATTATTACCCATCTCCTTGGCTGAAAGGCCAGCGTCACGATCTTCGATATGCTCCGTGTTCGATTCTCGGCCGGGTCGGGGATTTCAGCCGAATCTGATTAATCCCTCGGGCTGGGAATCTGGGTGTTGTGTTTGTCTCATAGAAATCTCTTCACATATACGAAACACAACACTTTATCAGCCACGACAGGTACCTGCAATTGTAAATACATCCCTCTACATAGAATTGGCGCTAGGAAGGGCATCCAAAACAGTAAAACAGGGCCAAGACGACATGCGTAACACACTTCGCACCCGTGACCCCACCAGGTTGACAGAAAATGCACAGAATTATTATTAAGTATTATTATTATTATTATTATTATTATTATTATTATTATTATTATTATTATTATTATTATTATTATTATTATTATTATTATTATTATTATTATTATTATTATTATTATTATTATTATAGTTCATGGTGTGGGTTACTGTAGTCACGTCCTAGTTCGTGAATCATGGGCAACGCCTGAGTCGCTTAGTGAGTGGTTCTGAATGTCGGGATACCATTTACTATGGAATGGGAGTGGGAATCTCGGACATATTCTGAGTTATGGCCCTATTTGTGTTCAGACGAGTAGGACTATACAATCCACTGCTGGTCCGTAACCCGTTAGAGGAGAGATCCCCTCTTGGACTATTTGCAAGTAGGGTAGCATCCTGCTTCATGAATTTACTGAGCTCAGAACATTTTAAGCAAGCCTCGGTCCTATGGGAGTAACGGAGTCCCACTCCCATTTGACAGGCGAGGGACTCCTTGGAAAGAACTTGGCGAACGAAATGGAATTCGCTGGGGAGGTTTCAGTATTAAGGGGGCTTATGGAAGAAAGAAAGTAGAACTGGTTGAGTCAGCAAAGACGATGCATCTGGATGTTCTAGGAGTAAGTGATATCCGGGTAAGGGAAGATGACGAGGAAGAGATAGGAGAATATGAAGTGTTCTTGACGGATGTACTAAGGCAAGGGCAGAGTATAGGGTAGGGCTGTTTATCAGGAATACGATTGCACGCAACAGAGTTTCTGTTATGCACGTAAAATGAGCGAATGATGTGGGTAGATTTGGCAGTTGAAGGAATTAGGACGGGAATTGTCTTAGTGTATTCACCATGTGAGGGTGCAGATGAGGATGAAATTGACTAGTTGTATGAAGCATTGAGTGACATCATAGTCAGGGTCAACAGCAAGAATAGGAGAGTGCTAATGGGAGATTTCAATGCGAGAGTTGGAAATAGAACTGAAGGATACTAAAGGGTGATTGGTAAACGTGGGGAAGATATGGAAGCTAATGGGATTGGGATGCGTTTTCTGGACTTCTGTGCTAGTATGGGTTTAATAGTTACGAATACATTCTTCAAGCATAAGGCTATCCACCGCTACACGTGGGAGGGTAGGGGTACCAGATCCATAATAGACTAATTATATCTTAACCGACTTCGAATTCCGATAGTTTGTCAGGAATGCACGAGTTATCCGGGGTTTTCTCGATGATACAAAATTAAATATCTCTAGGCCTAGGATAGAGAAAGTCAAATCTGTCTGCAAACGAATAAGGGTAGAAAATCTTCAGGACGAGGAAATTAGACAGAAGTACATGGATATGATTAGTGAGAAGTTTCGAACAGTCGACAGAAAGCAGGTTCAGGATATAGAAAGAGAATGAGTGGCATACAGGGATGCAGTAGTAGAAACGGCAAGGGAATGCCTAGGAACAATTGTCTGTATAGATGGGAAAAAGCGAACATCTTGGTGGAATGATGAAGGGAGGGCAACTTGTAAACGTAAAAGGACGGCTTATCAGAAATCGCTCCAAACAAGGGCCGATGCAGACAGGGAATTGTACGTAGATGAAAGAAACAGAGCGAAACAAATAGTTGTTGTATCCAGAAAGAAGTCATGGGAAGATTTTGGTAATAACCTGCATAGGTTAGGTCAAGCAGCAGGGAAACCTTTTTGGACAGTAGTAAAGAATCTTAGGAAGGGAGGGAAAAAGGAAATGAACAGTGTTTTGGGTAATTCAGGTGAACTCATAATAGCTCCCAGGGAATCACTGGACAGGTAGGGGGAATATTTTGAACAGCTTTTCAATGTAAAAGGAAATCTTCCTGGTGGTGTTGCGAACAGCCAAGCTAATGGGGAAGAGTAAAATGATGTTGATGAATTTACGTTTGAGGAAGTGGAAAGGATGGTAAATAAACTCTATTGTCATAAAGCAGCAGGAATAGATGAAATAAGACCTGAAATGTGAAGAATAGCGGGAAGACAGCAGAGATGGCTTCATAGAGTAGTAAGATTAGCGTGGAGTGTTGGTAAGGTACCTTCAGATTGGACAAAAGCAGTAAGTTAATTGCACCTATCTATAAGCAAGGGAATAGGAAGGATTGCAATAACTAACGAGTTATTTCCTTGATTAGTATACCAGGAAAAATATTGACTGACATCTTGGAAGGGAGGGTGCGATCAGTGGGTGAGAGGAAGTTGGATGATAACCAGTGTGGTTTCTATCCGCCGAGGGGCTGTCAGGATCAGATTTTCAGTATACGCTAGGTAATTGAAAAATGCTACGAGAGGAATAGACAGGTGTGTTTATGTTTCGTGTATCTAGAGAAAGCATATGACAGGCAGGGTACCAAGGGAAAAGATGTTCGCCATACTGGGAGACTAAGGAATTAAAGGTAGATTATTAAAATCAATCAAAGGCATTTATGTTGACAATTGGGCTTCAGTGAGAATTGATGGTAGAATGAGTTATTCGTTCAGGGTACTTACAGGGGTTAGACAAGGCTGTAATTTTTCACCTTTGCTGTTTGTAGTTTACATGGATCATCTGCTGAAAGGTATAAAGTAGCATGGATGAATTCAGTTAGATGGAAATATAGTAAGCAGTCTGGCCTATGCTGCCGACTTGGTCTTAATGGCAGATAGTGCAAAAAGCCTGCGGTCTAATATCTTGGAACTTGAAAATTGGTGCAATGAGTATGGTATGAAAATTAGCCTTTCGAATACTAAACTGATGTCCGTAGGTAAGAAATTCAACATAATTGAATGTCAGATTGGTGATTCAATGCTTGAACAATTAGATAATTTCAAGTATTTAGGTTGTGTGTTCTCCCAGAATGGTAATATAGTGAGTGAGATTGAATCAAGGTGTAGTAAAGCTAATGCAGTGGGCTAGCAGTTGCGATCAACAGTATTCTGTAAGAAGGAAATTATCTCCCGGACGAAACTATATTTACATCGGTCTGTTTTCAGACCGACTTTGCTTTACGGGAACGAAAGGTGGGTGGACTCAGGATATCTTATTCATAAGTTAGAAGTAACAGACATGAAAGTAGCGAGAATGATTGTTGGTAAAAACAGGTGGGAACAATGGCAGGAGGGCACTCGCTATTAGGAGATAAAGGCAAAGTTATAAATGAACTCGATAGATGAAGCTGTACGCATAAACCGGCTTCGGTGGTGGATCATGTGAGGCGAATGGAGGAGGATAGGTTACCTAGGTGAATAATGGACACTGTTATGGAGGGTAAGAGAAGTAGAGGGAGACCAAGACGACGATGGTTAGACTCAGTTTCTAACGATTTAAGGATAAGAGTTATAGAACTAAATGAGGCCACAGCACTAGTTGCAAATAGAGGATTGTGGCTATATTTAGTAAATCACCGAGGCTTGCAGACTGAGCGATGAACGGCATAACGGTTTATAATGGTAATACATGAATGTTATTATTATTATTATTATTATTATTATTATTATTATTATTATTATTATTATTATTATTATTATTATTATTATTATTATCTGACCCGCAGAAGAGAAATCCGGCCTTACGGTGTACATTATATATAGAGTACCCTAAAATTCAGTGCTGTCGTTTATTTTGTGTTCAGAATATGAGCACTGAAATGCATTGCGGCTGTATTCTTAGGAAGTAAAGAATGAGTGATATACATTTCGAGGAATCATTTCCAATCTGTTGCCGCTGATTTGTCAGGGCACAATTAAATCAAAAATGAAAAGAAACATACTTTTAGAACTTATCGTTCAGATCCAGCTCTTTCTGTTAAATGCTAATTGTCGTTAATTAGTCATCGTTTTAATCACTATGCTAATTGGAGAACAAGATGTTCTCCGAGCTGAAGTTCTCGTTGTTGATGATGGGAATCTCTGTTTCAGGAGCACCCGGGATTGAGGGGAACCCCTCTAGCTATGCTGGCGGCACAATGTAATAAGCTGTCCAGCAAGTCACCGCCACCGCTAGCGGACGCGGCAGTGGGGAAAGGTTTCCATCCCTGGAAGAAGAGTCCCCAAGCCAGCTCTGTTGGCGCCACCAGTGCCAGCACCAGTACGCCAGCCAGTCTGTCGTTGACGTCTCAACGTGCGTCCACCTCCATGGGCAACTCTACATACAGCAGTAGACCTGTCATGACGTCATCTGCATGCGGATCTGCTGCAGCAGCAACCTACGGCAGCGGAGATCTTTACTTCCCCGGAGCTAGTTCGCAGTCGGGTGTGACGTCCGATAACTCGCACCATCATCACCATCAGGTGAGTTTCAAGGCCAGCACAATACGGATGCACTTGCTGAAACTCATGAGCAAAATATGCCAATCAAGGAAACGCATTACAAAACAGCCTATTAAATCCAGTTAAATTCCGCCTTTAATCTTTTATTTCTTTCCTTGATTTTCCATTTGAACATCTTTCTCGCACAGAACTTCATTCAAATTATATCCTTTGGAATCACTTGGGGATTATCATAAATGTGACAAACCTGGGAAGGAAGTAGGCTAATTAATTGTCCATTACCTGTTCTCATTGGTGGAGCATTTCAAGTTTGGTGTGATGGAGGTTTTGCTAAAAAGAGAAACACATAAGGAAATCAATCCACAAAACAGCGCAATTCAGTTTCAGTTGTAATCAACAGCTAATTGAGAATCAATTTTCACAGTTCTGTCCCACAAATTATCTCATAACGTCCTGCGATGGTGTATGAAACCGTGAAGTTCCCTTCCAAGAGATTCTCCCAAGTACGCGAATCCAGACATTCGTAATATTGCCTATTAAATACCTGTGTAATTCATAATGACGTAAAATATGCCATTCTCAATATTTTAAGATTTAAGAAAGAGGAGGTAATGGGCAGTACTTTTTTCCTCATCACCTATCGCAGTGTACATCTTTCGTAACTTTTACCTTACTAATAGATCAAACTTTTCAAAGTGCTATTTGTTAGACTGTCCTTCTTGTTTCTAATAATTTATTCAGTTTTTGACTTGTACGTGCACATACACATACTGTCCTTCTTTGTCTACTGATCACATCTTTAGCCTACTTTTCAGACGAACTTGTCCTACTCCTTGCGTTCGACACAAGAGTCCTGTTAGAATATGAGACTATAACATTGCTCCCTCTGATACTGGAAAACAAAACAATTAACATGGCTTCCGTTTTCCGCACTGGTACGATGCTCATGACTTTCGGCAAGTTCTTGGCACACCCATTTAGTTGCGGAGCATAACGATGGGGGAATGGAAAGCAATGGGCTGCTCAGGAGAAATAGGTCTTCAGGTTCATTGGGTGAATATGTTACACGGTGGTTGATAAGAATAAACTTGTTGACGTGAATACGGTGCGCCAGGACCCATAAGCAGTGTGATCTACAGTATTTCACAGATAAATATCCATGGCTGATTTGTGTAGATAGGACAAGGAAAGTGCCTCTTTCTAAGACTAGTTTGACTTTATACGTGAATCAGGATCGAATTCATGTTTAAAATATTGAGTCTTTGCCAGGCACATATTTCTCAGAGCCCTATATTACACTAATTGAAATATTAATAACAAAATCATAATTGTTGGTTTTTACAAAGATTAAATCCGAATATAGGTCAATTAATGGGATTTCCATTGACACACAGGTACTTAATAAAACCAAGAGTGGTTATATATTCATGGTTAGGGTATTGTGGGAAACACCGTGGTAGTTGACGTAAGACTGGAGGGAACTACAACATCGGAAGATGTTCATCTCCCTTTTGTGCTCCATTTTACAAAATTCAGGGCTTTCTATAGTAAAGTTTCTTCAGGTTGCAGAATTGAAGGAATGAAATTGTTGATTACGACATATAGGTACATAGAATATTTTGGTGCGTGACTACTTCCAAAAAGTATTTACATAGGCCTTTAGAATATAACAACGGAATAACTCAGGAAGGGTTCATTTCCTTCAAATGTTTCACCTCGATTATATTTGCGAGCTTATGGGATGGACAAAGAAAGAATCAAATGTGCGTTTCATTTTCTTGAAGAAGCAATGGATTTTGATGGATTTGAAAGAAATACAGTGACTGAATGGATATACTATACTGAAATACTACCGAATTGGTTTGTATGTTATAAATAAAGTGTAAAAGTGGCGAGAAGCATTTGTTTGTTATCGATATCACGTGTCTGGTTTCTTCTAAATGAATACAAATACAAATAACAAAACAAAACAATAAATATAGTTTACGAATATCCACAAGTTTGATAGGTTTAAGGAAATGAAGTTATATGTGATAAATTATTGGAAACATAACATTTGTTATTTCTGTTCTGTATAGCATGAGTCAGGTAATTCCGTGATACTGAATCCTCTGAATGGAAATTTATAAATGAGCTCAAAGATGTTGAGGATATTTCTGAGGTGGGCCTAATGTACGAACGTCGTACTTTGATTTCAAAGACATTTTCAAATGCACAAAGCAGTGTTGTACTCTTTCCGCCCTCACTGAAGAAATAAGAGTTATGAGACGGTTTTCTTGGTGAAGACCAGAAGAAACAGCCATTTTGTTCCTCACATCGAGATTTAACAAAGAAGAGAATTTGTACATTTGTCGTCGATACTGTTAGGTGAGATAGACTGGTCTAATAGTATCAAGAGAACGACGCAAAATACCTGGAGGTATAATAGGACTGGCAACGATCGTCAGTGGTCATTCATTGTTTGCAACGTGTGTTAATTCTCTTTATTTTTATCATTTTATTATGAGTATAAAGAAAGACATTATCCTTAACCTAAATTGAATTTACTATAACGATAGTTCATTTTGTCAGAAAACAAGAAATTGCAATGTAGCTATTAAATATATAAGTCAGTTTTCCTGTGAGTTAGTGAAATGTGTATACATTCAGCAACAAAAGTGTTTTGTATTCAGTTTCAGGTCACGTGTAACAAGTCCCTGAAAACTGTTTTGGTCAGGTGTTGGGTACAAGAATGTTTATGTCGCAAATTTTGGACTTATGACAAGTTTTTTCATTAGTAAGTTTCAAATACTCTACAGTTGCTGAAAATTCTTCACGGTAGAAAAAAGTTGTGAGAATGGGTGGTAAGTAAAACTACGTACATGATCAAAATTTGAGACCAACATTTCATAGTTAGCAACCTACAACTTCAGGAAGAATTCTCACAATGCAAACGTGCTGTATATATCGCAAATATCATGAGAGCCACTTGAAGAAGAAGAATAAGCGTATTTGAGGTCTTCATACATATCAGGGTACAGCCACGGGTTAAGGAAATGCAAGTGACGTATACGAGAATAATTTAAGAGGAAGGTTAGGTGAATTAGGGTACATAAAACTGACTAAGTTGGAAGAGATTGATAATTTCAGAAAAATTCAACAGAAATAATGTAGAGGTGTATGCTTCAACTGAAGGGAACCTCCCGTAGAGGAACATTGAATTTACTACCCCTCAGCCCACTCAGGAACGGTGCAAACAATAATATTTACCATTCTTTTTGGAAGTGTCTGAGGACTATCATGGGTTACTTGGTGAAGAGCGACCTGGAAGTGTTAACGATACTGTCTTTGAAACGTTTTGAGAAGTTAATTTCATTATTATTAGTTAGAAGAGCTCAGTATCACTGGAATGCCTGGTACTAGGAGTAGTTACTCATATGTTGCTCTTGCTCTGCCAGGCGGCGCTGCTGGGGAAGGTGGAGGCAGGTGCGGCGGCTCTCGGCTCCGTGTACTCACGCCATCCGTACGAGTCGTGGCCATTCAACGCTATGCCTGGCGCTACGCACCACGGCGCCATCAAGCCAGGGGACGCAGTGAATACAGCCGGCGCATGGTGGGATGTCCACTCCGCAGCCACCGCTGGCGGCTGGCTGGATATGAGTGGCGCAGGGATGCACGCACAGATGGCTGCAGCTAACTACGCTGCTACTTCAGCCGACTACTCATCTCTCAGCCACACATTAGCAGCGTCCAACACCGCTCATCATCTGCTGTCGTCAGGCCAACACTTGCTACAAGATACATATAAGTCAATGTTACCGGGCGCTCAGAGTGTAGGGGCCTCATTCGGCTTAGGACACCATCACCATTCTCCTGCATCAGCGCCATCACCAGTTTCGGCAGCCGCCTCTTTGCCGCCCCAAGTACCATCCCCGCGATCTCAGAGGCGGTACACCGGTCGAGCTACGTGTGATTGCCCAAACTGTCAAGAAGCGGAGCGTCTAGGACCTGCGGGTGTCCATTTGCGCAAGAAGAACATCCATAGTTGCCATATTCCTGGCTGTGGCAAAGTTTATGGTAAGACTTCACACTTGAAGGCCCATCTTCGTTGGCACACGGGAGAAAGACCCTTTGTCTGTAACTGGCTGTTTTGTGGTAAGCGATTCACTCGCTCAGATGAACTCCAACGTCATCTGAGGACCCACACTGGCGAGAAGCGCTTTGCCTGTCCAGTATGCAACAAACGCTTTATGCGCTCCGACCATTTGGCCAAACACGTCAAGACCCACAACGGCAACGGCAGTAAGAAGGGAAGTTCAGATTCATGCAGTGATTCTGAAGAGAACAGCCAATCGGACATGCCTGGTGGGGTGAATTCCCCAGCGTCTGTGAACAACACGCCACCTCCGGCGCCGCTGGGCCCCTTGGATGTGGTGACGGGGCCGGACGTAAAGCCTCCTGGCTTGGTCTGAGCCCGGTGGGGTCCAGCGCTCTTCTACCCGCAGTATCACCACTAGATGAGCACGGACCCCGCACTTAATGTTACTTTGTGATAAGTCGCCAGAGAACTCAACATTTTAAACTGAGCCCCTAAGGAAGATATTGAATCTGTGGAAACAATCTCACTGGTGTAGCTACGCGAACTTGCTTCAACGTCAAACACTGAGCCACAGTGAATCACATCTGGCTTGTTTGATACGTGAATAACGTACGAACGTGAAATTGCTTTTTACAAATAAAGAAAATCAGAAATGATGTGCAAGGAAGATACATTTTATGTCTTGTAAATACTATACATACTATCACATTAACAGTGTATTATACCAATCCTCTACTCTACAGTAGCCTGTAAGATGAGTCGAGTTGAACAACAAAGTGCTTGCAACTATTTTTTCAATCAACTCGTATTGTGTATGTGAACTTAATTAGTGTATATATTATTATTAATTTTAATTATTATAATTATTATTACCATCATCATCATTATCATAGCCATACATGATGATACGAACCAAATTCACATATCAAATTAATTACTTCACCTGTTACTTCTTATTTCCTTGGCTCCTCTTTCCCACCGTTCTACACACATAAAGGGAGGAGAGAACCTTGGGAAGATGCAGCTTTACAGATGTCAACACAACATCTCCAGGGTTTTGTATTGCTTCTTGCCAAATTGTAATGGAAAATCTCTGAGGTTTTCTTTAATAAAAGATATGTGGGAAATATAAAGACGTTTCCATTTATTATTACCCTTTACAAACTCACTATCCACGTTCAACTATTTCCAAATAACCTAAAAACGCCTCACTGAAAATTTAAAAAAATTAGTTGCACATCTCCCAGTCGGCATAAAATATGCCTACAATATCCCGAGACACTAGGTGTACACAGCTCGGCTCTCTACTTCAGATTTTGAATTGATTGTCGCATTATTAAGAGGAATATCTGTGAGAATGTTCAAGAAAACATTTTCAGATACAAATATTGAGCCTTATAAACATCACCAGTTCAAGATACTCAACACATTGTGAAACACGACAGGACTTTCTTCTATGGGATCTGCTTTTCACTTTCTTCTCATTGCACCATGAATTATACACGAGTCCTGCAGCAACTCTTCAGGCAATCCAGATTAGACGTGAATATTTGAATCAATGTGGTCTTTGAAACACAGCGAAAGTAACTCTCAATTATCCATCAAGAGATTCGTCCTTAATTCAGTGATTCCTGGAAAGAAAGATATATTTTTCTTTCAATGTTAATACTCATCATTCGGACAATAGAATATGTAATGTCCGGCGTTATCGTACATCCTGTGAGATATCAATTGATGCACGTTATTCCAGTGAATTACGGGAAGCTGTGATTTTCGATATAGTGGAACAGGTCTTTGTGATGAAGTATGTCTAGACAAATTGCACTGTTCGAACACTTTTGTGGAACTTCAAAGAAACTTTGTTGCAGAGCAAATGTAGCGCAGCAGAGCTTAATTGATCAGGTATGAAGACTGCTAACATTGCGAACCTAGTTTATTACGAGTACCTTCAGTGAAAGAATTTATGGATGGACATGATTTGAACTTTTGATACAGGAATACATTTTCTTACACCGAAAATTAGCCAAGAATGGGAAATCCAATGGAATGGGTCAGAATGGGCTTTTCTGTAAGCGTACATTATTTTATTTAATACACAGTTTTCAAAAAAAAAAAGACACGTAAAACATTCCTCTCGTAGGAGGGTAACTTTAACACCCATACAGTGGAAAATTTATTTTACTTGCTATGAATGTTGAAGGGAGCGTTTCATTTATAACACTTGTGAGAGGAACATATGATATTTCCACTGGAAAACATCACCGGAAGATAATTAAGAATGCTATTGAAATATTCTTACTTTGCAGTAAGAAAATAAATTATACAAACATTGAATATCAGTACGGTGACAATACGAGGCATAGATTCAATAAACTGTACATTTCTAATGAAAGCAATGCATTGAAAATGAACTGGGCCTATCCTTAACAGATAAAAGTGAAAGAATACTTCAAGCATTCTAATTCTATTATGTAAAATGGGTTTCACTATAAATAAATAGGTAAATACCTACCTACCTACCTACATACATACATACATACATACATACATACATACATACATACATACATACATACATACATACATACATACATACATACATACCTTTGATTGAAATTTATGTCATAGCTGACAGTTTCATTGGTGTTGCGATAACTATGCAAACGGTCACTTCTCAGTACAGACATTTATAGAGTACTACAGGTTTACATGCACACTATATCTGCTTCTCTGACGGAGATGAAGTGAGCAGTTATTAGAAAGGCATAAATTTTAATGCACGGCCGCGCCATGCACCACACGTGCTTTGCCTTCATTCTTCCCAATTCTTTTCGTAGTTAGGCTGGAGACTATGGATAGTGTAGGTGAACAGTTTTTGGGGGTAGAAAGCTCGGTAGAATTGTTTACACGAGGTTAACATTGGTGGGCTACTAAGAATATTTCTAATTGCTGTCGGCAGTTGTAATATTACTCGTGAATAATTATTCTTAAAACTCTCAAATATTTGTGGAACATTATGTACTGCCAACAACTACTCCTTTTA
This sequence comes from Anabrus simplex, assembly GCF_040414725.1. NCBI lineage: Eukaryota > Metazoa > Arthropoda > Insecta > Orthoptera > Tettigoniidae > Anabrus > Anabrus simplex. The sequence goes on along the minus strand of NC_090266.1, from coordinate 963,628,645 downwards.
AATATCTTAAACTGACGATTAGGCTCTAGCTCTCTCCCCCCTTCCCCCCAGGGTCAACATGTTTATCTTTAAAATCAAGTTATGCATGTGATCAAGTTGCATATTGGTGTTAGGCCTTTTTTTTTTTTTGCTAGTTGCTTTACGTCGCATCGACGCATATAGGTCTTATGGCGACGATGGGACAGGGAAGGACTAGGAGTGGGAAGGAAGTGGCCGTGGCCTTAATTAAGGTACAACACCAGCATTTACCTGGTGTGAAACTGGGAAACCACGGAAAACCATCTTCAGGGCTGCCGACAGTGGGGTTCGAACCTACTATCTCCCGAATACTGGATACTGGCCTGCAGCTATCGAGCTCGGTTGTGGGCACATCTTATTAAGTAGAAGAGAACTATCTTCAGTACATTTTGTTTATCCTTTAAAATAGAATTCTCGTTCTTTTAGCAACGAATGGCTGCGACGTGAATAGTCAGGGAATGAATTCAAAGTTTCAGTCTATTTTCAGTAAATCGTACAATTCATGGAACAATCCTTTCTTTAAATCTTTCATAATCATTTTAAATAAGTGTTTATTTGGATAATTTTTAATGTAGGAATGAGCAATCGTCAATGGATGTTTTGGCATGATTCCTCCCGGTTACTTACACTGAAATATTATTGTCCGTTTTATTAATAATTGAACATCTAACTTAATTTAGGCGATGTTATCAGTTTCAGTAGTGTATAATGTTGTAGTATATCTTAGAAATAAACTACCTGAGACTTAAAATTACAAAATAATATTTACATTGATATTTTATTGGTTAACATCACAACAAAATATAAAATTTCAAGTGTTGCTTCAAGTTCTCTGTTGCAAGTGAGTGTATCCAAGGACGAAAGTAAAATCTGTCTTTGAGTATATTTCTCGAAAATATGAAAGAAATGTTCATTGAAATAAGCACACTACTTGTGATAGTGGTACTAGAACCGTATCTCTCCTTAACTTGTCATTTTCGGCATACATAGTACATGTATGATTTACCCAGTCAAATATCAATTTAAAATCACATTTCCATGTTATAAACGTTATTTGTTATAACTACACAGAATTTTGGGGTTAACGATATAGCAAATGACATCACTTTTCAAGCCAAACAGCTGAAAGGAGAAATGCGTGGAAACAAGTGTGATATGAACACTGTTCGAGAATATCCCAACAAATCACAAGCCGTAAATTTTACGAATCATTAATACTGGCTGTATGTAAACAGATTTCCTTCTCACTGTTACGTAATTTCTCTGCTTCGTGCACAATTTTTACACCGTGATGAGACTCAATGAATAGGTAATATACAAACTTGGCCGATATAAATTTTATTCCAGCTATTCAGATCCTCATTTACGTAAATACATTCTTTTCATCATTCTATAGACCTTGGATTCCAAAAATACTGAACATCTGTTGGATCCACCCCGGCCCAGGATGTGCCACATATCATTGTACCTTCCGTATATACACAGTAGCATGTGTCGATTGCAGCCTTCTGACTCGTAATCCAAACCGGTACTGAGAAAATTTTTCTCTCTGTTCTCTGCATTGGCAATGATTTTATTCATTTCGAGAACTGCAGTTAATCCTTAGGTTATATATTATTCTTCTTTAATTACCGACATTATTATCGTCATAAACTTGCACATTACCAGCATCATGTGCACATCAGTACTCTCTGAATAATTTTATGGGAGAGTACTTTGACTGTATAGGGAAGTCAGCAGTTGTTTAGTACTTTTCTTTTTTGGTCAGAGTCTGAAACTGTAGAATGTTCTTTATGCGTCTACTGATCAGGAATGGAAAATTCTCACCTTACTGTGGTCGACATGAAGATATTTGGGCTCCTTCTAATACAATTTTGTTCCGTATTTCTCTCCTATAATACATACCTTTCCTATTATCAGACATAAATATTATCTGCACTAATTTTTGGAGGATATGCTGGAATATCACCTTTAGATAGTTATTGGTCTCTTTCCAATTCACAATTCAAATTCAATCAATTATTGTGTCATACTTGTGTACTCACATTACTACGTTTCCGCATGGGAATTACCTTGCTCTCGGTTCACTACAGTACCTCTTCCTGATAATCATGTGCATTAATTGAGAACTGGACAGACGAGGATGAGTCTGAAAATATTTTAATATTTAATTATAAATGACATGCAGCCTATATGAAGGATTTCCTGCCTCTCCCAATGAAGCAGTATAAATGTTGTCATCAGTCGTTGTCTACTGCATAACACGTGTGTATATGCAAGCCTGAGAAGAAACTTTTGTACCTAAGTGGCCGTAATGGGCCCTGACTTTTACCATTCCCTACGGGTGGTCTCCATGAAAGGATTTAATTATTGGAAACTGAGTTACCAGATCAGCTACTCCTATGATCACTACATCGAAACTGAAAATCACTGTTTGGAGCATTGACATGCAGTCCGCCATTCTAGCAAATCGATCGGAATTTAGTGCTGCATATTCTGCCATTCATTTAAATAAGCTCAATTAACTAGCTGGCACTTGCAGTCTTGAAAGGTTTTACAGAATGCTTGAAACAATGTAGTACTTCGTCTTATAATCCATTTCACACATCGGTATAATATTTTTTTGAAATCATCTCGTCTGTCTCGTCTCAGATGCAGAATGCGTTTGCTTATAAAGAACATTTGTGAGAAAAATGCCAGCAAATTTATCATCCTGGAAGAATGAAATTTCCACAAATACTTTCAGATGTTTATGATCAAGTTACCATTTAAACTCAGAGAGTGGAAGTCAGTGCAGTTTACATTATGCCTTCCATCAAAAAACAGAAATATCTCAAACTGACCCTGATTCAATTTAAATACATCAACGGATATGAATGAAAAGTTTTGTTATGCTTAAACCACTAAAGGAAAGGAAAGGTGAGGAAAGGAACGTAATAATAAATTCAGCATATTCTATATTAAACGATGGGAACGCGAAGAAAATAATTTAGCGGAAAATTTTATGGAAGGAGTGATAGGGAAAAATATGTGTTATAAGTAATAAAGATATTCAATGATGGACGTTCTTTTTTTTAAATAAAAGAGAGAAGATAGACCAACACAACTTGGAAGCGGAATGCAAATCGACTCAGGAAGAAAGAAGATCTACATCAACAATCGCTGTGAATGACGGATATACAAGAGGAATTTTAATGGATAATAAGAGCAGTCTCATCTTTAATTAATGGAATAGAATAGTACTATGGATGGGTTAAACGAGGTAATTATCTGAATGGATTTCTTGTACATCGTCATATTTCCGTTACAGTGGAAAATAAGAAACAAATGATCGTTTACCACGTCTCAGAGAAATATTTAACACATTTGAATCTACAGTCATTGACAATCGCAAGGAAATATTACTTATTCATCCATGTGATTTCTCTGCCTCATATCATGAAAATAATAATTTGTCTGTGGACAATGCTAATCTATCCTCAGCAATGTTATACAGAATGCCCACGATTGATTTTTGAGAATATACTTCAGTTTCGTAAATCGTTTTTCATAGTACCTAAGTGGCCGTAGTGGCCCTGACTTTACCATTTCCTTTGGGTGGTCTCCATAAAAAGATTTAATTATTGGAAAATGACTTACCAGATCAACCACTCCTGTGATCACTACATCGAACTGAAAATTACTGTTTGGAGCAGGTATACTATTTTCGTTCTTTTAAACCTTTCCCATTTCAGGTAAAGAAGGGACATGAAAAAATCAGTGGAATTTCATTCCGTAATGCTTCTCCTATGTGTCACTGACATTCATCTGATAGAATCAAATATTATGACAGAATACTGTGAGCAAACAAGACTTGTCTGGGTTTATAAATACTGTCAAGGAAATCGCGTCACAGAGAAATAGTTTTGCGACCTCCTTCATTGTAAAGTAAATGATGCCTGAAAATAGCAACGAATTGCATTTCAATTCTTATATGTGTGGTCTTATTTTAATTTTACTTCACGCAGAAAAAATACATTTTCTGAATGTCAACGAATAATAAAGCTGTGTACGTCAAATTCTTTAATGTTTATTTTACTGTGAACAAAGGTGAGACACTCTTAAAAATAAAGAAATGTCTCTTGCGTGTTTCGGGTTGAAAATAAGAAGAGAGTCATCAGGTCGAAGGTCATGGTGTTTTATTCTCTAAGTGGAATCGTTCAACGTTACTGTGGTATGAACTGTTACAGGAAGTCAATATCGGTTCATGTGAATGACAAAATATGATGAAATGTATAGCTCTTGTACCTGTACGGTATAAATACAAGCTCTTATTTGTATATATGTTGATGAAGTATAAGAATGAAGGAGTGGGTAATCATCATGGATTTCGATCCTAGACGTAAAGTATTTGCCATTAAATTTCAAAAGTGTGCTTTTCAAATCTGTAGTTCTTGATTAAGAATGGCAAGAAAGTATTTATATAAAGCTGGATGAAAAACAACCTCCTCAAACCGACCAAGGACTATTTATTCAGCTGACGAAGTCCCAGTTCTGTCAGACTATGTTTCATTTGAGCTGCAAAGTTGATAAAAAGCATGATGTTGAGGTGAAAACTTTGAGGAAGTTAAGTAGATCTCGGCAGGCTCCCATGATAATATTTATCATGAACTCAACCCTTCATTACATTCTTTGGAATGTAAACTGTAAGAAATTAATGAATAAATATATGCTTAAACCAAATAACCCAGAGATATTATCTCCATTCTCAAGATGCCAGTAAATTTTTTATGCTCCAATTACTGGACGAAGGAAATGAAGTAACATCTTACTTCCGGAATCGTTAAGTAACGAATGACTGAGAAATGAATCTGAAGTGTAAAATATAAAATGAAAATTGTATGATATAAACAAGGAGATAAATGCTACCGACAAAGTAGAGTAGTAACGGCGTATGTATGTAGCCACAACGAAGGAAAGCTACTGCTACTGAGGACAGACAAATCTAGCGTAAAATAAACCTCTCTTAGAAAAGACTCATAGTATTTCAATAAAAGCTCTTATGTACATAGGAATCATGAAATCAATTATATTCTACGCACAATACAACTATAATCATTATGGAGAGTGAAATATATGATGAGAATTTCAGTACGAAGTGCATGGATGTGAAAATATTAGAAAAAAAATGCCTTTCAACTGTTCATAAAGCTGAAGTCGCCAAACAAGTACAGTAAAATACTAGCGTACTGTATGTATTAGAGGACAAGAGAAAAGTATTAAAGATACGAGTGGATGCAGTAGATAAGACCTGTCTATATAGCCCTTCCTCAGGAATTCAATAAATCATTATTAATCAAGAATGTACCAAGGAGGGACATTACTTAATCGATCATCTTTATCCATCCCAGTCGACCATGAAGCTCGTATGCAATGTATGGCCTTACTCCGAACCCTTACAGAGCACGCTTTGCGCTTTTCTTAGTAGGTTTTACATAATTTATAGTAGATATAAGAAATTACAAAAGTTTAGTTGATCAGGGCTTAACTTCGTCAGAACTGTTGGGAATTAAATCTAGTGGTATGTACTATAATCACTGCTATGGGACCTAATAATTCTACACCACTTTACTTCCAGCTTATTGGAAGTCACTGAGAAATTTAGATTTCTCCAACAAATTATTATGCTTTCCTCTCCACTGTGTATCATTTAGTTGTACTCTATCCCCTTCACCTTACTTTTTGATTTTGGTTGTTTTATTTAGTAGTCATCAATCCCATATATTTCCTGTGAGTGCGGATATCTCTAATAAATTGGGTTACTTAGGTATTTTTACTTGTTTGAACTAGTGTGATGTATACATTCGGAAATATTAACAGAGGTTTTGAGTTATGGCATTAATGTTAATTTGTCTGGAGTTAGTGTGGTGAATGTTAGACAAATTTCATAACAAGGACGGACACTGAGCTCCATGCTTTGAATGGAGCCATTAACTTGTTATACTAAACTTCTTAGTCCAGTTGCTTAGTTCCCATCTTCGTACAACTAATTTTTACTACTGTTATTTTGTTTCCTTTAAGAATATCGGCTTCTGTACATTCTCCTTCAACGTATATCTGAGTTTATATGGGGTTCATGAACCAGTTGGGATCGATGGGGGCTCGGACGTATGTTTAAGGACAGAGGACCTTTCTTTAACCACTCTTTGTGAGCCAGTGATTTTCACTACTGGTTCTATACAATGTCTTTAATTTATTTTGCCCATTTTAGGTCATTTTATTGGTCACATACTTATCAAAGAGTAAGGAAACTTCACTGTGCCAGTTTGTATTCGCATACACAATTGTTTGAGGGCCAATATTATTTTTATGGGGAGAAATTTGAGTTGGTTTAGGGACTATATGGAGAATTATTGTGTCGTTTATAGACTGTCTGTAATAAGACTCTGGGCGAATGAAAACAGGGTGTTGAGGATCGGATGTTAAAGCAACTTCTTGTATACCTGCACTCAGAGACATGAGAAATGCGAAAATAAGTAGATAGGAAAATTGGTTAGTTCCCACGGGGGATTTTCTGAGTATTACTTACTACAGTACCTAAAAGATTTACCTTATTCTCTCGAGCCAGATGCAGAGACGCAGCCCTATTACATGATCTGAAGGCCTGTCCCAATCGTAAATCCAAGCATTAGAGTTTGGCATAAACATTCACACAATAACAAAAATATCTTGATCTGACGTAGCAGAATATAAGGCTGATTATGAAGGTATTAACTACCCTTGCAAGGAGCAAAAACAACTACTGTATTTAATTTATTAATCACGGGTAATTTTCTTCTATTCCATTGATAGTTTCCAATAAACATTAGTTCAGAAAATTACGGTTTACTTTCTTCAGTTGCCAAAAAAAAAAAAAAAAAAAATGAAGATAAATTAGAAGGCTGCGGCTTACTGAGGGTAAGTCGTTTACTCAAATATTCAGTTAAGCTTGACTCGATACAAGTACATGTATTATCGCCCAATAAGGTCAACAGCACATGGCAAGCCATTTCATATTACAATAAATTAAATAAATAAATAAATAAATAAATAAATAAATAAATAAATAAATAAATAAATAAATAAATAAATAAATAAATAAATAGCCTTCTGAATCCCCTAAGGGCTATGGTCTCCTGCAACGCAGGAACAGTGGTCCGTTTAACTCATCAGGTGAGCATGTCCTGAAGAGCATTATTATATTGGCTATTTCCTAGTTTGTTTCGTGAGAACGTATTACTGCATGTTGTACACTTGTGTAGTCTCACCTCCCAGTGGTTGCAATTGTGCTTTTCGAGATCAACAATTCGCGAAAACGTACTGTTACCTTATTCACATCTGTACAGTTTTTCCCCAGGGAGGGCTGAGATTCCTTCTTGGTGAAAGCGTACCCTCGCACATTTCGTTCTTCCATAGCTTCTCCTCAGAATGTTGTGGACGTTTCTCTGTTACCTACCTTACATGTGCATGTCCTCGTTTCACTATGTGTTCCGTGATGACTTATCAGATCACTACTTCATGCGAACGTCTATGTCTATTTGACAACAGGCTTGCTACTTTCCCGAGTGATCAGATCATGGTGTCCTCTTTGTTGAGGCGTGCTATGATAAGAGAAGTTAAAGAAACATTTCTTACATTTTATGTAACATGGTTGAAATTGGTTTCGTTCTCTAAAAAGTAAACATGCCTAATCAAACGTACAGTAGTTCTCATCTTATTTTACTGAATCAGATATTTAGAAATGCAACATACATGTATCTTAATATAACGCACTGCTTGACCGGATTATCCCATTCTTGGCTAAATTATTATTATAGTATTGTTTTTGTTTCTCAAATGTGTGAAAGTCCAGTGGCTGTAAGACCTCAGTCCACACTTGATTTTGACACACTAATATGTGCGGTTCCCTGCACAGTCTTCAAATAATAAACAATTAAACAGAATCCTGTTATCACGGCTTGTTGTCATTTTTTACGATTTTTGGGTATAGGCTTCTTTAAAAACTAATGCAGTGTAGATTTAGACCGATATTCATCACCCTCTTTCAACAAAATTCCATTTATTTATCGTTATTCATTAATTCGTTCACAATATTTTGAAGATATCTTGGTCGGATGTCATTTCATCTGAACATGCGTTTCTGTGCACACTGTTTCCTATGTAGTGTACATAACGAAAAAACGCCTTGACATAATTTTGGGGGAGAACTTGTTAACCATTCGAATCCCCCTGAATCGTGATATATGGTAGTCTCTAAAGTCATGCACTGAATGTAATTACATATGATTTAGTTACTAAAATATTAAAACGAATGGAAGATACTTTGCCATTCAGTTACAAACTCTTTCCTCAAGTTGATCATCCCATTAAGGAAAGATTTCGCTATATATTCATGTTATTTGTAGGCTGGAATCACAGGACGAATATTTTAATGGATATTTTAACTTAATGGTGCATGAAATATTATCGGAAACCCATTAAGATAAGAAAGTGCCCTTGTACAAACACAAATACTAGTATATATAATACGAAGATATACCTAACATGAATAATCACTTTTTCCATTGAAATCTTACACTACAACGACTAGGGATCATTCAAAAACTATGAATCTTTATAGCAATTATACTATCCTGACCTGTGTTCGACGTGCTGAAGAAGACCTGAAGATTCTACAGTGCTGCCTGCGTACTCTGTGCTGCATACATGTCTGGAGGAGTGCTGTATGATGGGTAGCGTGCCAAAAGAGACTATGGATGAAACAGGTAATATAAGGTAAGTTCAGTAAGACTAACCAGGATGCCACGAAGAGATATATAACGGTTAGGGTATCTACTAAACTTCTCCCGGTATAAGGTCATATTTTCTGCAGTACAGTATTCAAATGCAGTGGGCATGAATGCTGAGTGATTTTGTCCGAGCTGCAGATTTTACACCTCGAGAGGTGTTCTGTATGATGAGTAGCTGCCGAAAGAGGACATGAATGAAACAGGTAATATAAGGTAAGTTTACTAATTCTCATCACAGTCCTCGGGGATAACTTTGAAGGGTTTAGATACCTGCTGAACTCCACCCAGTATAATGTCATATTTTTTTTATCAGAATTCAGCTAGAGTTGAAGTGATAGATGGGTGAATTTTTTGCTAGTTTCTTATCAAGACGCCCATAGGTCGAATACCAGTCAATATAAGTGAGAGTTTCCAAAATGAAAAGTCACATTCCAGTGGCTCGGACTCCACTTAAAACTTCAAGTCCCGCGCCTTATGAATAATTTGAAGGTTAGTAGTCACAAAAAACGCCAAATTTTCTTCCGTTTTCAATAAGGTAGAGTCTCAAAGGACAAATTTAGAAGGCCCCTAAGTTATTTCGAACAATCGGAATCTGGGATTATACAGAGAGGGTGGAACATAAAGTAGGCCACAAGCAAACTCGTCATTACAATTGAACAAGTATAACATTACTTATATTTATCAATGGATTTTCGTTTCTGAATTTGATTCCATTTTATGGTTATAATATTTCCCCAGAGGTTTTTGAGGTTATCTGATGAGGCTAGTACACCACGTACCACAAATTGACATAACGTGTTGCGGTTTCCTCATGTGGCTCAATTTTCATTGTGAAACTTCCTCTATTCCATTCACAGAGATTTATAAAATTGTAAGTTTCCAAGTTAATAAGCGCAATAATTTTCGTTTGAATAATAAGGTGTCCCCAGTTTAAATTATACAGGATGGACCACGTAAGTTGAGATTGAACAATATCTCAAAAACTAAGCGCTGTAAAAGGAACTGTCAGGAATAAAAGTTGCTTGATATTAAAGGGGGGAAGGAACCTGCTATTTGTCGTGTTTTATTTGAAGAACTTTTGGATGGTTTTTGAATGGGAACCAAACCTTTTTCATTTTGTTTCCGCATCCCTCTTACAAAACTGAACAACTTTGATATAAAGCACTGTTCAATTGTTCATACACTAACGTACAGTACGCAAGGACGAAAAATATGAACGAATTACATGAACGTATTCGAAGAACGCAATTAATGGCTGGACCCATTCGACACAGTCCAGCATAACACTACAGCGAGGAGGCCATGAGGCATTGTGTCCGTTGTTTTGTTTGATTTCCGCGGTAGGACTGTTTCCTGGTATCTGTCGTTATTATACTTGCAGCCGTCTTCGAGTCCAGGTGGATCCACAGGTAGTACGTACCTACTACAATATTAGTGATCACCGAGTAACAACCATCAGTTCCATACATGTCGTTTAACATTTGAAGCGTACGCAGTTTTCTGTGGGTTGTAAAGGACCGACTTTCGCAACAAGACAAATGGTGCTCATTTACGGGGAATCTAGGAGAAATGTGGGACAGGCTGCTTTTGTGTACGCGGGAAGATTTCATGATAGAAGAACTCCATCAAGAACTTCATATTATCGTGTTATGAAACAATTCACCCAAGAAGGCAGTGTCCAGCCAAATAAAAGGAGGCGCAGACGAACCGCTACGGACGTCGATAGGGTAGTTATGGTACTAGCTGCAGTGAATTACGACACCCATATCAGTTCTCGCTCATTAGTTACCGATGCGGGAATATCCAAAGCAGTGTCCTCAGAATATTTGAACGGCATACATTCCATCCCTGCCATATGTCATTACATCAAGAACTACATGGTGATACTTTTGTGAATAGACTAACATTCTGTAGGTGGGCACAGGACAGACTGCGGAATAATATTCACTCTTTTCAGATAGTATTGTTTTTTGACGAGTGTACATTCACAAATCATGGTGAAGTAAATCGACACAATATGCACTATTGGGCTGTGGACAATGCACAATGGTTACGAGAAGTGGAACATCAGAGACCCTGGTCGGTTAATGTGTGGTGTGGGACTTAGGGTGCCAAGGTAGTTGGACCGTACTTCATTTATGGCATCTTAACAGCTGCAAAGTACAGACACTTTTTAACGGAGGTGTTGCCGTTATTGTTGGAAGATGTACCATTAGAAACCAGGGCGCAAATGTGGTATCAGAACGACCATGCACGTACTGCTCAGGATGTTTTAAATAACAATTACTATGATCGTTCGATAGGACGTGCAGGTCCAGTCAATTGGCCTGCTCTGTCTCCTGACCTTACATCCCCGGACTTTTCTTATGGCGTTACCTGAAAGGTCGAGTGTATTGTGAAATACCAACAGCTCCGGACGACATGAAGGCACGCATATGAAATATTTGTGCCGGTATTGACAGAGACATGCTTTTACGAACACACCAGTCGTTCATTCAGAGAGTTGGAAAATGCGTTGAGGTAGAAGGGAATCATTTTTAACATTTATTACGCTAAGGTCCGATACGTACACAATAACTGTATTACTCTGTGTACCTACCTGTCATCAATGTTTCATTGTCTACACCAAGGACAGAACCATGTACTGATAAAAGTGGTCTCTGAAAATCTGTTTAGTTTTGTATGAAGACTGAGAAAAAAAAATAAAAAATGTTGGCTCCCGTTTAAAACATGTTACGTAACCCCAAATGACCATCCAAACGTTCTCTAAACAAAAACGACAAATAGCATGTTCCTTCCCCTTTAATATCAAGCAACTTTTATTCCAGACAGTTCTTTACAACGCTTAGTTTCTAAGATATTTTGCAGTATCAGGTTACTTGGTCCACGCTGTATATTTACCCATTACTGCCAGCACATTGCTGAGCAACATAACTTTGAAAGGCACACGTGCTGAAAAAATAGCCCCCGTACACAATCAAGTGCAGTTGATTATTCTCCCCAATTTTTTGTTCACACTATCAAAACGTGAACGGTTGAGGCCCTTCTGTATCTTTCCATAATTCAGGAAACTGACCATTTTAGTCTATTTTCCTTCTATTGGGATTCGAGATGACGGAATGAAATATGAATTCTATTCCACTTATGATTTCTCCAGAAAATTCGTAACGTACTGTCAGAAGTTTCCTTTGAATGCAACTTCATATCACTCGAGAGATACCCTTGCATCAGAGTTGACATATGAGTGGAATTCCAAATCTACGCAATCCATGTATTAGATTCATTTCTATAAATGAAATATCCAGGTTTGAAAATGAACCGATATGGATGCATGTGACTGAAGATAAATCTCTGTAGGATGGATCATGCAGAGATCATCGTGTAGATGAAGATTTTTCCTGAATCTACTTGTTTTTTTAATACTTTTCAGTGTGAATGAACTGAATTTCTCTAGACATGTTAATGTACTTTCTCTATGGTATGATATGAAAGGAAGATGAACATAAGGCCTCTTAAACGTAATGCTCATCATGTTCATTGCATTCCTCCTTTTTGTACGACAACCTTAACCTGAGGAATTATCCTTTCTACTGACGATCATTAGTTACTTTTAGAATCACTCTAAATTACTCCTATCAGAAATATTTATTTAATTAAAATTCAAGGAGATTATGGAAGGGCTCACGGTCGTAGTCCAGGCGGTACCAAACCAGCATACCTCCCGATGACACACGCTTCAGTTTCCCGATCTGTCACGGATTTATGACTGGTTTTAGTCACTGCATGTGTCGCAATCAATCTCATGGAAGAATCGAGAAGTGAAATGCGTTACAATCCATCCCTCGGCCATCTTAGGAGTGGTTTTCTGTTCTCTCACACTTCATTATCATGCCACAAGATTCCACTCTTAACACGTATTTCATGTATTTCATGTCAATTCTATTCCAAATTAACTGCAGACATAAGAACAACAACGACAAAGAAGATAATACGGGCAGGTTAAATACATATACGGGCCGATGACCTTAGATGTTAGCCCCCTTTAAACAACAAGCATCATCATCATCATCATCATCATCATCATCAAATGCATATACATTACACGAGATTGTTGACCTTGATATTTTAGACCCTTGGACGAAGTGACTGTACATCAGCAGTTATAGTACGTAGAGATTACAGAATACATTGTAAATATATTTTTGGTTTTGTTTGCACAGGTTCCTATTTAACTTCGGAACAGGCACAGGAGTGTTTCCAGACATGCCAGCAGGAGTGAATGAATCCTACATATGCAGTACATATGCATATTGAAACAGTCTTCCCATTTGGTCCTTCAGAATTTTTTGAAATTATAAAAATTCAGTTATACATGAGTGATTTAGGATAATGAAATAAGGAATGGTCATTTCAATGAGCCTAAATTGTTGTTTGGAACATAATGATAATTCTTCCTATATACCTGTATACAGAGTATATGTAAGTTATATCGATACAAAATTTAGGGATGCTCTTCGTGTCATGTAAAAAACGATGGAGCAATCGGATTGACGGAAAAAAATTTTCATTTCGAACAAAATGAGATTATATTTTTTACGGGCGCGCGATTCAAATTGATGAACTCGCAGTATTTGCTGTGGCAGAGCGCAAATCGCCGCCCGCTGCTGTGCTTCAGCGAAGGGTGGGGAAGTGGCAAGTATTTTCTCCGTCTCCGTCTATCATTCACCCTTTTTCCTTCCCTTCTCTTTCCTTCGCACGCCCGGATGTAACAAAGTAACCTAATTTTCTCGAAAAGAAAAATTTTCTCCGTCAATCCGATTACGCAATCGTTCTTCACATAACACGAAGAACATCCCTGATTTTTGTCAGTACAATTAAGGTATACGCTGTATACTGTGTGTGAGATTCTTACCTAATTATCTGTAAATTGTATTCATTCTGTGTGCATATAAATAACTACAATTTATACAATTTATACTAGAAAATTTAGTATATCTCTTGTGTTAAAATTAGGTACTACTTTATTATTTAACCGGAGAAATCCGGGGTGAAATTTTACCCAAACTACCCTCACTTACATTGTCTCAGGATCAAAGCTCCCAAACTCACCATCGTGTTGATTTTGAAGTTGACATATAACCGTAAATCACTGTCATACAACCACAGTCCATCGATGGTCTACGGAAAAGAGGCCACTCACGATGTCAATCTGTGTGGTGAAAATCCGCAGTCTCATTCCGACCCGCACGAAACCCATCGTGCAATCGTCCGATAGGGTAATGCATTCTCACCATAGGCTTCACGTAATCCTCGATAACATTCTGATGCATTTTTCCACGGGTAGCTTCGATTTTAATCCAAGAACGCTGATCACCTTTTGAAAACATGATTTAGAGCACTAAAATCAACACTCTTCACTTCAACGCCACACAGCAACAACACTCCCAACTGGATGCCCGTCAAATGCGCACTACACATTGACAACAGCACCACCGGGTGAGTTGGTCGTGCGGTCAGGGGCACGCGGCTGTGAGCTTGCATCCGGGAGATAGTGGTTTCGAATCCCACTGTTGGCAGCCCTGAAGATGGTTTTCCGTGGCTTCCCATTTTCACACCAGGCAAATGCTGGGGCTGTACCTTAATTAAGGCCACAGCCGCTTCCTTCCAACTCCTAGGCCTTTGCTATCCCATCGTCGCCATAAGACCTATCTGTGTCGGTGCGACGTAAAGCAACTAGCAAAAAAAAAGACAACAGCACCACCAGATCGCTCCCATATCCTGTTTGCGCATGCCCGATCTCCTGCGAGTGTCTGGACTACGTTGGCACTACTTTATTTACAGCCCTCGTATTTGTGGTCTTTGTTGTTCATAAAAATAACTCAAACGAACTTAATGTTCTATGATTCAGTTTGAAGTTGAATTTATGCATGCAAATCACATGGCAGAATGACACTGTAGGCTACACTTTCGTGTTAGATCCTGTACGATTTTTACGAGTGAATTCTGAATGTCTGTTACATTCCACAAATTCATGTAAAGGATGGATTGTATCCATATGATTATTTGAAGCACTCAACATTGTATACTAAGAAAAAAGTTTTTTGGAAAATTAACTGTTACGGGGTTACCCGTGGAGCAGAAAGAGATTAAAGAAGGTGTGGGCTGGAATGGGTCTAACTACAAAATCAAATTTAATTTAAAACTTAAACTGAAGGTTATATTTTCAGAACTTAAAATTCAACAATTTTTTCAGGTACAAAAGCAATCTTAAAACAAGACTAGGAAACTCCAAGATTCAGAACTTTAACAACTTTGGGGTCTCAAGCCCCTAGTTTACAGTGCCAGTGATAACGGATTCAATTTACAAAATCTTTAATCCAAACAAAGGAATAATTTATCCAAGGCAGAAGTCCCATTAATTCAAGAGTATTTGCTCCCTAAATACAATATCAAGCCTCCCAGAGGCAATCTTCACAATTACAACCTTGAAAATAGCTAACAGGCTCTCAGCTTTCAAAGCCAACTCAAGGCAACATCAACTTAAAATCACTGGCCTCCCAAGGCAAAACTTACAATTTGAAAAATGATTATATACAGGGGTATTTAATACCCAACCTACGGAACCTTCATAGAAAAGAAAAGGTTAAATAACTGGCCCAAACACAAGGTGAATGGAGGCACACTGCGCTCCAAGATAATGAACATTTAAAAACCTAAAGGGCTCTAGGCCGATGAAACAGGGGCTATTTCCAAACTACTGAGGTGACTCATATAGAAATTGCATTAACACATTACAGTAGAAAAACAGTTAGGGAAAAACGTAGTCACCTCAAACCAAGATGAAGGGGAGCTCGAGAGGTTACATCACTCTCTATCCCCGATTTACTGTTAAAGATTTATGAAGTTTTTACATTTGCCGGCAGAAAGTTACATTTTTAGAAAAGAAGGTTACATAGTTAACGATTCGGACCTTTCCCTCGGGTTAAACTGCGGAGTTAGCAATAAAGAAAGATGTTATGTGGCCATTGCCTTGTAGATGTACTGCTGACCGAAGAAAGAGGCAGCCCGCCTCCTGCTTGACACACACACTTAGTAAGATGGCGTTCAATTGGCCAAGAGACGTGAAACGCCGCTGTTTATAAACCCTCAGGGAAGGTTCGAGACCATTCAAGTTTAAACTAGCCACACCCTCTCAAGTTTATTGGTTAAGTTCAAAGTTACACACAGAATCGAGGAAGAAGCCGGTGATAGGTGGAAAATTAATTACAGAAATTAGGGATTGGCTAGATTCAAAACTGGCGGATATAAGAAGGAAATATTGCCAACTCAAAAATAAATGAACATGAATCAGAAAAAAACTTATGAATACAAAACTTTTTTTGAATTATAAGTCCTTACACCTCGCACCAGGGTGCATGATCATAGTTTTTAGTAGTGTCATCTGTGGAGGAATGTCCAAACCTCTTGTTGAATAGCAAACAAAACTAGTAGAATTTCAGTCAGTTCAGGAAACTTCACAATAACAAAATTACTCAATATTTAGGTGGTGACATCTTCTAATTAAAGATCCAAGTTGGTGTAGTTTCCGTTTCACAGTTTCTCCAATAGAGGAGGTCATTTTGGCGCAGAATATCAATGCGCGGCGTTGGGGTGTACGTTCCGGTACAGACATCCCCCCCCCCCAAATGTCCTGCCTTGGGGTGACACAGAAGAATTTTGAAAATAATTAATTCCAGTTGAAGAAAATTTCTATGTGTTTTTTTCAAGTAGATAGTTGGAAACTTGTTTAACTTCAGTTTTAGAGTGCCCTTGTAGAATATTAAAAAACATGTTGATAGTCTTGACGGCAAGACCTGCCGCCGCTGCCGATACCTAGATGAGTTCGTTCGGACCCCTCAAGTACCCTCAGATACACCTCTCCCGCTACTATGAGAGGGGCAGTCGTGGTGATGGTCGCCGCAGATTAGAAGGATATGTGCAGGCCCCAGGTGAGTTGGCGGTAGGGTCACCGCACTTCAGCCTTTGCCGGGAAGATGCACTCCGGCGCGCCGTAAAGAAGGAGGCCTTACTAGAGCGAAGAGGGCCCTTTCTTCTCTCTTGTGTCCCTCACAAGATGTTACTGTGCGATCTTTATTGGTGATGCAGAGGGGCGGGCGGCATGGAAGGAGTATTATTGCCAATAGTGCGGAGG